>NC_090813.1:141487063-141825277 GCF_000390325.3 Nicotiana tomentosiformis
TATATTTTATGCAGTTCTCAAATAATTTTAGGCTAGTTGAGTAGTAGTGTCACTCGTAGGAACTAATAAAACCCCACCAAAAATATACGGAATCTTCCCTCCCCTCCTTTTCCCCCAACACCCTTCTCTCTCTCTCTCGCTCTTTCTGCATCTCTCTATCTTTCTCCAATCTCCCTTTTCTCAATTGTGTTCGCTTAATCACGGAGCAAGTTCTTTCTTCTACTACACTGACACCTGAAATTTTACATTCAGATTTTTAATTTGGTTAATAGTGTTGCCTGAAGAACGTAACATAAATTTGTTCTTTATAATGGCGATGGACGATAACGAGAGTTGCGGAAGCCGAGCTATGGAGCCGTCGTCGCCGAAACAGAGCCGGCTTCAGAGGCAGAAGCTTCAAGCGTTTAACGAAGTGTTGAGTCGATTACAGGATTTGAATCTCGATGAAGTTAACCTCCCTGGCTTTGAAGACCAGCTTTGGCTTCACTTTAATCGCCTCCCCGCTCGGTTAATTTCTTAAACCCTAACGTGTACTTTTCGTTAGGTTCTTTTTGTCGAATTTTTCTAACTTTTTGTATTAGGAAATTTTTTAAAATTTGTTTTTAAAGGACAAACTATTTATTATTGGAATGAAATGAGCTCGGATAAAGTGTAATGGTATAGAAGATACTTATAACTGGCCGGCAAAAACTTAGGCACGGCATGTGTTTACACCAAACTATATTAATTTACTACGGTCAAGCGATTTAATAAGGTGAAAATATAGAAAAATTACCATGGTTTATTGAAAGAAGTGTATGTGGAAACACATGTCATGTATCTAATGGTCTGGTGTAAACATTAGGTGCGGATAAGTTTTTACTTTTTACTTAGTTGCCCTAACTAGTGGAGATGAGGGGTTAATTACACTAAAGTTCATGGACTTATTTTCTAACTATAGGAAAATCATAGAACTTTATTTTCTTAAAGGGCGGGTTCTGCGTACACTCTACCCTCCCCAGACCCCACTTGTGGGACTATACTGGGTATATTTTGTTGTTAGGAAGATCATAGAACTAAACTTTTTAACCAAAATTAGTGAAAATTAAGGTATTTTTGGACGAGTTTCGGCCCAACTTTGACTCGTTTTTGACCAAATTAATATTTTAGGATATTTAGTGTTGAGTGATTTTTTGGTTAGAAAAATTAGTTTGATGATTTTCCTGTAATTAGACTATAAAATTGTTTATTTTCTGTGAAATTAACCATAGAAATGAGCTTGATGATTGATCAATTTTCTGTTTGTTGAATTCGTATGGTTGATTTGGGAATCAGCGGATTTTGTTAAAAATATACTAGTTTTTGTGATCAAATGAGATTGTCTACTTGTAGTGGTGTATGGGGATGAATATGGTTGCATGCAGATATGCATCGGATGTGAATGTGGAAAGAGCAGAAGATGTGCTCACGCATAAGAGATTACTGCAACTCGCGGAGGATCCTGCGAATAGACCTGCTTTTGATGTTCGCCTTGTGCAGGTATACTTTCCTGTATTATCTTTTTCCTTATGGTTTTTAGCGCATGAGATTTTCGCAAAATCTGTGCAACTTATCCCCGTAAATTACGACACATGATTCAAAAAAGATAACAAGATAACAAGAAAGTGGCAAGAATGACATTTACAGTGCAGAGGAGGAGCTTACGAAGATGAGGGTCTTAAAACATGATGAAGACAAAAAAGGTTAATGGATGGTATGAGAAAAAGAAAAATAGGGAAAAGGTAAAATGTGATTATTAAATAATAGTACCACCACCACTAAGAGGTGTGGGGATGGTTGGGATGCCTCCATCTTAGCTAAAAGTCTCGGGTTCGAGCCTTAAGAAGGGATAACTTCTTGGTAGGGAGCGCTTTACCCCTGTAGTGAGCCTAGCCAGCGCGAATATTAAATGAGGCCAGTTGGCTACAGATATTTGATGGTTTAACAAAAAAACAGTAAAGGAAAAATGAAAAAGAAACATCAAATTGGTACTTATGTAAAAGGGTCTTTTCGTTGTTACATAACCATGGATTTAACGGTACAAGTTTATAAATTTTAAGTAATAATAACTATTTAAAGTAACAATAGAATACTAACACAAAGTCCCAACTCTTGAAAAGTCCAACCAAGAAGGTACAATGGTATCTTTCTTGTGGTGTAAAAGTCTGTAAAAATTAAGTTGAAACATTATGATTTGTTAAGGACTTCCGTTGGACTTATGATTTGTTAAGGACTTCCGTTGGACTACTTTCTTCAAGGTCAAGACAGATTTTTTTTTGGTGGCCCTAAGTTTCAATAGGCTGATGTGGTTAAGATAGTCAATGCGATGGTGTTCATTGAGTTAATTTATCAATATACCCTGTTATCTGAAAAGTAAAATTACAGATCTTGCGGGGAGACTCTTTTCTTCCTTTTCCCCCTCCTTTTTCTTTTTCTTGTAATTATGACAGTGGTGTTTGGTCCCCCTCTTTTGGAGTGTCTTATATGGTTCTAAGAGGCATTCTTAATGCCCAAGGAGTTGAAGCTGGAACCTAGAGTTCGTGGTTTTGAGTCCAACGGGAAGAGGCTCTATGTAGCATAAGAACAATAGGCTAGAGAATAAGCAAAAGGCTATGTGTTCACTAGCTCTTAACTAAAGAATGTGCGACAAATTACAATAAGATTCCTTGACTAGGCGTACTGCCCCAAAGGTTGGGAAGGGCACGTCTCCCCAGATCTATGATTGATCTACCATACCGGAGATGAGATAAAGGAAAGATCTCTGGACATGCTATCCACCAGTAGAGGCAGGGAAAAAAGGAGAAGGGATTGATTAAACAACTATCCCTACCAGACTCTAATCACAAGCATAATTGCCTCGTTAGGATGAGATGCCTAGCGTAAGTTGAGTATTAATTGGCAGATTCTTATCATATGTAAAATCTCACCTTAAGTCTCATAATACAGGTGCATCCTATGTACAATGGAATCTCAATCAACTCTGTTGATGTAGATTCTACAGTTAAAGACGAATGCGCAAGGTATACTTTAGTTAAGCATTAAGGTCGTTTTTCTTTGTATTGATCTTTTATATTAGTTTCAGGTTTGTGATTTTTCTGTCCTTCCATCCTTGAGTTTTCAATTGATTTGTCTGCCATTTTTTTTCCTCCCTGCATCCACCTTCCAGCATCCATCCTCCTCCAACATTTGGTTCATCACCAGGTCTACAGGCCTTTGAAAATCATGATAAGAATGCTCATGTAAATGATGGAGAAAATGATATCAATTCAACTTCACAGACAACCAGGTAAAGTTTTCCTTAACATTTGAGTCGGTATACTGTACGACTTGTGATGCTAGTTTGGCTTCTTAACCTTTTATATTCTTGTTGGTTCGCCATAATTTCTAGTTTGCTGTTTTATTTCTCGCATGCTTTCCGACTGTCAATATCTCACATATATGCGCGATTAGCCCTTTCTGGAAGAGGAATGAGAATGTTCTTTGCGCTTTAACACAAAATGCAGCTAAATATGGCCTATGAGTATGCTACTTTTGGATTATATGATAAGTTTGTTTTAAGAAACCTTAAACAAAAGAGTAGGAGTATTTATTTTCTAGAAGTTACAGATCTTTTATGAAGAATATTTATCAAATAATTTTTTTGAAGAACAACAAAATTGGAAATAAGTAAAATTATATATCTCATGCAATCATATTTGGACGAAAGTATCTAATGAATTGTCAAGCAAATGGGTAAATTTTGGATGAATAAATTCAATGATTGTTGCTATTGATTGTATTTTAGGATGATTGTTGATTGAATATAGAATTAGTGTTCCCTGGAGAACCCTTATGGACGTTCCATTTCCTTTTCAAACTACAAGAAGTGCAGCCCTTCTGGTTAACTCAATTTATCTTAGTCCACGAAGATGAGCAAAGCCAAAATCTTGGGATATTTGAGCTTGAGCTTGACTTCTCAGGTTTTTACCTATTTTAGAAAGGAATACTGGGCTTGATGTTCAGTCTAGCTGTATACTTAAAAAGCATTGTCATTTTGAAATTTAAATGAATCACAACCCTAATATGTAAATTTCAATCCTTATTATCAAGCAATGTATTGAGATATTAACGTAATAGGTCCGGAAGGGAGTGAGTACGAATCTGTGTTTGATGTATAACAGCAGCATCTGCATCTATTTGATCTTTAGGTATATGCAAAATACTGGAGTCTTCTTTCTACTGTAAGTGTTTACCCTCAGCATAGCTCTTTACTAGTCTATGAATTCCTAAAATTATAACTTCAAGCCGATTGACTTTGCAGCTCTGCATTACAGAACAAGTGAAACTTACTTGTGTCAAATGTAAGTACTAAACATAAGAATAATTGCATGGTAGTGGTAGGGGTGTTTGGAAGCTATTATAGATGATGGACATGGTGGTTAAAGGATGAGATGAATTTTTGCTTATATCGTCATGATCATGTGAGAAAAGATAGAGAGGGGGAGAAGCTGAGGAGGATGGTAGATGGTCACAATTACAAATTTCTGGTGTTGTTGTTAAGTGATAGATATGGATTGTAGTGAGAAGGAACCGCCTTTCATTGCGCTTATTGAAAAGAGAGGAGAGGAAGGGGGCTTTCTAGAGTTAGCAATATCAGGTAGACTTATGACTTAACTATATATGAGTGGGTAAGCAAGTAAATTGCTCGATCTTCATGCCTCTTGATCCTATCGCAAGTGAAATTTTCATTTGAAAGATAACCATTAAGGTCATTTCTTTTATACTTTTGTTGCTTTTCACAAACTTTCTTAATGACGATTCCTTTTTTAACTGTATTCAAGCAGTATTCTATGTGCCATTGAATTTATGTAGGCCCATGCACGAGATTACCTTTTCAACAATTGACAAGCCAAAGTTGCTCGCTCAGGTAGCTCTCCCTTTTGGCAATCTTCTTTGGTCCTTACATGCACATGGTACTTATGTGTAAACATTGTAACTGCAAGGAGTTTCAATACAACTGTCCTTGAATATATTATGTAGGTGTTACCATAAAATTTTCTGAAAATGAGCTAGGCCTCTCAGAAATCTACTGTTTGCACATATATTGAGACAATTTAATTTGTTATTACAATCTTGACATACGTATACTGGTAAAATTTGTGGTAAAAATGACAAAATTGGTCCCTTATGTTTGGGTTAGATTCAAAATGATCCCTTAAATATGCTCGAGCGATTTTGGTCCTCTAAGTTTGCTAAAAGTGAGCACTTTTGATCTCTGTCAAATATTATCAAACTTTGCCTGTTAAATTTTATGGGAAGGATGAAAAAATGATTTAACCAGAAGCACTAGGAAAGTCCCGTCAGAAATCGAACAACAAAAACTGCATCACACACCAAAAATAGATAAAAACTAACAAAAACCTCAAGAAGCTGCATTAGACTCCAGAAATAGACCAAAAATTGCAAAAACTGCCCTTCCAAATGTGAGTTCATGTTGATCCTTTTTTCCCCACAAGTCCCGTTAAATCTGATGACCCGCGTTTGTTAAATATTTGATGGAGACCAAAGTGCTCACTTTTGGAAAACTTGAAGGATCAAAACTGCGCAGGAGTATATTTAAGCAGGGTGTATCTGCCTTGCACCAAGCGGTGTCTCGTGATACCGCTTAGTCAATTTTTTTTAGTATGTATATATAGATAATAAGCAAAATGAAAATAGTGAGTATAAATATATAAAATGACTATGCTTGTCACTATAGTGATTTATTTATTTGTTCACTTCAAATTTTGACACCACTTGCGAAAAATCCTGCATATGCCACTGTATTTAAGGGACCATTTTGAAGTTTGAACCTAGACCAAACATGAGAGACCATTTTGTCATTTTTTATTATAGTCATCTTGAAAGCAATTACCGCATAAGTTCGCTTCCCAATAGTATTATGTTGACTTAATTTCTTTCTTTTCCGGAGGGCCTGTATGAAAAATCATTGTAACTCTAAAATGGATTCTCTTTGCAGAAAAAATTGATCTTTAAACTTAAGGCACCAGGATTAACATTTCTCACCAACTAGAAGGTTTCGGTAGTTTAATCCTTGCACTACCACAAACCTATGTTCAACCCAGCAGGAATGCAAGCGTGCTATGATAACTTCTTAACCTTCCTAAATGAAGATGTCTGTTACGTGCAAGGCCGGTAATCCTTCTAAAATAGAAGGATATCTATTAAAATATTGAGATGATTTATGTGGACCAACATCCTTTTTTATTTTACTTGTTTTTCTGTCTCAGGCATTTTTATGGTTATTTCATCGATTAACTAGTCCATTGGGAATGTTGGCATGTTAGTTTTGATCTCATCTTGTCTCCTCTGAAAATTGATGTTCATCCTGGTTTGTCAGTTGACTTGTATAGTTTCTGAGATCGGTCTGAACATTGAAGAAGCTCACGTTTTTTCGACGGCTGATGGTTTCTCCTTGGATGTCTTTGTGGTTGATGGATGGCCATATCAGGTACAGTGTTAGCGTTTCTTTCTATAGCGAAGCAATTCTTGCTATTCTTTTGAAAGGTCTGTGTTTCATTCTTCAATTTATACCTATTTGACATTCGTAATTGTTGTTACACACTGAAATATATTGGAAAAGAATGTCATATGGTTGCAAGGCTGAAAGTAAGAGATTGAATTTTTCTCTTTTTTACCCTACAAGGACACTTACATTTGGACCATTGCCCCCTGGATTGTTGGTTGCCCGTCGGTTCAGTGTTTGATTTGTTTGTCAGTTAAGATTAGTTTGCATTTCTTTTGCATGAGTTACTGTGCTGTATCTTTCTCATTTTAGTCTCATAAATTTCACTTTAAATGTTTTCACTTAATTGTTGCGCACACAAGTCAACAAGATGTTGGCTTCGTTTTTGAGATGCAACATATTCTCAAATGTGGGGGCATATTATGTCCTTGTTCTCTTCCTATAATCACGAATTTTATAAAGCATGTTTCTGCCTTCTTTTTTAGTGGGTGGTATATACTTCCTACTTATTTCTTTAGTGTGAAATTCTAGGAAACAGGGTTGCTGAAGGGTGAGCTGCAAAAGGGTAGAGGAGCAAGGTAGATGTTCTTGTTACTTGAAATGAGAATGAATGACTATTGAAATATTCTACTCTTTATATTATGTGCTTCATGTGAATGTCTTTTCTTTGGCAATATCAAAGGTGTTGGTATCCTGCTGTTTCTTATTTGTAGGAGTTCAGTGCATCCTCTAGAGAAATCCTGAAACAACAACAATAACAACAAACCCAGTGTAATCCCACAAGTGGGGTCAGGGGTAGTGTGTACGCAAACCTTACCCCTACCTTCAAGAAGGCAGAGAGACTGTTTTCGGTAGACCTTCGGCTTAGGAAAGGTAAAAGAAAGAGCAACAACAAGAACACCAATTAGAAAACCGAAACAAAAATACAAAACTAAAACTAAGTACTGCAATCAGAAAGCCGAATGAAAGCAACCATAAGTAATCACAGAAGTCAAGGAATACGAAAATACACAAATAACACTAACTCATGTACTAAAGCTACTGTTATAGACAAGGACAACGCTCGGCTACCTATCCTAACCCTTTATCTTTATTCTCAACCTCCATACCTTCCTATCCATGGTCATGTCTTCGGTAAGCTGGAGCAACGCCATATCTTGCCTAATCACCTCTCCCCAATATTTCTTCGGCCTGCCTTTACCTCTCCTTAGGCCCTCCAGGGCCAACCTCTCACAGTTCCTCACCGGTGCATCTGTGCCTCTCCTCTTCACATGCCGAACCATCTAAGTATCGCCTTCTGCATCTTGTATTCCACATGGGCCACACCTACTTTATCCCAAATAACTTCATTTCTAATTCTATCTAACCTGGTATGCCCGCGCATCCATCTCAACATACTCATTTCAGCCACCTTCATCCTGAAACCAGTGGATTCAAAATCTATGTCGTCATGAATGGACTGCTCATTAATGCATTAATTTGAATTTGGTATGTCCACTGGGAAGAGTTCATCTTTGTCCATTTGATTCATGATATCAGAAGCCGTCTGAAGCCATTGGAGGTTAAAAAGAAGAAATGTATGTCTTGAACATAAGGTCCTTGCCTGTGCTTCTCTGCTGCTTTCTTTCATTCTTACTTTAGTAAAGTCTTTGCTTAGGAAGGTTGCCTTTGATTGAAGACAAGGGTATAGCGTGATTTTCTTTTGATAAGGATATAGCGTGATCTCTAGTAGAGTAATCCTACAGTTACTTTGCTTCTAACTGTTGTTAAATCAATTTCAGTTTTCCAGTCCCGACCTCCAGGGTTGAGCGAAGAATTATTGTCAACTAAACTTGTGCGTGATGTATTTATTAATAGGAGGAAATAGAAGGATTATTAGTCACATGGAGATTATTTTTCTTATACATCGTACCAAATAATATATCTCGAACGCTCTTCTGTAAAAGAACATATAATCCTTGACAAAATTTGCAAGGCTTGACTTAGTTGTTACTTGAAGGCTTGCATCTATGATAGAGCGACAATGCATGGCAAAATCACAGGTTGGTACTTGGTAGGATACTTGTGTTAAAACAAGGCTACCAAATGACCTATAACAACATGGAGGATAATATGAGCACTTATCCAGTCACTAATCAACCATTCCTGGAACTTTCTTTTTCAAAACTTCTAAAAGGACTTACTTGAAATGAGAATCTGAGGAAGAAAAAATATTTTTATGCACTTTAACTATGGTAGGTTCCTCTGACCTTTTCATTGCCCATCTAGGGTTGCCTATAGAATTTTCTGCAGGTAATTATGTGCAGTATGCATGTGGTTTGGGTATGAAAATGATAAAAGGAAATAAACTTAAAATCTTTATAAATGCAAAATATGTTAGGTGCCTGCGTTTAGACACACTTACAGTATTCGATCAACGGTGTTCTGTGTGGTGTTCTTGATATTTCTTCCAACCCTTTCTTGTTTATGACATCATAACAATTTCCTATAATTAAAAGGTGAATGACTACCATTTCATCAAAAAAGAAAAGGTAATGAACTACCTG
The DNA here is from genome assembly GCF_000390325.3 of Nicotiana tomentosiformis. NCBI lineage: Eukaryota > Viridiplantae > Streptophyta > Magnoliopsida > Solanales > Solanaceae > Nicotiana > Nicotiana tomentosiformis. The sequence continues at coordinate 141,496,133 of NC_090813.1, forward strand.
ATCTACATTGTCCTTTATTTTGGCATGTGTGCCAACAGTGGTGATAATTATTATATGGGCTGTTGTAGAAGTTCTTTGGTAGTCTGAATAATTGAAAAAATAGAAAGGGGCATAAAGGAGGTTCTTAGTTTGGTCATTTTACATATCTGCACCAAATTATACCTGCTTAGAGTCCACAACCGGACTTCTCTATTACTTTCTTCACCACACGTTTTCTCTTTAGTTGGATATTTATAGATTGGGGTTTTATATTTGGACGTTCTGTGGTGGCAAACCTGTAATTTCCAGGTTTTGTTTTTTCAGGAGCAACCACAACATTCTGTGGCTTCTTTGAACGAGCAAGGTCAAACAGTATCTGAATCAGTTTCTAACTGTGTGAAAATACCTACTGATGGAACTGATGACTGGGAAATTGATATCCGTTTGTTGAAGTTTGAAAACAGAGTTGCATCTGGGTCATTTGGAGTTCTGTATGATTCAATTATCTATTTCTTGCTTTCTAGTTAAGTTTGTGTATCAGAAAATTTATACCGTCTCTTTCAGGTATAAAGGCACCTATTGTAGCCAGGAAGTCGCTATAAAAGTGCTGAAGCCAGAGCAGTTGAATATGGACATGTTAAAAGAGTTCTCACAAGAGGTCTTCATTATGAGGTGTGTCAGTCTTATGTTCATGGTCATTCTGGAATGAGCCAGCTCTTTTAGGATTTACAACCTCACTTCTGGTCATTTATGTGAAAGAGGAGTCTGCCCATGAGTTACAGACTAATCAAGACCAGATTGTTTCAACACTTCTAGAGATAGTGGCTTACTCTGCAGAAAAACTTATTTTATACCAGAAGAGAATGTGCTATTTTTCACTCCTTGGTCTGAAATTAAATGTCCTGTTTAGTTTATCAAGTGTCAGCTTAACCAATACCCCGAATAGAATTAAAAGATGACCGAGTAGTTCTTGGAAAATAAGATTTTGCTTTTGAAATTTTCATAAAATATACATCAATATAGTATATCTCAGAAAATGATCTAAGCGACTCTAGAAAGTTAAACAGGACATTCAATTTGGTGGGATCTAGGGGGTTACTTTTTCACTTTAGTACTTGAATTAGTGATCCCTTTACATGCATTAACATGGAAACTAAGTATTTCATAACTCTTTCTGTAATTGGCATTTGGCTGTTCATGGTAACAGACGTCACACACATAGTGAAGGATTAAGTTAGCATGAAATCTGATCAGCTTCTGTCCTTATAAAAAATTTCCTTACCTTATCAAAAGCTTGATCATTTTCTGAAACATGATCTCATGTGAACATCGTCTGGTTAAAATAAAAGATTCTCTTGCAATTGACAAATTATCTTTCTAGATTAAGTCACCATGCCATTCTTTTCTTACACATGGCAGTCAATTTGTCGTACTTCCTTGGTACTCTATCAATGGAATTTATCTTATCCAAAAACAAATATGGCAGTCAATTTGTCCTGGACATGATTAAACTGCACTTTGGCCAGAGAAATAATAATAAATCCAAAATATGTATGGGGAATTGTGCTTGTAGATTTAAATTTCCAGTGTCTCAGTTTTAATTTTCCTTGTTGAGATTTTCTGTTATTTCCCATTGTAGGAAAATTCGGCACAAAAATGTCATTCAATTTATAGGGGCATGCACGCGATCTCCAAACCTATGCATTGTGACTGGTATAGTTTTGAGATCTCAGTCTTTTAAGCTTGAGGTATTGTGATATTTGGTATCAGAGAGATGCTGGGTCTCTGTTGATTTCTGTTGAATTTGCCAAAATTTTGAACCATGTCTTTTAGCTACCGATACTACATTCTATCTCAAATCACTTCTAGAACCTATGGGTATCTATCCTTCTCCATCATATCAATTGAAAGCTGCATTTTAATTACTCTTGATCAGAGTTCATGTCCGGAGGAAGTATTTACAATTTTTTGCACAAGCAAAAAGGTGCCTTTAAGCTTCCTACTCTCTTCAAGGCTGCAGCTGATGTTTCTAAGGGAATGAATTATTTGCACCAGAATAAGATAATTCACCGGGATCTGAAGACTGCCAATCTTCTAATGGATGAACATGGAGTAAGTCAGAGATGCATCTATACTATGTTAGAAAGCTGGTCATGTAGTCTTACTGTATCTACCTTTTGAAGTTCGGGATATCATGTCATCACTTACTAAGTATAGTATTCAGATTACTCTATCCCATTGTTTGAAGCTTTTGAAAAAGGAAAAATGCCGGGCTTATCAAGGTTAGAATTTCACTAGCAGTAGAGAATATGCGGAATAACTTTCTTGTATAACTAGGCTATCCAAGAGTATTGAATGAGACATGGAAAATGCTATCTTATGATAGTTACATCAAGTTTTTGAAGTGCATTAGGTACCTCTAAAGCAGGCATATCCTCAAATGCCTTACTGATGAAGATCCTTATCAAAGAAATTTAGTCCAAGGTAAAGAAAAGGAGTTGTCAATAGAATACAAAACTGAATTCGTAAGAATAAAGAATAAGCAAACGAGATTGAAATGCCAAGTCACATGCACTTTACTTACTACTATAATCCTATTAAATGTTCAATGGGTACTATTAAAAGAGTGCGAGCTTGATCAATAGATAACTCAAATTACTTTATAATTACAAAAGGTGCAAACTGTGCGCTCCACAAACTACCATACTGCCGTAATATTCTTGATAATGTCTATATTAATCATCTCTTCATTTTAAGGAAATAAAACAATGTGTGTTCCTTAAATCATCCCAATGCTAACTTGGTGCTGGTGCCAGCTTTAAGACAACGATCCTTTTCCATTCAAAGGGTTTTTCCTCTTCTTTTTTTTTTGCCGGTGTATTCTCCTTGATTTCTAGATCCATCTCTCTCCTGTATAGGTTGTTAAGGTTGGTGACTTCGGGGTTGCCAGAGTGCAGGCTCAAACAGGGGTAATGACCGCAGAAACTGGAACATATAGATGGATGGCTCCTGAGGTGTGCAAGATGTAAATTTCATATATCACCCAAAACTTCTTACAATATCTTGAATTCAGTTTGAAGTCATGAAACTGATATATTACTTTTCTTGTTCACATCATGTGTGATTGGTGTACCAAATATTCCTTTTATCTCATGCTTAGATTTTGTTGTTCCACAAGAAGAATGAAGTTCACGTGATTAACGGATTTGTGATGCCTAGATGCAAATAATTCTCAGTCTTACATGAGAATGATATTGACATGATAGAAGAAGATGTGACATATAAAATTAAAGTAGGGTTGCTTAAAAGGAGGAGTGCTACCGGAAGTATATTATACAATAGGAAGATACTTACCAAGTATAGAATGGTTGTGACAACCAACAATGATGTATGGGAGCAAATGTTGGACCATTCATAGCCACAATACAAGTGCTACAGATGTCAAGATGGATGCGCAATCATACAAAGACTAGACAAGATTTAATATGAAAGGATAAAATTAGAGAAGAACATATGAGATGGTTTGGACATGTCCTACCCTCTGGATGTATCAGTCAGACTGTATGGTACTAGGATGATTAAAGATTTAAAAGGAACGAGGTAAACCTAAATTCGCATAAAGACAAATTGTCTCAAAAAACCTTCCATCTATCGAAATCCGTACGGATTAAGCTAAGAAATTACTTGAATGAAAGCTGAGGATCCATATATGAGAGGTCAATTAGTTAGGATTTTGGCATAGTTGTTCTTGCACTTACATTAGGTGTCGTGTTCCTCTGTAATATCTTTAGTATGGTTGGAGATTTGTACATCAGTACAGGGATAAGTATAAGTATTGAGTTTTAGAAAATCGCGTCTAAAACTAGAGTTGTTCGTGATTGAATATTGGAATGAAATGGATCCATATAGAGTAGATTGTTAATATAGCCAAGCTCAACTAGTTTGGAGCTGGAGTTGTTGGTTGATTGATTGACTTAATGAAGTGTGATTGTCCCTTCAAGCTGTGCTGGGGTTCAAGCGCAAGGAGTCACTTTTAATAATGTTTTACTGAGTTTTTAGTTCAGTTTGCTTCAGTGTGCTCCCAAGAATTCCTTTTACAATTTGTCATGCTGAGGGTTTAAGATTTTACTGAGTATAGCGTTTTGTATTTGGCATCTTTGCTCTTTATTTTTCACCATTCTTTTATATCAATCTCACTCCAACATTGTATTTCACTAACGGCTGAAGCCTAATTTGTGATAAACCATTTGTCGGCAAGTTAGTTTACTTCAAGATGTTTTATGATTCAACCCTAAAATAGGTTTCTTGTTGTTGAAAGGTAATTGAACACAGACCATATGATCACAAGGCCGATGTTTTCAGCTTTGGTATAGTGCTATGGGAACTTCTGACTGGAGAAGTAAGTTTTACTGCTACTCAGTGTCACCTAGTATTTCTTTATCACCGTGACTTACGTCATGTCTATGATGGGGCAGATTCCATATGCATGCTTAACACCCTTACAAGCAGCAATAGGCGTTGTGCAACAGGTAATATGCATGTAATGTCATTTGTATTTCTAGTGAAATCTTTTCTTGCTGAGCTACAATTCCTTGTTGGAATGATGATATCAGGGTCTACGGCCGACAATTCCAGAGCATGCTCATCCAAAGCTTGTGGAACTCCTTCAGAAATGCTGGCAGCAAGACCCAACTCAAAGACCTGATTTCTCAGAGATTTTGGATATTCTGCAGCATCTAACCAAGGAGGTATGATATTTGCACCAGATAAACAATGTTCTGTTAAAGTTCATTTTTAAGCCTAGTTATATATGCTATAAAACAGGCTGGAGATGATGGGGAGGTTAAACACAAGGACAAATGAATTGGTGTCTTTTAAAAGAGCGGCCATCACTGACATTGTCAAAGTGATGCTGGTGCTCGGGGTTCCGGATCCATTACAATGTACAGAATTTGAGATGACCAAGGTTGATCTAAATTGGTTTACCTTTGAAAATCCCGAGCTCCATCTAATTTCTGCTTGCCATGTTTTCTTTCCTTTTTTTTTTTCCACCGTTCATAATTTGTTCAAGGTGCAAGATGGTGAGGAATATTTTGCAAACTTTGTAAAGAATGGCTGTGATTGCACCCAAGTTCTAGTTGCTAATCGTTTTCTCTAATTTGATTATTTAGAGTTTTGTTTCTTTGCAACTGTTCTCAGGCATGGCTCATGGGACTATTTTCATAGAGTGCAATTTTTCTTCGATGTTGTTAAGTAAACCAAGCTTTAACGAAATGCTGTTTTTCTATTTAGACGTCAACAATGCCTTCTTAGATTAGAAGTAACGTAGGTAAATTTGGTATCATAAGGTTAGTCTAGTACCAATTTCTATTTCATGCACCTTTACGTTTACGGCGTCTAAAACTGAATTGCATTTTCTTTACGAGCCGTCTATCTGATCACAACAAAGGGAACCACTTTATAGCCTGTTTGGCCAAGCTTCTCAAGAAAAAACTTTTTTTTTTTCCTAACTTGAGGTGTTTGGCCAAGCTTTTTTTGAGAAAAAAAGTGCTTTTGGGAAGAAGCAGAAGCAGTTTCTGAAAAGCTGAAAAAAGTAGTTTGTTCCCAAAAGCAGAAGCAGTTTTGACTTTTCTTCTTATCAAAAATATCTTTAACAAAATATAGTATATACCAAAATAATCGTTAAACCTAATACTTAGGATATTAATGTATAAATATTTCTTATTATTTTTAGGATAACTTTATAATATATAGGACTTTAGGGGTGAATGCTTTTATATTTGTTGAATGATTTTTAACATATTTAACTTATATTAAAAGAATTAAGTACTTTTAAATTTTATTTTCATATTTTACTTACATAAAATGAAAAGATTTAATTATTGCCTGTAATAATAATTTTTTAAGATTATTTATTTACTTATAATATTAACTATTAAGTAAATATATTTATGTCTTTATTCGTAATTTGATACTTAAAAGCACTTTCTGAAAAGCTTGGCCAAACACAAATTATTGTTCAAAAGTGTTTTTCAGAGTGATTAGTCAAACACAAACTGTTTCTCTCAAAAAGCACTTTTTTCAAAAGCACTTCTCAAAATAAGCTGATTTCTACAGCTTGGCCAAACGTGCTATTAATATGAACAAAGTATCACCACTTGAAAGGTATCTGCGTCCCTGTTTCTAGCAAAGAATATCAATATTTACTGCAACAATAAGCACAGACGAGTGTACAAATAATGGGAAAAAAAAAAGAAAAAAAGATCAGTCTGTGGTACAAGCTGGATTATGGAAGCATCTCAATAGAGCATAATCTAAGATATCTTAGCCCCTTTCCCTCTTAGAATTGGTAGCTGCAAATCATAAATGAAGAGGCTGACCTCCCAACGTATAAACACCTTATAGTTGATCAAGGAATGTGCAAAGCAAAGTTAGCTTCACGTTGTATGGTTTGTAAATATGGTTGGTTTGAGTTTTGTAAACCGTTTATTCCTCAAAATATCAAAAATATATTTTAAGCCTAACAAAACATGGAAATTTCAATGTCATTCAGCAACATACACTTGTCCATTATGGTTGTGCAGATTTGAGGAAATTGTGATGGTTAGACTTGTTAATAATTGGACTGAGAATTGGAGGGCTTTACCCTAAAGGGAAGCCTATTCAAAAATTCTCAATGGCCAGGGCAGAACCCAGGCCAAAGAGGGGGTTTGGAAATAGTTTTCAACCAGCAATAGACGCGCCTCGGTTAGAACCTCACTAGCTGCGTCATTGCCCCAAGCGCAAAGATAATTGTCTATTCTTTTGCAATCGAAATTTGTAGCCCTCCTTTCTGGACTCTTATCTCCACATGGTCGATGTGGGATAACAGCTGGTCTTGAAAATTAGTTGGATTCTTATACTCAAAAACCTAACTTCCAAAAAGGTGAAACTGAATCTGACTGCTCATTAGTTTAAATTATTTCACTTGATTAACTTTACATTAGTTACTTAGTAGTAGTAGTTTCTTATCACATGAAGACTTTTAAGGAACTAAACCTATTCTTCTAATAAAGTTACTAATTTTAATGCATAGCAGCCCTATATATAAAGGGAAAAGAGTCAAATATACCCCTCTACTTTTGAATATTGTCCACATTTAACCTCTGTTATACTATCCGGCTAAATTTACCTCTACCGTTATACTATCTGGCCAAATTTATCCCTATCATCAGCAAACATTTAAAAATTACCCCTTAATCTGTTAAGTAATCCAAAATTTCCCAAATTCCTTTTATTTAAACCACTTGTTGTTCTTCTTGCTCCATTATTTTCAGAAATTACTATTGTAATTATTCAAGTTACTAGACTATACAAATTATTCATAATTCTTTTTTAATTACCAATGCACCCACTTCTCTTCTTGTAATAATGGGTTTGGAATTGGTTTAAAATTTTATTTTAATCATATACACATCGTACAATTCATTAGGTCTATTTATTCTGTATTATATGTAGCTGATCATCATGTATGTACATGTATATTCAAATATAATTTGTCATTGCCTAGTTAATATAGAGTCCAATCGATTAACTTAAGAGCGCACAATGTATAGGCATAAAGCAAAATTGAATTCGACAATGAGAAGTCTCCGAGGAACTTCAACTTCAATCACTAATACTTGCAAAGTCTCCATACATTTGGTGCAACGAATTCATTAAAATTGGAATGTTGTAAATACTTTTAGAATTTAGAAAATCTACCTAATTTAGATATTTCAGTTTACTATACTTTGTTTATTAACAATTGTATTATTTAATTTTTTTCTCTTATTTTTTCCCCTCAAATTCAGAAAGTAGGTAAATGCCAATTATTTTGAACATAGTGGACCAAGAAGAAGAATCAATAACTTAATTAAAATGATTTGGCAGATTCTTGGTCACCTGACAGATTGAGGGGTATTTTTTTTTTAAGTTTGCTGATTGTAGGGGTAAATTTGGCTCGATAGTATAACGCTAGAGATAAATTTGGTCCGATAGTATAACGGAGGTTACATGTACACAATATCTGAAAGTAGAAGGGTATATTTGGCCATTTTCCCATGTATAAAACTATGAGGTATTTTTTTTCCTTATGCTTTTGTAAAAATGAAGGATAGATTTTTAACCACATAAAAATTTTAAAATATTACATTTTTTTGGTAATTAAAATATATTTATTTACCAATGAACTAATATGTACAAGATCAAAATTTATGAACTGAGACGGGACAACCCCAAATCTCAAGCCTCCTCTGTCTACTCATCTACATATTCTTGTCAGAAATTAGCCTAAGGATAGAAATTAAGTTCCTCTAGTTTTCTTGATGTCTTAGGCCTCAAAGTACCTTTATACACTACTTCCTGTATGATCAATCTAACAAGAACTTCAGCTGGTCGACTCTCTCCCTGAAAAATCCTCCTGTTCTTCTCTAGCCATAAGTGGTATATGCAAGCGGTGAATGTCATTCTATAGATTTCTGCATCAGTTGTTCTCCCATTCATATGTGTATCCGTCCATAGTAATTCATCCTGTTAGTCAAGTGGTCGTTTTTGTATACCTTGCCATGTCATCAGCTTAGTCCAAACAATGCTAATATAGCACATCCAAAGAACAAGTGACCTATTGACTCAGTAACATCCCTACACAGAGAACAATCGAGATCTTGAGAAACCCCCCACACAGCACATCTATCCTTAGTGAGTAATCTCTTATGTATAGCCAAGTTTATTATAAAGATCCATTTGGGAGCTCCTGTTTTATTGCAGATCAGTCTCTTCCGAGTTACTTTCTGAAAATTACCTTGCATTTTCTAATAGAGCTTCTTAATAGAGAAGTGTTCCCATTTAGCTATCTCATTCATGCTTACCCCTGCTTCCTCAATGTAGCTTTTAGCCTTGACGATCTTCTGAACCACCCATGATGATTGTTTTAGAGAAGTATCCCATATTGGTTGCACCTTCCCATAGTATACATGGAGCCATTAAACCCACAATCTGTCTTTCTTCTTATATATGTTTCATAAGAGCTTCCATATGACCGCCTTGTTCCAGGTATGCAAGTCAAGCACATTGAATCTCTCTGCAATCCTTGGATAACACACTTTTTTCCAAACTAGTAAGGCTTTTCTTGAGTGGTCCACACCACATGTCCATAGGTAAGTTCTACATGTAGCCTCAATCTTCTTGATGATGTTTTTCAAGGAAATAATTACATGATCATGGGCAAGCAATTGCCGAGTTGACCACCACAATGAATCAATTAGCCAAGGTTCAACTTCAATAAGTGCAAGGTCCTAAGCAAGTCAATGCAACGGAGGGAGTTAATATGATGGTAAACAGGAGAAGGCAAAAGGGTCCTCAAGTGCAAAACCGTGCAGAACATTATGTGCAAGAAGATAGTGGGTTTGATCAAGATGAATCTTACAATGACCAAGAGGAGGAAGTACAATATGTGAACAACTTCTAAGGGCAAAGAAACAACTCTCAAGGCCCGAATCAACAACAATGGCGACCTCATGGTAATCAAGCGAATTGGAACAATCAAAACAACCAAGGGAATCAAAACAATCAAGGAAATTGGAATGGTCAAAATAACCAAGGCAATTGGAGTGGCAATAGTCAAGGATATTGGGGAGAAAACAACAAAGGGGGATGTTGATCGTGGCCAAACCTACACCACTATATAGTAGCAAGGAGTGGTAGATGCAGTTTTACCCGATGAGGTCGGGATCGATTTCCACAGGGAACTAATTTGGGTTGGAGTCGGGTATCTAACTAATCTAGATATGCGTGTTGTTTCTAATTGCACTTTTAAACATTGTTGTGATTGATTCTATTCTAATTTTATACTATTGTATGCCAAGTGTAAGCTAAGTACAATATTTTTGGTGAAAGTTTTCAAGTGTTAAAAGGCACTAGGGTAGTGACTTTCACCTAGGTGAGTATCTAATGGGTATCAAGAATCTAGGACAAGCTTGTTACGATTGGGGTCGTGATATAACCATCACACATAAGTGCTCACTCTATACCTCTCGATAGTTTGAGTGACTTTGCCCGATTTGGCTTTCTCAAGCCCAAATGGGTGTTCATACAATCCAAATGAAATTAGCTCAAGTCGGGTATTACTATCTCTAGGTTTAACCCTTTAATCGGGGCTATCAATCTATTGAGTTCACCCCAATTCCTTGTTAGCCTAATTTTTCTAGGCTTAGTCTCTTTTTCTCAAGAAGAGCCTAAGTCATAAAGGTATGAATCAGTGTTTGCAACCACTAATTCTACAGTTTTAGCATGAATTAGGCTAAATATCACTAAACTATAAACAATTAAGCCCTAAAATTCAAGACCCATTAAATACCCACACTAGGATTGGGTCACAACCCTAGCTAATGGGTATAGCTACTCATAATAATGATCGAAATCAAAGATGGAGATGTAATATAAGTCATAAAAGTCAAATACAAGAACAAAATCTAAAGATAGAAGCTAAAACTACTCTAAAATTACTCAAAAGGGTAAAGTATGGCTGTTCAAAAGCTCACTAATACATAACTTGCCCTAAAAAAGTGAAAAAAATCTATTTATATACAGCTGAATTTTCTGGACAAAAATGCCCATACGAAGGTTTCGCTGAGAGCGTAAAAATGGGCGCCTCAGCGCTTGGACTTTCGCGTCCGTGCAATAACGAGCGCGGACCGTGTTTCTTCAAATCTGGGCTTGGAATGGACTAGGTTTCGCGGACATCGTAAATACATTCACGTCCGCATTAGCTTCAATCGCGGCCGCGTATTATGTTCGCGGACCGCGTTCCTCAGTTAGGTTTCACTTGCCAAGTCCCTAAACCTTTTATCACACTCCTAGCGAAATTTCCACCGCGTCCGCATCTGGTAACTTCGCGGCCGCGTAATTTAGACGCGGGCCGCGTTCTTTGTTTGAGCCAAGATTTCAAGGCCTCTGAACCTCGATCCTCGCTGTCAGCGTAATTTCCCTCGCGGCCGCGCCACTGGTTTCGCGGCCGTGCTTATGTAACGCGGTCAGTGGTGGTGTTTTCTCTAGATTGCAGCTTCTCTGAACCTTTATCTCGCCGACCGCGAAATATTATCCGCCTCAGCGGTGAACCCTACGCGGCTGCGCTTTTCCATCGCGGTCCGCGGTTCAGTTTCAGCCTTTGGCTTGTGCAAGTTTGACTCCTTTATGAGCTTATTTTGGCTTCTTTGCCTCATTTTGACCAAACCCTGCAAGCAAGCACATTATGTTAGTTTTCGGGACTATCTTTAGCATTTTTTTAATACAAAACCTAAGCAAAAGAGAGCAAATAATAGACTAAAATCCCTAGTTATCAACTCCCCTAAACTTAAGCTTTTGCTTGTCCTCAAGCAAATAAGGTAATTCCCACCTCCCTAAGAAAAAGAAAGGAAAATCTCAGCTGTCCTAAGGTGACTTCATCAAACATCAATTGGAACTAATAATTACCCTCAACACAAATGCATTATCAACAACATTATGCTACGACCTTTTGAGTTTCATAGGTCTAATGTGACACAAGAGCATCAAGAGTTGACTCAATTCATCAAGTAACCTCGCTCTCACGTAGGTCGTTGTGGATCCTAGACTCCTTCTCCTCTACTCTCCATGAGCTCATCTCACCTTATAGAATGTGACATTCAAAACCGGGATTGTAAAGAAGTGCGCTCATCACTCTCAAAAGAATACCACAAGTCCGGTTCTAAGTACCATAGGCTTTCCCCTCATGTAAATCACTACTAATGTAAGCTCACTCAACTTGAAATCCTATAGGGCTTTAGCGGGATGTAATGAAGGCCTTTTGGATCAAGGTCGGACCTAATGAACTACGATGGTATCATCTTTCCTTAAACACTTCATTTTCTCAATTCGGCTCATGCTTTCTTGACTCTTTGAGTCATTTTCTTCTTCCTTGGGGGAACTAGAGAGACACTTTATCACTCTTTCTTCTCTATGAAGATCATTTTTCTCCTTTTCTCATCATTTCAAGCCTTTCAATATTGTTTTCTTGAATCCTTTCAACCTTTGCTTTTCTTTTGACATGCTTCTTTTTTTATTTTTTTTATTTTTTATTTTTATCCTTTTATTTGCCTTTCCTTTTCATCAATTCCTTTTGTTCTTTGCATCATTCATAACTTTAAAATTCCTCCTCTCTCCCCCAAATTTATGTTTTTGACTATTGTTCATCATGAATGCTAAGGAAAGATTGGGTGCCAAGAGAGGGTCATTATAGAACGGATGAAGGCTTGTAATGTGGTTATTGAATGAAAAAGGCTTAGGCTCAAAGGGGTTGACTAAGGATATCATAGTGGTAGGTTATGAAAGTTTTCAAATTCACATGGAACCAAGGAGAGCCTATAATCACTTCTCAAGTCGAGCTACACTTAGCATTTCGCATAGAAAAATATTCGGGGAAGGTTCTAGACTTGTTGGCACGGGAATTGGGCTTGCAATTCAAAACCTCACTTCTCAAGCTATTAGATTGTTAAAGAGAATAAAGTCGAGGGCCCACAACAACCTTAGCTAAGATTGAAGATCACTTATGGCCAACATAAACCACTTGATGGTAGTTTTAGTCAACTCAAGATTCTAAAGGTCACAAATAGAGCTAATCTCGTCAACAACTTGTCTCTAACCATGAGGTCGAAGGTAAATGTGCTAGTGCCAAGTGAAGCTTGCTTGAGTCACTTTTATTCATTACTACTATATTTCAAAACAAAAAGAAAAACAGACTCAATCCCTTAAGAAGGTTGTCACGCCATCCATCGTTGGGAAGAGCCACCCGGTTCACACAAATTCTACCTTTGGAAAGAACCGCGGCATTAAGAAAACCAAAGGCTTATTGATCACGAAAAATTGTAAAAAGAAGCTACAAATTCAAAAAGAAACTACTAAATGAAATAAGAAGCTAAGCTATTAAGGATAATTACAAAAGAAGTTATAAAGTAAAATACGAAAAGTAAACTGAATATGTACAATAGGGGATTGAAACGAATATACACAAAATGGGGATGAATATATACATGGAATGGTAATTTTATATACATACCAAAAGTGAAAAGTACAAAAATGAAAGTACGATAAGTAGAGAATAAAGAAAAATAGTATCAAAGTTATTACAGACCAATCATCAAAATCATCATATCAAAATAAGGCCACCCCCCAAATAAAATTAGCATTGTCCTCAATGCTAAAAGCAAAAATAGAATAGGGGAGGGATATAGAGAAAAGAGAACTCCCTATGAGGCCTCTGTCTGCATGGGGTCACTGGTAGGGTCCTACGGCTGGCCAGACTCATCACCTCCCTCGGGGTCCTCTAGCTCAATCTCCAAGTCATCCGTTTGGGGTATCACCACTCTTCTCACCGTCTATGTGTCCGCCTCCTGCTCTGGTACCTGTGCTGGCTGAGCTATCTGTGCTGCAGGGGCAGTCTCTCCCATAAGGAGATCTAGAGGAATATCTTCGGCGGAAGTGAGCTTCGCCACCTCCTTCTTTAACTCTTCTTGATCCTTCTTCACATTTCTCACCTGTTTACCCAGCTCCTTCATTACCTTTTCATGCGCACCCAGAGACTTCAGAAACTTCTTTTGGTTTTCAATAATACTCTTCAATGATTCCTCCACTAATGAAGGCATTTGGAGCTGTGCTGGAACTGCCTGAGCTGCTACTGCACTGGATAAGGCAGATAGCTTTGATGTAGCTACCTGCATCCAGTTGTTGATGCCGGCCAAAGTCTGATTTACCCTCAGTGCAGTCTGAGGGTAAGTTGATGAAGAAGGCACTGATGGTGGGATATAATTAGATGGCCCAGAGGGTGGATGTGGCATGGCAGCAGATGACCCCTCGGCTGTGGAAGGCTCGGACCCAGTGGCCACTACCCCTGGCTCTTCAGACTGGCCAGTGGAGGTGGTGGCTTTGCCCTTGGACTTGGGGTTGTCTGGACCCTGAAAGCTATACCAGGAGAATGGCCTTTTGGCTTCACTTTGGTATCAAAGTCCCTCCCTTCTACTCCCTGGTCCTCTAAGAACATGGTGAGGAAGTTTGGGAAGGGATATGATCTTTTATCCTTGCCAATAGCTCTGGTGATAACTCTGGCCATAATGTTCCCCAACATTTAACGGGAACCCCGCCATGATAGCCACCACAATAATTGCCCGGGAGACCGGCATATCACTGTCATGCTGAGTGGGGTCTATCCGACTGCACACAAAAGTGGACCACCCCTTTGCTTCAAAGCTCAGAGTGTTCCTAAAGATTGGAAGCCCAGGTGTAAGCCAAGCTGGATTAGTCCCAGGAATGGCTATCACCGATGCAAGCCATGTACGAGTAATTCATCCAAAGCCACCTTCTCCAGATAGAGCGACTCATCCTCATCATTGAACCCAGCATAATCATTTAAAGTCTTGCCATCAAACATAATCTTCCAGTTCCGGACCTTGGTCAAATATGTGCCCTTTTTGATGTGGGTGACATTTGCATAGAACTCTTTGACCAAATACTCATTGGCCTCTGGTAGCTTGCTGGTGAAGAACTTCCAAACCACTCTTTCATTGAACATTCTCTTGACATTGGGGTTGTGGGGTAGAATATCTCTCTCAATGAAGTCCCTCTCAAGTGTGAGTGACCTCTGAGGCCACCATTCCCGGAACTTGTGGTAGGCCTTCTCATTGACGAATCGGTCTTGCCATACCGCCGGGTTCCTTGATCTCACCAACCCCCCAGTCCGAGTGTCACCACCTCTCCCGTCATCCGGGACATCGTCATCACTATCAACATTCACTGGAGCTGCTGTGGAGGCTGGAGGTGCAGCAGTTGGGGCAAGAGGTGTTGGAGTCTCACTACCTCCTTCTGAGCCAAACCTGGATAAAGAGGTAGATTCATTTACGAGCCTGTAAGGCTGAGATTGTGCCTCTTGTTAGGCTTGGGCAGCCTCCCCCTCTGAAATCTCCCGGGAGGGGACATATTCACTGGTCTTCGAAGTGTGTGGAGTGGGTCTCCGGAGGGTCTGTTTATTCCTAATGATTCTTTTAGAGCCTAGGGGTGCTGTCTGTTTTCCTCTCCCCCGGCCCCGGGAGGAATCTCCCCTCCCTTGTTGTTTTTCTAGACCACCTCGAGATCTAACCATTATCTGCATACATAATCAATGAAAGCTCATTAGTAATGTTATTCAATCAATTATGAAATAAAAGCAGATAAATGATCACAGTGATTCACAGAGCAGTGGTCCGCTGTCGCGGAAAAAGAATCGCGGCCACGGACTGGCCACCGCGGTCCGCATAGAACGGGACGCAGTCGCAGAAGACTGGGGTTCTAACTACCCAGTCTCTGAAGTTGAGCCACCGCTAAGAGCGAAAAACTGGGCGCGGCCGTGAAACAAGGAGCGTTGTCCGCGTAAACACGAACGAGACCGCAGACCCCATTTAGCAACTCTTTGAAACTCAGCTCTGCGGTCCCCGAAATTAGAAGCGCGGCCGCGTAATGTAAGCCGCAGACCACAAAAAATTCTCCCCGGCCGCGAAACAGTTAACCTATCTAGCACTCATATAATCAAGAACACGGACCGCGAAGTTTGGACCGCGGTCCGCAGAATTCAAAATAGACGGGCACTGACGAAGAGTTTATGACCTAGGGTTTTCACTTAACATAAAAATTAGGCAATTACGTGGTAAAATGAACAACCCCATCCCCCATTAGGCATGAAAATCAATTACCCACATGAATTAACCCTCAATTGTGCATTATTTAGACTTAGGCTTGTAATAACCCTAACTAAAAGAAAAACAAAAATGGAACTAAAAGAATAGAAAAGAAAGAACTAAAATGAATGACTAATAAATTTAGCATACCGGTTGTTTGATTTGTGGTAGAAATTAACTTCTTGATTAATGATATGAATTCAAGATGCAGACCAGAAGTAGATGAACAATGTTGTATGGGTTTGAGAAGTGAGAGTTCGAAAAGGGTAAAAGGAGATGGGCCCTTCTATTTATACTAAGAATAGACGGACCCACTGATATACCTAGGCGCGACCGCGGTCCGCGCTCTTAGCCTTTTGAAAAGCTGCTGCCCGACCAACTCCGCTGAGAGCGGAAAAACAGGCGCGACCGCGAAACAAGCACCACTGACCGTGAATTAATGACCGCGGACGCGGATGCAACTTCAGAGAGGTGTCATCCAAGTCTTTTTAGGTCCGCGTCCGCTACACATTTACGCCCCCGCGAAATAGCTCCCGCTGACCGCGAAATTTTGAGCGCGGTCTACGTAATTTTCACTCTGAGGCAAAATTTTCCAGCAACAGTCCTGTACTGCATAAACAATTCCTACACAAAGCTCACAACCAGTTAGTTCAAAATAAAGCCTAATCTAAGAAGAAAATCAAAGAAGAAAGAAAAACATATGGGTTGCCTCCCAAGAAGCGCCTGATTTAACGTCGCGACACGACGCATGTTACCAACATCATTGGAAATTGATCAAGGCTACCATATGGCTATCATCAAACTTGCCGAGGTAATGCTTCACTCGGTGCCCATTAACTCTGAAGATTTCACCATTTTTGTTTTTCAAGTCAAGAGCACCAAACGGAGTCACGTGCACCACCTCAAAAGGGCCACTCCATTTTGACTTGAGCTTTCCCGAAAACAATCGTAACCGGGAGTTGAATAGAAGAACCAAGTCATCCTCCTTGAAATCTTTGTTCCAGGCATATTTGTCATGTAAGTACTTCATTTTGTCCTTATACAAGGACGAGCTGGAATAAGCATGAAACCGGAATTCATCAAGTTCATTGAGTTGTTCTACCCGGAGGTTTGCTGCTACATCCCATTCAAGGTTTAGCTTCTTGAGCGCCCACATGGCCTTGTGCTCTAATTCAACCGGAAGATGGCATGCTTTCCCAAATACCAATCGGTACGGAGACATACCAATTGGAGTCTTGTACGCAGTTCTATAAGCCCACAAAGCATCGTCAGCGGTGAACCCTATGCGGCCGCGCTTTTCCATCGCGGTGGTGTTTTCTCTAGATTGAAGCTTCTTTGAACCTCTATCTCGCCGACCGTGGAATATTATTCGCCTTAGCGGTGAACCCTACACGGCCGTGCTTTTCCATCGCGGTTCGCAGTTCAGTTTCAGCCTTTGGCTTGTGCAAGTTTGACTCCTTCGTGAGCTTATTTTGGCTTCTTTGCCTCATTTTGACCAAACCCTGCAATCAAGCACATTATGTTAGTTTTCGGGACCACCTTTAGCATTTTTTTTACCCAAAACCTAAGCAAAAGAGAGCAAATAATAGGCTAAAATCCCTAGTTATCAGATGGAACAATAACCAAGGAAATCGGGGGTCGGTCTTTCAAAGGCCCCCGATGTATCAACAATCGAGCAACCCGCCTCCTTATCCTTCCCATGGTCCAAGCTCTTCCATCAATGAGATGGGACAAATTGAGAACATGTTCAAACAAATGATGGAGAAGAATGCCGACTCTGATGCCCAACTAGCCTCTGACAACACTTCAATTCGCAATTTGTAAGTTTAATTAGGGCAAATCTCACAAGCTTTAAACATTCATCCTAAGGGGGCACTACCAAGTGACACGGTGGTGAACCCAAAGGGTGGGAACAATACGGGACATGCCATGGTTGTTACTACAAGGAGTGGAAAAGGTGGGGATGTAACTACCTCAAGTCAAAAGAAAATTATGGATGATGAGCAAGTGGTACAAGAAGATGAGATCCCGAATAATGTGGTGCAAGCAAATGATTAAGTAAGAATTGATATTGATGACAATGTGGAGGAGACTCAAGAGTAAGCGAACCCATCCAGGGAGCACATTGTTGATATACCAGAATCGGTAGTGCTAAAGGCTAAGGCACCAATGCCAAGTCCTACTCCTCCATATCCTCAAAATCTTGCCAAGCAAAATGGCGAAAATCAATTCAAAAAGTTCATTGACATGATGAAAAGTCTATCTATTAATGTACCATTGGTAGGGGCTTTGGAGAAAATGCCCGGTTATGTAAAGTTCATAGAGGACTTGGTGACAAAGAAGCGGTCGATGAATTGTAAAACTATAAAGATGACTCATCAAGTGAGTGCAATTGTGCATTCAATGGCTCTTAAATTGGAAGATCCCGACGCTTTCACAATCCCTTGTATTATTGGAAATGCCGACTTTGCTAAAGCTCTTTGTAATCTTGGGGCAAGTATCAATTTGATGCCCTATTCGGTTTTCAAGATTTTAGGAATTGGGCAACCAAGACCCACATCTATGAGATTATAAATGGCGGATCATACCATGAAGAGACCGTTGGGTATAATTGATGATATGTTGGTTCGTGTTGATAAATTCATTCTCCCGATGTATTTTGTTATTCTTGATTGTGAAGTAGACTATGAGGTGCTGATTATTCTAGGTAGACCTTTCCTTGCTACGGGAAAGGCTCTTGTTGATGTGGAAGCTGGTGAACTCACTTTTCGGGTGGGTGATGAAAAGGCGGTGTTCCACGTGTGCAAATCTATGAGGCAACCGAATAACAAGGAAGTATGTTTGTTCGTGGACTTGGTGGCCGATGTAATTATTGATGATACAAGTGCCACGATTAATGTGGGTGACATGTTGGAGGCCGTTTTGCTAAATTTTGATGATGAGGAAATGGATGGCTTCATGGAATGTGTAAATTCTTTGCAAGGGATGGGGTTATACAATTATGCACCTCGGAAACTTTCCTTGGATCTTGAAAATAGGAAAACTCCTCCTACAAAGCCTTCAATTGAAGAGCCTCCTATCTTGGAGTTAAAGTAATTGCCTCCACATCTCAGATATGAATGTATTGGCCCTTGTTCTACTTTACCGGTTATTCTTTCCTCTTGTTTGACTAACGTGCAGGTTGAATCTACATTGGCGGTGCTCCACAAGAGGAAGAAAGCTATTGGGTGGACTTTGGCGGATATTTGGGGAATAAGCCCCACATTTTGCACGCACAAGATTAATTTGGAGGAAGATGACAAACCCTATATTGAACATCAAAGGAGACTCAATGAAGCAATGCAAGAGGTGGTCAAAAAGGAGATCATAAAGTGGTTGGATACCAGTGTTGTCTACCCCATTTCTGATAGTTTATGGACTTCTCCAGTGCAATGTGTTCCGAAGAAGGGGGCATAACTGTGGTCACCAATGATAAGAACGAGTTGATTCCAACAAGAACGGTGATCGGATGGAGAGTGTGCATGGATTATCGAAAACTAAACAAAGTCACGAAGAAAGACAATTTCCCACTACCCTTTTTTGACCAAATGCTTGATCGGTTGGACGGCCGGGCGTTCTATTGCTTTCTAGATGTATATTTAAGCTACAATCAAATCCTTATTGCCCCGGAAGATCAAGAGAAAATAACCTTTACTTGTCCTATGGCACTTTCTCTTTCAAGCGGACGCTATTTGGCTTATACAATGCACCAACAACTTTCCAATGGTGTATGATGGCGATCTTTACGGATATGGTAGAGGATTACCTTGAAGTCTTCATGTATGACTTCTCGGTAGTTGGAGGTTCCTTTGATGATTGCTTGGCAAATTTGGATAAGGTCTTGGCAAGATGTGAAGAGACGAACTTGGTGTTGAATTGGGAGAAATGCCATTTCATGGCCGAGGAGGGTATTGTCCTTGGCCACAAGATTTCAAAGAAGGGGATTGAGGCCGACAAGGAAAAAATAGAGGTGATTTCTAAACTTCCACCTCCAATATTCGTGAAGGGCATGAGAAGTTTTTTGGGTCACACGGGGTTCTACCGGCATTTCATAAAAACTTTTTCAAGGTGGTGAACCCATTGTGCAAGCTTTTGGAGAAAGATGCTAAATTTCACTTAAATGATGATTGCATGAGAGCATTTGAATTGCTCAAGTTCAAGTTGACAACTACTCCCATTATCACCGCCCCGAATTGGAGCATTCCTTTTGAGCTTATACGTGATGCTAGTGATGTGGCAGTTGGAGCAGTTTTAGGGCAACGTATCAATAAGAACTTTCATCCGGTCTACTATGCTAGTAAGACAATGAATGATGCTTAATTTAATTATATTGTGACCGAAAAAGAGCTCCTTACTATTGTTTTTGCTATGGAGAAGTTCTGCCCGTACTTGATGTGTACAAAGGTGATTATCCACACGGATCATGCAGCACTTCAGTACCTTATGAGCAAGAAAGATTCAAAGGCTCAGTTAATGAGATGGGTGCTTTTATTGCAAGAGTTTGATCTAGACATCCAAGACCGCAAAGGCAGTGAAAACCAAGTGGCAGACCACTTGTCTCGCTTGGAGGAGGAGGGGAGGCCACATGGTGGTCTTGAAATCAATGACTCTTTCCCCGACGAGCAACTTCTATCCATTTCAATGACCGAGATGCCATGGTTTGCTGATTTAGCAAATTATCTTGTGAGTGGTATTGTACCGGATGAGTTCTCTTCTAACCAAAGGAAGAAGCTCAAACGGGATTGCCTAGACTATTATTGGGATGAACCGTACCTATTCCGGATTTGTACCGATGGCATGATTAGAAGATGTGTGCCAGAGGAGGAACAAGTTAAAATTCTTAGGGCTTGTCATTCTTCACCCTACGGTGGTCACCATGGGGGAGCAAGAACGGCAGCCAAAGTGTTGAGTTGTGGATTCTATTGGCCTACTCTCTACAAGGACGCAAGTGATCTAGTCAAGCGTTGTGATGAATGTAAAAGGGCCGGTGGGATTTCAAAGAAAAATGATATGCCCCTTACCACCTTGGAAATTGATATTTTTGATGTGTGGGGTATTGATTTCATGGGACTCTTTGTAAGCTCTTGTGGGAACACCTACATATTGGTAACTGTGGATTATGTGTCAAAATGGGTTGAGGCCGTTGCTCTACCCAACAACGAAGCTAGAAGTGTGGTAACATTTTTGAAAAAGAACATCTTCACAAGGTTTGGTACTCCGCGGGCCATTATAAGCGATGGGGGGTCGCATTTTTGCAATAAAGCTTTTGATACCTTGCTTATCAAGTATGGTGTTACTCACAAATTTACGACCCCTTATCACCGTCAAGCAAGTGGAAGTCTCCAACCGGGAGATCAAGAATATTTTGTCAAAAACAGTGAATGCCAACCAGACGGATTGGTCGAAGAAACCTGATGATGCTTTATGGGCTTATAGGACGACTTACAAAACACCGATTGTGATGTCTCTATACCGGTTAGTGTTTGGTAAAGCTTGTCACCTTCCTGTGGAACTTGAGCAAAAGGCCATGCGGGCTTTAAAGAAGCTAAATCTTGAGTGGGATGTCACATCCAGCTTAAGGGTGGCACAATTGAATGAGCTAGATGAATTTAGGTACCATGCATATACAAGTTCATCCTTATACAAGGAGAAGATGAAGTACCTCCATGACAAGTACATTCGAAACAAGGAGTTTAAAGAATGTGATTTTGTGTTATTATTCAATTCTCGGTTACGAATGTTTCCGGGAAAGTTGAAGTCTAAATGGAGTGGCCCGTTTGAAGTTGTGAGTGTGACACCCATTGGTGCATTGGGCTTGAAGAATAAAAATGAAGAAGTGTTTAGATGGTCACTGGGTGAAGAACTATCTGGGAAAAGTTGGTGTTGGCCACGTAGTGGCAGTGATTCATTTCGAGTGATTGATGGTAATCTGCCTCGTGCCGCGACGTTAAATCAGACGTTTCTTGGGAGGCAACCCATGTTTCTTTTACTTTTTCTTCTTCTTTAGATAGGTCTTGTTTTGTGCTAACTGGTTTTGAAGTGTGTTGTAGGAATGAGTGTGCTTTGCAGGAACTGTGCTCAGCAAAAGTGGCTAAGTGTGAAAAAAGTGCGGACCACACGATTTTGAAGGCCACAACAGAAAGAGATCTGCATCCACACAATTCTTGTTGCGGCCGCACAACTGGAGATCAGAAATTGCAAACTCTTTGAAGTTGTGCATGTAAGAGAAATGGCCAAAGTGAGGCCGCACAAAAATCTGCGACCGCACTAAAAAATGTGCGGACCGCAGATCATCAAAAGGGTAATTTGTAACAGGTAAAGGAGGGCAGACCGCACACAAAATTATATGGCCGCACTCAGCTCTTGAGTCCTTTCCCTAACCAACTAACTATAAATAGTTCCTCCTCACCACTGTTCTAACTTTACAAACACTGAACATTTGACACTAGGGAAAGCACAATGCACTCAATTGATTCAAGCATCTCACTCTAATTTTATCCTCTTTGATTCTTCCTTGCATCACCACATTACTGGTAAGTTCAATTCATCATTAAATTTTTCAATTTGTTTAATTTTGTTCATAATTAGTTTAGTTATTTTTAGCCCTAATGTCAAAATTCATCATCATGTGAGCTTAAAATTATATGGGTAACTTCCTATTTGCTAATTGGGGGATGGGTAAACTGTGTATCATGTCTAAATTGCCAATACTATGTCTAAATTGTGCATGAATTGAAAAACCCTAAGTAACTGCCGTTTGTTTTTGAATTGTGCGGCAGCACAAGGAATTGTGCGGTCCGCAGATCATTAGGCTAGGGCAAATATTATGCAATGATTGTGCGGGCCACACTCAAAATTGTGTGGTCCGCAGAAATATAACCGCGGCCGCAGAAAAGTGTGTGCGGTCGCAGATCGATCAATTCTCTGACTTCAAAGATTTATCATTATGGATCTTGCAATTGTGCGACCGCACTCAAGATTGTGCGGACCAAAATTCAATTGTGCGGACTGCAGAACCATCAGTGCGACCGCACTTCCAAAATTGTGCGATCGCACCCAAAAATGTGCGGACCGCACTTCCCCCAACCTGCATACTGTTTGTCTACAACTGTCTGATACTTTGGATTTGAGCTACAACTGACTCTTGTTGCTATGTATTGCAGATAATGGTTAGATCATGTTGACAAGGTGATACATCCAAGGGGAGGGGTGAACCCTCCCGAGGTCGAGGCAGGGGTACCCTACCACTCTCTGTGCAAAAAGTGATATATAAAAAGGCAACTGCAGGGCGAGGTATGGCTGCAGAGCCCTCTGGGTCAAGTTCGTATATCCTGTCTAGGGAAGCATGAGAGGGCCACTTTGTGGAAGAATGACCTGATGCCCAATCTCAGCCACTACAATTTCCAGGGGGATACCAGCTCCGAAATGAGCCTTCCACCTCAGCAAGCACTTCTGAGGGTTCGGATGATGACAATCAGGGTTCAGAACCCTTATCTACTCATGCCTCCATTGCACCAGTCACAGTTGATGATGATGGTGATATTCCGGATGACGGTCGGGGGGGGGGGGGGGGGTGATACCAGTGTTGCCGGCCTCGATAGGTCAAAAAAGAAGGAAATTTGAGAAGACAAATTTGTGAGTCTGACCGCTCTCACCAGGTTCCGAGAGTGGTGGCCTCAGAGATCGCTCACACTTGAGCGTCAGTTTCTTTTGAAAGACTTGGATAGGTATAATACAAATTTGGCAAAACAGTTTCGGGAGAGAAAAGGGTGGACATGGTTCACTAAAAGGGTGGTGGATGCCAGGAGCACTTAGTCCGGGAGTTCTACGCCAATGTGACACACATCAAGAAGGGGACTAAGGTGACTAAGGTAAGAAACTTGAAAGTACGATTTGATCAGAGCACCCTGAACACTTATTTGGTGCTCGAGGATATGGAGCCGATGCAGTACTTAGAGAAGTTCACAATGGGTGATGCAGCTCGCCCTTGGCTACCTAAGATACTAGCAGCTCTAGGACCACCACCACGAATCACAGCAGGGGTTCCCATTCAGCGGAACACCTTCAACTTTGAAGCAAAAGGGTGGCAAACATTTGTGTGCAGTCGCATAGACCCAAGCCTGAATGAAAACAATCTCCCAATCCCTCGGGCAGTCCTAGTTGCTTCCATCATGGTCGGGTACCCAATCAATGTGGGTGCCATCATCTCGGCCAACATGTCTCTGGTTGTCAGACAAGGTGAAATCTCCTATCCGTATCCCAACACTATCACGGAGTATCTCACGAATGCGGGGGTGGAACCCAAGAGCTTTGATACAAAGGTTAGGGCTAAGAAGCCATTCTCCTGGTACTCTCTGAAGGACACAAGGAACCCGAAGAACAAGGGTAAGTCGACTACTACCGTAGACCAGTCTGATGAGCTATCGGTGGTAGTTGCAGATTCAGCTGCCATGCCTTCTACAGTAGCCATGCCTTCCACAGCAGCCGAGCCTTCCACTAATATAGCTGCCATACCTCCACCTCCATCTTAAAGGCCATCAGTATCAGTGCCTTCCTCTTCTACTTATCCACTCTCTATGCTTCAAGTCTCCCAGACACTGGTAAGTCTCAACAACTGGATGCAGACAGCTACTGAAAAGTTGTCTGACCTATCTAGTGTTGTTGCAGTTCATACTTCCACCCCAGCACCCCCAGATTCCTCCGTCAGTGGAGGAAACTTTGAAGAAAATATCTGAGAATCAAAAGACCATCATGGACACCTTGGTGGCATATGGGGAGCAATTGAGGACCTTGGGAAGCAGGTGAAGAAGATGAGAAAATCTCACGCTTCGAGAAAATTAGTTGAAAAATTAAGACGAGAGGTGACCAAGATAGTAGCCGCTGAAGATCTTCCATTTGACTTACTTATGGAGACAGATCCATCAGTACCAACAGACCTAGCAACACCATCAACACCAGTGGCACCAGATGGCCAGTCCGAGGAGCCAAACCTCACTTCCCACACTGCTGAGGCGGTGCTACAGATGTTTACCAACCTAAGCTACTCCCCGAGCAGAGGATGATGAGATCTAGTTGGAGGAGCCTGAGGGAGGTGATGCTGCTATGGACACTGAGACCACATAGGGAGTCCTCTCTACTCTTTCCCTTCCTTGTTTTTATTTTGTTAAGCATTGAGGACAATGCTTATTTTTATTCAGGGGGTGGAGTCTATTTTGATTTGACATTTGACATTGGCCTGCAATAACTGATAACATTCTCTTTTTATTTTTACTTTCATTATGTACATATTCTTCTCTTTCTATTGATGTATATATTCTCTTTCCCTTTCTCAGTTCGTATATTCATTTATGCTTTCAGCAGCTTACTTCATAGCTTATTTATTTTGTTTTCTCAGTAGTCAATGTTTAGTCTAATAGCTTCTTATTTACTTTAATAACTTCTTTTTAATTTAGTAGTTTCTTTTCATGTTTAAGTGATCAATAAGCCTTTGGTTTTCTTAATGCCACGGTTCTTTCCAAAGGTAATTTTTGTGTGAACCGGGTGACTCTTCCCAACGATGGATGGCGTGACAACCTTCTTAAGGGATTGAGTCCGTTTTTGATGTTTAGGTAAGAACTGTAGTAATAATGAATAAGAGGACCTAATTGAGTTGAACTGGAGGAGTCAAGCATGCTTCAATTGGTACCAACATTTTTAACTACATACTTATGATTAAAAACAAGTTCTTGGAAAGAAATAGCTCTAGTTAGTGACCTTTTGACTCTTGTGTTGACTTAAGCAATCATCGAGTGATTTAGTTGAACCATTAGTGATTTTCAATCTCGAATATGGTTGTTGTGGGACCTCGACTCTATCCTCTTGAACAATCTAGCTGTGTGAGAGGTGAGATATTTTGTTGCAAGTCCAAGTACCCGTGCGAATGGTCTAGAACTTGCCCCGAATGTGTTTCTAGGCAAAAATCTAAGTTTTGCTTGGCTTGAGAAGAATTGTAGGCTCTTTTTGACCCGTTTTGAACTTTTCCATGACCCACCAATGTTGTTATTCCTAGTCAACCCTTTTGAGCCTAAAACCTTTCTCATTTGATAACCATGTTACAAGCCTTTACCCGTTTTGTAGTGATCCTCTCTTGGCACCCGAGCTTTCCTTAACACTCTTGAGAAATAATTGGCTAAAACATAAGTTTGGGGCATATACGAGAAATTTGAAAGTGGTATCAAGGTACAAAATGAGAAAAGAAATGAAGAAAAGGAAATGCAAAGAAAAAGAAAGAAATAACCAAAAAAAAATGCAAAAAGAAAGTGAATAAGTTGAAGAGTTGAAGGGATTTAAAGAAAAGCAAAAATGCAAAGCATGGAGAAAACAAAGAAGGAGAAAACAAATATCATGACCAAGAAAGAGTGATGTTAAGTCACTCTAGTTCCCCTAAGAAAAAAGAAAATGACTCAAAGAGTTGACAAAGCATGAGCCAAAAAGAGAAAATGGAGTGGTTAAGGAAAGATGAACCCGTTCTATTCCAACATTTCCTATCTTAGTCCAAAAGCCTTCATTACATTCCGAAAAAGCCCTACGTGATTTCAAGTTGAGTGAACTTACATTAGTGGTGATTTACATGAGGGGCAAGCATATGGTACTTAGAACCGTACTTGTGACATTCTTTTGAGAGAGATGAGCGAACTTTTCACAAATCCTTGAAATGAGTGCTACATTATTAAGTGAGATATGCTAATAGAGAGTAGAGGAGGAGGAGTTTGGGATCCACAATGACCTAAATGAAAGAGCGAACTTTCTTGATGAGTAAAGTCAACTCTTGATGCTCTAGTGTCACAATAGAACTATTTGTGCTTAAAACTTCAAATCATTGCCTTGTTGAAAATTCATACGTGTTGTGGGTAATTGTTGGTCCTAATTGATGTGTGTTTGATTCACCTTAGATTAGTTGGAATAGTTCGTATCTTGTGGAGGTGGGAATTACCTTATTTGCTTGAGGACAATCAAAAGCTTAAGTTTGGGGGAGTTGATAAGTGGGAATTTTGACTACTTATTAGCGTCTTTTAGCTTTCGTTTTAGTCCAAAAGTGTCTAATTTTATTCCCGAAAACTGATGAAATATGCTTACCTGGAGAAGTATTGGAAAATAAGCCACTACGATGAAATCCAACACAAGGAGGAGTGATATGAACAAGGACAAAATCAGGCACAGAAGCTCAAGTGCGGACCTTAGATTTTTATCTGCGACCGCAGAATGTGAAGGAAAATCAACAGAGCCCAGTGCAAAGTGCAGACCGCACAATTATTATGCGGCCGCAGAAGCTACGTTAGAGCCAAAGTTCAGAGAGTTTCATTTCAAGATCAAGAAGAAATGCAGACCGCACAATAATTGTGCGGCCGCAGAAACAGCTATGCGACCACACTCAGGAAATGTACAGTCCGCAGAAGAGCCCCAGAATTGTGCGGACCGCAGAACATGAGAGATGCGGTCGCAATCTAGAATTGTGTGGTGAGTCAAATCCTGTCAATATCTGAAGAGAAGTGCGGACTGCACATATAATTGTGCGGCCGCAGAACCTCCGAAAGGGCAATTTTATCCGAAAATTCCAGCTTTGTGTAAATAGACTACTTTCACGAAATTAGGTTAAGTTTTGAATATTGAAAGTAATGTAGCCATTTTTCTTTACCCCTTTAGGCAACTTTAGCTTGCTTTGGTGATTTAACATTGGATTTTTATCTTTTAATCTTGCAATATGAGTTTTATCATCTTTTCTTCTCTATTTTCCTCTATACCCATTATGAGTAGCTAGATTTTTAGCTAGGGTTGTGACCCAACCCTAGTGTGTGAACCTAATAGGTGTTTGATTTATGTCTTGTTTATGGTTGAATGTTTATTATTTAGCCTTGTTCTTACCTTTAATTGTAGAATTAATGGTTGCAAACATTAGTTTATGCCTATTTGACTTGGTCTCTACTTGAGAAAGAGAGACTTATTCTAGGAAAACTTGGCTAAAAAGAATAATGGATAAAATCAAGAGATTGATAGTCCTAATTAAAGGGTTAAACCTAGAGATAGTAAAACCCGTTAGGCAAACACCTAGGTGAAGGTCATACCTCTAGGACTTTTTATATATTTGAAAACCATCCAAAAATAATATTTTCTAGTTTTATATCTTTAGAATTGTAATTCTTAACGTAATTTTAGAAGTAAAAACAAAACCATATTTGTGGAAGTGCAACCAAGATACTTCACGTGCTTTATCCAAATATATACCACTAATCCCATCTCAGCTCCCTGTGAATTTGATCCCGACTCCTTGTTGGGGTATTATTATTGCAATCGGCCGTTTCACAACCCCGAATAGAGGTGTGACTTGGATGAGATCACATAGCCTCATGTCGGATCCCTAGTAGGAACGTTTATTTGCATCACGTGCATTTGACTTTGGGGACTCAACACAGGGGTTGGGTCCGTCTAGGAAAGGTGTACCCAATATAAAAGACCATCTTGATGCATTTTATGTGCTACTTATGAATATGTTTGTTTTGTCTTGCATATTGTCCGGCTTTAAGAATAGGGAAAGAAACCAAGAAAAACCAAGAGTGAGGCAGGAGAGAGAAATTTACCCGGTTTCTGAACAATCCAGGTATTTGAAAACTCGAAATTCTGCCGAAAGTTTGAAAAAAAAAGCAAAAGAAAAAAAAAGTCATTTCCAAATGAGCTAATAATTTTCAAAAGTCATATTTTCCTGTTGGGTCAATACTGACCGAACTACACAACTTTGATTCTCACCGGATGTGAGATACGTAGGCAAAACTCATCGGTTCCGACCCGCAATTTTCAAAAATCCAAAAATATTTTTCTTTAATTCCTTCTTTAGGAGTCTTTCCATAGAAAATCCCCAAATAAAAAAAATTTAAAATTAAAAATATTTTCTTTCTTTTTAGAAGTCTTTCATTCGAAAAACAAAATCAAATCAAAATCCAAATATATATATATATATATATATATATATATATATATATATATATATATATAATCCTTTTCCTTTTTTAGAAGTCTTTCTCAGAAAAAATAGAAAAAAAAAATTGAAATTCAAAAAAACAATATATATTTTCTTTCTTCTTTAGAAGTCTTTCTTTTCAAAAATATTTAAAAAACAAAAATCAAATTCCAAATATTTTCTTTTTAGAAGCTTTCATGGTTCGATTTTTTGAAAACGTAAACAAAAAAAAGAGTTAGTTTATTTAATTTATTTCTGATCTTCCCGAACTACGCGAGATCTGATTCATGCGGCGTCATGATACGTAGGCAATTCCCATCAGATTCGATCATTTTTATCAAATAAAATGAGTGAAAAAAAAGAAGAGAGAAGAAATAAAAAGAAAGAAAGGAGTGACAAAATAACAAAGAAAAACAAAGAGCGAAAATCAACCAAAAAAGGCAAGAATGAAAAAATCCAAAAAGAGAACTCTTTGTCCAATTTGAAAAAGAAAACCTTGGAAAGTTTCCGTGAACATGCTATCAAATGGTGCGAGCAAGCTGTCAGGTTAAAGCCTCCAATGGACGAAGCAGAAATGGCTACGGTCTTCCTACAGGCCTAAGAGGCGGACTACTTCTAGAACATGATGTCCGCTATGGGTAATCCGTTCACCAAAGCTATCAAAATTGTGGAGATGGTCCAAAATGGTTTAAAAACGGGCCGAATCTTGAGTCATGCTGCCTTTAAGGCCACATCACAGACCATTCAGAATGGTTCGGGGGGTTTGATGAATAGAAGAAGGAGGGAAGAGGGAGTCATGATGGCTTCGAGCTCGAGGGGGCCCCGTAGGTCATTCAACTAATCATATATGCTTCATACGGTTCCACAACACTATTATCCCCATTAAGATGCTGCTTATGTCGTGGCACCGCCTCCCTATGCGGTGATGAACGTGCAACCTTACACGCAGCCACATCATTATACACAAAAATCGAGCTCCACCTCCCAGAAATGCCCGTCCCTACCAAGCTCCATATAATCCCCAACCAAATATTCCCCAATACAATCCTCGCCCAAGAGAGCCCCTAAGAAGGAATCTGTTCACCCCTATTAGTGAATCATATTCAAGTTTGTTTCAAAAGCTAATCGGGCTAGGTCTGCTGCAGCTAGTGGCCCCGAACTGGCTAAACCCCGAGTCCCCTTCGCACTAAGATGATGTTATGTGAATACCAGTCTGGATCAGTGGGACATGATACAAAGGACTGTTGGACCCTCAAAAGGGAAGTTGAAGAATTGATGATCCGACATTGAAAGACCAGTAGCCATTGCCGCGGCAGAAGAGAAACCTAAAAACGACGCCAAACCTGAAAAGTTCTCTGTCAGACGAGAATTTCGGTAGCCGGTCTTGCTGTCTTTTTTGCTTCCAGATTATTCTAGGGTATAATTCAGATATTTTACTTTATTGTCTTACTTTCTGATGTAAACCCTTCTATCAAAAAGAAAACAATCAAATGAAATTAATATTTCATTATCCAGGAATGTTTTTTTCTTAATCCTGTCACTTTTCTTATTCTCTTTTCAGTTATGTTAATGCAGATTTTAATGACATGACATGCTTGCGGACTTCATGCCCAGATCCTAAAATGCTGCCAGACCCTGAAATATTGAATCAAGAAATAGAATGTTTTGAAGACAAGGCTTATAGGAAAATAAATAGAAAATTGGAACGAAGTTGAGATTTTCTCTCTTCGGATCATTGTTGAAGCCGTGATTGAGGATAAAGATTGGGTCATTAATCGATTGGAACAATTGACACTGATTGATGAAAAATGATTGGCCACGGTTTACCACGGGCAGTTGTACGACCCGTGTCTACAACAAGAAAGTGCGGCCGGGGAAATTTGAAATAGGATAACTCATTCTGAGACGTATCCTCCCAACTCATAAAGAAGCTAAAGGAAAATTATCTCCAAATTGGAAAAGTCCATACATTGTAACTAGAGTACTTCCAAAAGAGAGCGTTGTACTTGGAAAGCATCGAAAGAAATGTCCCTGAAACAACTGTCAACGCGGATGCCATCAAAAGGTACTATGTTTGACCCTCTATGTAGCATTAGTGTTCTCTAATTGGGATGCCGAAGGCTTTCATTTTCGCTATCCAAATATCATTAACCCTTTTGCTAACCCTTTTGAACCGGTTACCTTTCTTTGATTACCCTCTTTGGAACCTGAAGATGTTATTAAAAAAAAAGAAGAAAAAGAGAGAAAAATAGTGAAAAGAAAACAAAATAGAAGAAAAAGAAAACAAAACAAAAATCAAAATAGTTCATATTAATTGAACTACGTTCGACTTGATTCCGAAAGGATACATAGGCAGGCTCACTCTGGATTCGGTCACACCAAAATAAAAATTCACTTTCCCCTAAAAAGTTGAAACTAGGGTAGATGTTACAATGGTTCGGTGATGGTTTCGCCTAAAAGGTTCCAAAGTTCTAATTCAATCCAAATTCGTTTTACCCAAATCCTTTGCAAGTCCTTCCGATCAATCAATGAGAATGTTCAAGAATTGGAGGATACAGTCATTTGGATTTGATGTAACCAAAATGAAAGAAAATGAAAATAAGGGAGTCTTGTTAGTGAAAACCCGCAAAGGTTACTATAAGGCGATGGTGAGAAGAGAAATGAGAGAGGTAAGCTGGTGAAAACCCGCAAAGGGCTCTACTGATCGAAAATAGGATTTTCACAGCCGTTGGCATTGACACAGTCCCTGGCAAGGTTTTTCGATTTCGCGGCAAATTTTTTGATGAATTGCTGTGAGTCAGACGGTTTACATAGATTAGGCATGTCATGTTCATTGAAGTCCTCATGTACTCCAGATAAGTCCTTCTTTCTATTCCCCGAAAGGGATACCTCTTGTCTAAATTCATTGTCCATTCCATTATTTGTTTTCCTTTGAATCCCTTTCGGTCTAACTCTATTCCAAAATTAAGGCAAAGAAGGGATGATAAGACTGATTTACAGGGCTTTTGTTTGATACGGGTTAGTATGCAAAAAAGGGCTCCCAGCCTCGACAGGGGCATCAAGTCGACACCGATTGGCCATGGTGGCCGATGCTTCAAAATCAAAACTCTCAAAAAGAGAAAATCAAATTGAAAGTGCCTACAAGGGCAAAATAAAGTTGAAAAGGTTAAGTCCCACGCGATCAATCGTCATGTAAAAGTTTGAAAAGTCAAAAGCTCTACGGGGCCAGAAATGCAAGTGGTATTCAGGAAACAACTATTGGCAGGTTGAAATCCTCATAAAACAAAGATGGGCTAAGATTAAATGGCTGAAACACTCAAGGCCGCAAAACCAACCACCGTTTCAAACTAACAATTCTTCTTTGTTTGAAAAACATGAAACATGTGCAATCAAAAAGCAACCTTGCAAGAAGCAGGTGCAAAACAAAAGAAGAAAAAATAAAAGAAATCGCGTGGGAGCTAGAAACAGCTCTGCAACAGCAACAACTCCAAAAGGGAAGTCTTCTCCAATTTATTTCTTCCCACATTGTTAATCATTCTCTTTATATATAAAATTTGCTTTTTTAATAAAAGTTCAAAATCATGGTAGCAAAGGGTCTCCACTCCCTAGCTGCGTTTTCCAACATAAGGTCTCCACTCTCTAGTTAATTTTATTTTAGACATAGGGTCTCCACTCCCTAGTCTCTTTTCCAACATAGGGTCTCCATTCCCTAGTTGATTTTATTTTAGACACATGGTCTCCTCTCCCTAGTCTCTTTTCCAACATAGGGTCTCCACTCCCTAGTTGAAGTTATTTTAGACATAGGTGTAACTATCCGATCGGTCGTTTTGATTTCTAGAACCCCTTTCTCCTAAATAAGGAGTACATGATTTTACTATTTTATGACTTGCGGGGATGGTTAGTTCGGGATTTGGAAGGGTTCGAGTTGAAATCGGAACACTTGGTTCCTTAAGGTTGTCTTAAAAGGTCAAGTTTGACTTCAGTCAACATTTTGAGTAGACGACCTCAGAATCGGAATTTGACGGTTCCAATAGATTCGTATGATGATTTCGGACTTGGGTGTATATTCGGATCGGGTTTTGGATGACCCGGGAGCGTTTTGGCGCTTAATAGTGAAAGTTGGTTCTTGAAGGTTTTAGAAGTTCTTTAAATTTGGTTGGGAGTGGGGTTTGGTAATTTCGAGGTCCAAACAGCATTCCAAGACCAGAAATAGTTTTGTATTGTCATTTAAGACTTGCACGCAAAATTTGGTGTCATTCCGAGTAGTTTAAGTATGTTTCGGCGCATTGGAAGTAAATTGAAGAACTTGTAGTTCTTAAGTTTGATTCAATTAGTTATGGGGTGCGATTCTTCGTTTTGATTTTGTTTCGGGCATTCTGAGAGTTTGAGCGAGTCCGTTTTATGATTCCAAACTTGTTGGTATGTTCGGGCGGGGCCCCGAGTGTCAATCGGACGAGGCTCGCACCAAGATGAGAATTTGGAGCAACAGCCAAAGCATAAGGTCTTTCATAATCACACCTGAGCTTGGCCAGCCGCAGATGTGAGCCAAGCCTCTTAGAAGTGGCCAAGGAAGGGCAGCCCAGGTTCTACAGCTGCGGCCTATCCTCCACAGAAGCGGAAACCCATCCGCAGAAGCGATGCCAGCCGACCCAGGGGAGTTCCGTAGAAGCGGACTTTTTCCCGCAGAATCGAGGGCGCAGGTGTGGCCCTATGACCGCAGGTGCAGAAATCGCTGGAGGTAGTGAACTTCATTTAATACGGGACTTAGGCATTTTTCTCCCATTATTCACACATTTAGGCGATTTTAGAGCTTCAAAAAGGGAGACTTCAACCTAGCTATTGAGGGTAAGTAATTCCTACCTAAATGTGAGTTTAATACATAGATTATGGGTAGATTTCAACATGAAAATTGGTAGAAATCATGGGTTTATATGAAAAACCTAGGGTTTAATAAACAAATGAGGTTTTACCATGAAAATGATTATGAAACTTAGTGAAAACCATATATTTATGTTCCTAAGGTTATGAGTAGCAACTTTCTTTAAAAATTTCCGAAATCCGGGTATGTGGGCCCGGGGTTGAATTTTAGGAATCTTTCAATTTGGGTTGGTTAATCACTCTAATAGTGGAGGTATGAACTTTTGAGCATAGATTGATTGATTTATGTAATGTTTGACTAGTTTCGAGTCGTTTGGCATCAAATTTGGAGGTATGAGCGCATTCTTGAATTGGGAAGTAGGCTTGAGACGAGGTAAGTCTTTTTTCTAACCTTGTAAGAGGGAATTTATCCCATAGGTGAACTTAATTAATATGTGTTGTTATTTGTGAGGGCTACGTACGCACGAAGTGACGAGAGTCCGTACGTAGCTACTATTCCTGTGTATGTCCGTGTAGTTTTAGGTTTACACCATGCTTTGTGGACAACGTTATTTCATTATATTTGTTAATTGTATCAAATGGAACTAAGTCGAGGATTTTAAGGATTTAAAAGCTTCAAGTTGAATTGTTTTTCTTTTGAAAAGAATCAAGAAAGGGTTATGATTTATTGATAATTTATAATTGACCGGTGCATCTGGGGTAGGTGCATCTAGTTACCAGTCGAGGATTTATAATCTGAGGTAGGTGCATCTGGTTACCAGTCTGGTGCGCAGATTAGATCCTCATTTCGAGACTTCACGGTGAGCTGCCTTCCGAGCTGTTCTGGAGCAGCTGGAGTCTTCCTTATGTTTTATTTTCTGTCTATTTCCTTTCAGAGAGTACGCTAGTGTTCTTTTGTATATTCTACTAGATTGCCCACATACTTGTGACACCAGGTCTTGGCACACACACTAGTGGACTTATGATTTTGGATTTGTTTATATGATTACGATTTGTACTCGTTTGCTTCCATTTAATTATGTCATATTTGCAAATTTAAAAATCTTTTTAACAAATGAGGAAATGTTATCCACTTAGTAATTTATTTAAATGGGAAACCATTAGTTTGATCAGTGTTGGCTTGCCTAACAATGGTGTTGGGCGTCATCACGGCCTATGATGGAATTGGGTCGTGACAACATGGTATCAGAGCACTAGGTTCACGTAGGTCTCACAAGTTATGGGAAGACCTAGTAGAGTCTTGCAGATCGGTGCGGAGACGTCCGTACATATCGTCGAGAGGCTATAGGGTGTTAGAAAACTACTATTTATTCATCTCCTATCGTGCAATTGATGGTATACTAAAATCATTTCTCTCATTCTCTCACAAATGGTGAGGACGTATACGGCGGACGTTCCAGGCTCAGGACGAGCTGCTCCCTCGTTGCTAGAGGCCGAGCCAGAGGTCGGGGAAGGGCACCGACCCGAGGTAGGGGACGAGGGCATCCCAAAGCTGCCCTAGTAGCACCACCAACGGATCCAGTGGAGGATCCATCACTGAGGAGCAGGGCGAGGTGCCCGCCGTAGAGCCAACCCCGATAGATTTCATGTCAGCACCTGGATTTCAGGAGGTCATGGGCCGTATGCTGCGGTTGATGGACACTGTGACTCAGGCTTGTTTATTTCCAGCAAACCCAACTACGTCTTAGGCGGGATGGGGAGCACATACCCCTACTACCCAAGCTCTGGGGCATGCAACTGCAGTATATCAGACTTCGAGTACACTACCTGTGGGCGGAGCCCAGCCAGTTGCAACGGCTGTACTTGAGCCTAGACCAGCTGCAGACGACGATCCGTAGAAGCTATTGGACAAATGGACTAGGCTACACCCTTCTATCTTCGGGGGTGAGTGGCATGAGGATCCCCAAGACTTCATTGATCGGTGCAGGGACAGACTGCACAATATGAGGATATTGGAGTCCCATGGGGTGGATTTTACTACCTTCCAACTTGAGGGCAGGGCCAGTAAATGGTGGTAGTCTTATATTTTTGGCAGACCAGCGGGTTCTCCTCCCATGACTTGGGACCAGTTTACACAGCTTTTCTTGGACAAGTATATTCCACCCTCTCAGAGGGAAGAGTTGTGAGGTCAGTTCAAGCAGCTCGAGAAAGGGTCAGATTTCAGTGACCGATTATGAGGAGAGATTCTCTGAGTTGTCTCGCCACACACTTATGATATTCCTACTGACGCAGAGAGAGTGCAGAGATTTGTTATGGCGTTGCACCCCAATATTCAGGCTAGTATAGAGCGGGAGGTTGAGATAGGTACTGATTATCAACTAGTAGTGAAGATTGCTAGGAGGATTGAGGGATACCACCAGAGGGGTAGAGATAAGATGCAGCAGGATAAGAGGACCCATTACTCTAGAGAGTTTGGAGGTGCCCCGACTAGGGGTAGAGGTCAGTTTTGGAGGGGTCAGCCTAGTAGGCCCATATATCCAGCACCACCGCCTCCTTGGGGTGTTCCAGTGCGACCCTATTTTAGTGCTATGCCAGAGATTTCTTATCGCCCACCAGCTCATCAGGGTTCTTCCAGTGCCTATTTTAGTGCCATGCCAGAGAGTTCATACCACCCACCAGCCATCCAGGGTTCTTCTAGTGGGTATTTAGGCCATCAGGGTCAGACTTCGAGGCAGCAGTCTATGGTACCAAGAGGTTGTTACGAGTGTGGAGATCCGGGTCACATGAAGAGGTTTTGTCCTAGACTTTGGGGCAAGGAAGTACATCAGGGTCATCAGCCCATGATTGCAGCACCAGCCATCCGACCGCCTAGAGGTGGGGGATAGGCGGGTAGGGGCTGTCCTAGAGGTGGA
The DNA here is from genome assembly GCF_000390325.3 of Nicotiana tomentosiformis. Classification (NCBI taxonomy): domain Eukaryota; kingdom Viridiplantae; phylum Streptophyta; class Magnoliopsida; order Solanales; family Solanaceae; genus Nicotiana; species Nicotiana tomentosiformis. The sequence continues at coordinate 141,532,609 of NC_090813.1, forward strand.
GGCCAGGCAGGGAGAGGTCAGCCAGCTATGGTTCAGTCAGGTGGAGGCCATCCAGCTGATGCTCCAGCTAGATTCTATGCTTTTTCGGCCATACCATATGTAGTGGCCTCAGATGTCGTGATCATATGTATTATTTTTGTCTGTGGTAGGGATGCTTCAGTGTTATTTGATTCAGGATCTACCTATTTATATGTATCATCTATGCTTGCTCATTTCCTGGATATTCCTCGCGAGTCCTTGGGTACTCTTGTTTATGTGTCCACTCCTGTGGGTGATTCTGTGGTTGTGGATAAAATCTATCGGTCCTGTGTGGTCACATTCTATGGTTATGAGACTAGAGCGGACCTTCTGTTACATGATATGATCGACTTTGAGGTCATCCTAGTCATGAACTGGTTATCCCCATATCATGCCATCCTTGATTACCATGTCAAGACTGTTACCTTAGCAATGCCAGAGTTGCCTAGATTGGAGTGGAAGGGTTCGTCTGTCAGTACATCTAGTTGGGTTATCTCTTTTCTGAAGGCTCGACATATGGTCGAGAAGGGTTGTTTGGCTTATCTAGCCTATGTTCGGGATACCACCGCAGAGTCTCCGACGATTGATTCAGTGCAGTAGTCCGAGAGTTCGCCGATGTGTTTCCTTTTGACCTTCCAGGAATTCCACCAGATTGTGATATTGATTTCTGTATTAACTTGGCTCCGGATACCCAGCCTATATCTATCCCACCATACTGTATGGACCCAAAAGAGTTGAAGGAGTTGAAGGAGCAACTTGAAGAGTTGTTAGCATTAGGGTGCACCAGTGTATTACCTTGGGGTGCACCAGTATTATTTGTGAAGAAGAAAGATGGAACTATGCAAAATGTGCATTGATTACCACTAGTTAAACAAAGTTACCATCAAGAACAAGTACCCGTTGCCGCGTATCGATGATTTGTTTGCCCAGTTGCAGGGTTCTAGGATGTTCTCTAAGATCGACTTGAGGCGAGGGTATCATTAGTTGAAGATTCGGGACTCAGATGTCCTAAAGACCGCTTTCTATATTAGATATGGTCATTATGAGTTTCTAGTGATGTCCTTCAGCTTGACTAATGGCCCAACGATGTTTATGGATTTTATGAACAGGGTGTTCAGGACTTATATTGATTCATTCGTCATTGTCTTCATTGATGACATCTTGATCTACTCACGTAGCCTGGGGGAGCACGAGCAGCATTTGAGAGTAGTGCTCCAAACTTTGCGGGAATATAAGCTGTATGCTAAGTTCTCCAAGTGTGAGTTTTGGTTAGTTTCTGTGGCATTCTTGAGGCATGTTGTATCAAGCGAGGGTATTAAGGTGGACCCCAAGTAGATTGAGGTAGTTTAGAGTTGGCCTCGTCCCACTTCGGCGGCTGAGATCAGGAGTTTCCTAGGGTTAGCAGGGTATTATCGCCGGTTTGTGGAGGGCTTTTCATCCATTGCAACACCTTTAACTATATTGATCCAGAAGGGTGCTCCGTTCTATTGGTCTGATGATTGTGAGGCGAGCTTTCATAAGTTCAAGACGGCCTTGACTACAACACCAGTTCTAGTGTTGCCTTCCGATTCGGGGATGTATACTGTGTATTGCGATGCTTCACGTGTTGGCTTGGGTTGTGTATTGATGCAGGAGGGGCGAGTTATTGCATATGCTTCACGTCAGCTGAAGCCCCATGAGAAGAATTATCGTGTGAATGATTTGGAGTTGGCCGCGATTGTTCATGCTCTTAAGATCTGGAGGCATTATCTATATGGGGTGCCTTGTGAGGTTTACACTGATCATCACAGTTTGCAACACTTGTTCAAGCAAAGGGATCTCAATTTGAGGCAACGGAGATGAGTTGAGTTACTGAAGGACTATTCCATAACCATTCTTTATCATCTGGGAAAGGTGAACGTGGTCGCGGATGCCTTGAGCAGGAAGGCAGAGAGTATGGGTAGCTTGGCATTTATTTCAGCAGAAGAGAGGCTACTAGCTTTGGACATTCAGTCCTTGGCTAACAGACTTGTGAGGTTGGATATTTCAGAGCCCAGCCGAGTTCTTGCATGTGTTGTTGCCCAGTATTTACTATCGGAGCAGATCAAGGCTCGACAGTTTGATGATCCGCACTTGGCAGTTCTCAGAGAGACGGTACTGTAGGGTGTTGCCAAGAAGGTTTCTATTGGCGAGGATGGTGTCCTGCGAATCCAGGGTCGTCTATGTGTTCCTAATATCGATGGCTTGAGGTAGAGGATTCTAGATGAGGCACACCGTTCTCGGTATTCCATTCATCCAGGTGCTACGAAGATGTATCTGAACCTGAGACATCATTATTGGTGGCGGAGGATAAAGAAATACATAGTTGAGTATGTAGCTAGGTGCCTAAATTGCCAGCAGGTTAAGTATGAGCACCAGAGGCCAAGTGGCTTACTCCAGCAGATGACTATACCATAGTGGAAATGGGAACACATTACTGTGGACTTCTTAGTTGGGTTGTCATGGACCTTGCGGAAGTTCGATGCAGTTTGGGTCATTGTTGACAGATTGACCAAGTCAGCACACTTCATTCCAGTTGCAACTACTTATACTTCAGCGAGGTTGGCCCAGATTTATATTCGGGAGATAGTTCGGTTGCACGGTGTACATGTTTCCATCATATCAGACAGAGGCCCTCAGTTCACTTCACATTTCTGGAGAGCCGTACAGAGTAAGTTGGGGACCCGTGTAGAGCTCAGCACTGCGTTTTATCCATAGACTGATGGCCAGTCAGAGCGGACAATTAAGATCTTGGAGGACATGCTCAGAGCATGTATGATTGACTTTGGGAGACAGTGGGATCAGTTCTTGCCTTTGGCCGAGTTTGCTTACAATAACAGTTATCAGTCCAGTATGGAGATGGCTCCATTTGAGGCTTTATATGGTTAGCAATGTTGTTCTCCCATCGGGTGGTTTGAGCCCGGCGAGGCTAAGTTATATGGTACTGATTTGGTGAAGGATGCCTTGGAAAAGGTAAAGTTGATTCAGGAGTAATTTTGCATAGCATAGTCCAGACATAAGAGTTACGCGGATCAGAAGGCGCGCGATGTATCAGTTATGGTAGGCAAGAAGGTTCTCTTGAAAGTCTCGTCGATGAAGGGCATTATGAGATTCGAGAAGAAGGGAAAGTTGAGCCCAAGGTTAATAGTCCCATTTGAGGTGTTGAGGAGGGTTGGGGAGGTTGATTATGAGCTTGCTTTACCTCCCAGCCTATTAGGGGTTCATCCGTTTTTTCACGTGTCTATGCTCCGGAGGTATCCCGCCAACTTGTCACATGTGTTAGACTTTAGCACTATTTAGCTAGATGAGAGCTTGGGTTATGAGGAGGAGCCAGTTGCCATTGTTGCTAGACAGGATTGCTAGTTGAGATCCAAGAGGATTTCAGCAGTAAAGGTTCAGTGGAGGGGCCACCCAGTCGAGGAGGCAACCTGGGAGTCCGAGGAGGACATACAGAGCAGGTATCCATACTTATTCAGCACCTCAGATATGAATCTAAACCCGTTCGAGGACGAACATTTGTTTAAGAGACGGAGAAAGTAACGACCCGGCCGGCCGTTTTGATTTCTAGAACCCCGTTCCCCTAAATAAGACTTAGCGTACATGCTTTTACTATTTTATGACTTGCGGAGATGGTTCATTTTGGATTTGGAAGGATTCGGGTTGAAATCGGAACACTTGGTTCCTTAAGGTTGGCTTAAAAGGCCAAGTTTGATTTCGGTCAACATTTTGAGTAGATGACCTAGGAATCGGAATTTGACGGTTCCAATAGGTTCATATGATGATTTCGGACATGGGCGTATGTTCAGATCGGGTTTTGGATGACCCGAGAGCGTTTTGGTGCCAAATAGTGAAAGTTGGTTCTTGAAGGTTTTGGAAGTTCTTTAAATTTGGTTGGGAGCGGGTTTTGGTGATATCGAGGTCCAAACAGAATTTCAAAACCAGAAATAGTTTCGTAATGTCATTTAATACTTGCACGCAAAATTTGGTGTCATTCCGAGTAGTTTAAGTACGTTTCGGTAAATTGGAAGTAAATTGAAGAACTTGAAGTTCTTAAGTTTGATTCAATTGGTTTTGGGGTGCGATTCTTAGTTTTGATGCTGTTTCGGGAGTTCCGAGAGTTTGAGCGAGTCCGTTTTATGATTCCAAACTTGTTGGTATGTTCGGGCGGGGCCCCCGAGGCCTCGAGTGTCAATCGGATGAGGCTCGGACCAAGATGAGAATTTGGAGCTACAGCTGAAGCATCAGGTCTGTCATAATCGCACTTGTACTTGGCCAGCCGCAGGTGCGGGCCAAGCCTCGCAGAAGCGGCCAAGGAAGGGTAGCCCAGGTTCTGCAGGTGCGGCCCATCCTCCGTAGAAGAGGGACCGCAAAAGTGGAAACTCGTCCGCAGAAGCGACGCCAGCCGGCCCATGGGAGTTCCGCAGAAGCGGATTTTTTCCCGCAGAAGCGAGGGCGCAGGTGCGGCCCTATGACCGCAGGTGCAGAAATCGCTGGAGGCAGTGAACTTCATTTAATACGAGACTTAGGCATTTTTCTCCCATTCTTCACACATTTGGGCGATTTTTGAGCTTCAAAAAGGGAGACTTCAACCTAGCTATTGAGGGTAAGTAATTCCTACCTTAATATGAGTTTAATACATAGATTATGGGTTGATTTCAACATGAAAATTGGTAGAAATCATGGGTTTAGATGAAAAACCTAGTGTTTAATAAAAAAAAAAAGAGATTTTACCACGAAAATGATTATGAAACTTAGTGAAAACCATATATTTATGTTCCTAAGGTTATGGGTAACAACTTTCTTTAAAAATTTCCGAAATACGGGTATGTGGGCCTGGGGGTGAATTTTAAGAATCTTCCAATTTGGGTTGGGTAATCACTCTAATAGTGGAGGTATGAACTTTTAAGCATAGATTGATTGATTTATGTAATGTTTGACTAGCTTCGAGTCGTTTGGCATCAAATTTGGAGGTATGAGCGCATTCTTGAATTGGGAAGTAGGCTTGAGAGGAGGTAAGTATTTTTTCTAACCTTGTAAGAGGGAATTTATCCCATAGGTGAACTTAATTAATATGTGTTGTTATTTGTGGGGGCTCCGTATGCACGAAGTGACGAGAGTCCGTACGTAGCTACTATTCCTGTGTATGTCCGAGTAGTTTTAGGTTTACACCATGCTTTGTGGATAACATTATTTCATTATATTTGTTAATTGTATCAAATGAAACTAAGTCGAGGATTTTAAGGATTTAAAAGCTTCAAGTTGAATTGTCTTAATTTTGAAAAGAATCAAGAAAAGGGTTATGATTTATTGATAATTTATAATTGACCGTGTCGCAATTATATTCTGCGAGCGGGGTAATTCTTTCTACTACTCTCATGGGAGCGGGCCGTTCGCCTCGGCAGGTTAATAGATGCATCTATGATTCGTGCCCTTCGACCCTCGGCAGTGTACAATTTATATTTATGTTGGATCAGGCCGAACGTCCTCGGCGGAATTTTGTGCGTGATAATAGAACTGGAAGTCCCTTTTATAATTGGTATAAACTCATTATTTGAAAGATTATTTGTTTTAAATGAAGGAAGTGATTTGGGTTCTTAAATATAGTGATGAATTGTTCAGTTATTTCTTGTTCGAAGTTTTATTGTTATATATATCATGCTTAATTAGAATTTCATATTATCATATTGTTGGCCTTAGTAAGTGTCGGAGTCCACCCCTCGTCACTACTTCTTCGAGGTTAGATTGGATACTTACTGGATACATATTATTTATATACTCACGCTACACTTCTGTACTTAATTGTATAGGATCCGAGGCAGGTGCATCTGGTTACCAGTCTGGTGCGCATATTTGATCCCCATCTCGAGACTTCACGGTGAGCTGCCTTCCGAGCCGTTTTGCAGCAGCTGGAGTCTCCCTTTTGTTTTATTTTCTGTCTATTTCCTTTCAGAGAGTAGGCTAGTGTTCTTTTATATATTTTACTAGATTGCCCACATACTTGTGACACCAGGTCTTGGCACACACACTAGTAGACTTATGATTTTTGATTTGTTTACATGATTACGATTTGTACTCGTTTGCTTCCTTTTAATTATGTGATATTTGCAAATTTAAAAATCTTTTTAACAAATGAGGATATCCACTTAGTAATTTATTTAAACGGGAAACCATAAGTTTGATCAGTGTTGGCTTGCCTAACAATGGTGTTGGGTGCCATTACGGCCTATGATGGAATTGGGTCGTGACAATAGGGCTTTCACTCCATAGTCTCTATTCCAACATAGGGTCTCCACTCCCTAGTTGATTTTATTTTATACATATGGTCTCCAATCCCTAGTCTCTTTTCCAACATAGGGTCTCCACTCCCTAGTTGAAGTTGTTTTAGACATAGGGTCTCCACTTCCTAGTCTCTTTTTCAACATAGGGTCTCTACTCCCTAGTTGATTTTATTTTAGACATAGGGTCTCCACTCCCTAGTTTTGTTTTCCAACATAGGGTCTCTACTCCCTAGTTGATTTTATTTTAGACATAGGGTCTTCACTCCCTAGTCTTCTTTTCCAACATAGGGTCTCCACTCCCTAGTTGATTTTATTTTAGACATAGGGTCTCCACTCTCTAGTTTCCTTTCCTAACATAGGGTCTCCACTCCCCAGTTGATGTTTATTTTAGACATAGGGTCTCCACTCCCTAGTTGATGTTTATTTTAGACATAAGGTCTCCACTCCCTAGTCTTCTTTTCCAACATAGAGTCTCCACTCCCTAGGTAATTTTATTTTATACATAGGGTCTCCACTCACTAGTCTTCTTTTCCAACATAGGGTCTCCACCATAAATAGAACCCTTCGCGAATTTGGTTCATTTCCACCATTTTCAAGTCGGATTTTGGAGCTTTTGGAGTGATGTTTGAAAGGTGATTCAAGGGCTATCAGTGAGATAAGTTGCTTGAGCCCTAATACTCGTATATATGGTGATTTTTCGTTGTTTAATCATGTAATTTGTGAAAATGAGGAGTTAGGGCTTGGGATTTTGAAGAGTTTAATTTAAGGATTTGAGGGACCAAATGATGTTGGATTTGGATAAATTTTTTATGTACAGACTCGTGAGTGAATGAGCTTTATAGTTTTTCTTGTGAAATTCATTCCATTATCGTATATGGATGGTATTGTATAGATTGTGAATAGATTTGGAGCATTTGGAGGTCGTGTCGAGAGGCAAGAGCATTGCAGGGTAGAGATTTGACCGGTTTGAGGTAAGTAACGATTGTAAATCTAGTCCTGAGGGTATGAAACCCCAGATTTCATATCATACTACTATTTGAGGTGACGCACATGCTAGGTGACGGGCGTGTGGGCGTGCACTGTTGAGGATTGTGACTTGGTCTGTCCCGTAGCAACTGTAAAGTTGCATATTTCATTGAAACTATATGATATTTATACGTTTTAGAATGCGTTTCTGTAAATTGGGTTGAATGCCATGTTTGGGCCGTGTGCCAGTGCTATTTAGACCCTTATGGGCCTTTTCTTATTATCCTCTCCTTATTTTCGATTGAAAATCTATACTCAGTCATGGTTGTACCTATTTACTACATAACTCGATTTTTATTACTTGTTTTTGATGCATATAAATGTTGTTTTGGGCTAAGCACCATATTTTTAGTGAAATGCCCGAGTGGCTTGAGAGGTTTATGATTGAGTGAGATAGAGGGCCTGATTTGTGAGGATATTTATGGGATCGGGCTGCACACCGCAGCATGTTTGATATAGGCCGAGGGCCTGAGTGATTTATGCCATGATTTGGCTTGATATAGCACTTGGACTGAAGAAGCCCCTCCGGAGTCTGTACGCACCCCAGTGAGCGCAGGTACCAAGTGAGTGCGAGTGCCGAGTGCTGAGTGACTGTGAGGCATGAGTAATTGTGAGGTATGCCCGAGTGACAAGAGTGATGGTGAGGTATGCCCGAGTAGCAAGAGTGATTGTGAGGTATGCCCGAGTGGCACGAGTGACTGTGAGGTTTGCCCGAGGGGCTGTATACGAGTGATGCTTTGCCCGAGGGGTTATTTATTATTTCATCATTTTTGCTCACCTTTGCATTTCTCCTCTGATTGAAAACCGTTGAAAAATATCCTTAAATGATTTTACTGGAACTGGGTTTAAACGAGATATTTTGATTCAAATCCTGATTTTAAAAGCATGTGGTATTTTAGCGAGATTTTATGATATGAACGTTATATGATTTATTGCTCGTCACTACTGCACAGTCTTTATTTATTATTGTTACTTACTGAGTTGGCGTACTCACGTTACTCCGTGCACCTTGTGTACAGATCCAGGTGTAGCTGGACACAGTAGCGGTCGTTGATTATTCTAGTTGCAGATTTTTCTCGGAGATAGCAAGGTAGCTGCTTGACAATCGCACCCCTGCTCTTCTCCCTCTTATCTTTCTTTAGTTGTATTTAGCTATTTTCCAGGCTGATTTAGCATTGATATTGTTAGACAGATTGTAGTAGAGGCTCATGACAAGTGACACCCCGATGTCGGGCTTTTCTTTTTCCTCACTTTTCTTTTGATTTGAACTCATTTACAAAGGTTTTTACGCTAAATAGCCTTGAAATTATCCTTGAAATGAAAATATCGGTTGGTTTTGGAACTAGTCGGCTTGCCTAGTACCACGATAGGTGCCATCACGATAGGTTAGATATTTGGGTCTTGACAAATTGGAGCCTAGGTTACATAGGTCTCACGAGTCATGAGCGGGTTTTGTAGAGTCTTGCGGATCGGTACAGAGATGTCTGTACTTATCTTCGAGCGGCTGCAGAACCCTTAGGAAAATTTCACTTTCTTTTATTCTATCGTGCAGAATTGATTCAGCTTGGAACATAACTCCTTGAATTCCTTCCATGCATTCGTATGCGCACATGAGCGCTCAGTATCGATTGTGCATCGCTGGCTTATGATTCTACAAACAAAGTTGAGATGTGTATTCTGTGTTTGTGGTGGTGGGCCAGTCTGGAAGACTTGAGGCCATGGTTAGACCGCAACTTAGGCTCGGTAGCTTCAGTTGTAACCTATACATTTGGACTCATATGTCCGATAATGTCCCTACGAGTGGAATTTGTGGCTCGATGAGCGGTGGAATGACTTTGTTGTGAGTATGACATAACTGCGGAAGGTGCTAAAATGATGTGAATATGACGAGAAGAGTTTTTTTGAAATGTAAAGGAAGGCCATTGGGTGCTTGATGTTTTGTTTTGATGTGACGTACGGCCTCAAGTGTGAATGTTTTGAAGGATCTTTCATGTTGTTAAATTTTGGGGCAAATTAAATTCTCATGTATGTCAATAAGTTTGGACTCAAGAAGAGTAAGTGGTTGTGTAGTAATGGTGGTTGCGAATGGGTATTTTGATGTTGATGGCTCGAGAAAGATAATATTCGAAGAGACTTAGAGTCGGTAACATTCTATTAGTTCTGGTACGACAGAGATGCATTTTGAGTTGATGCAGCAATTGGGCAGCAAAGTATGAGGGAAGACATGACGGGAAGCGTTTCGCGGTGGTTGAAGTACTAGCAGGTCAAGTAGGAGAAGTAGAAATTGAGAAGTTTCTTAAAGGAGATGATTTAACCGAAGTAAGAATGGCAGATTAGCATATGAATTCAATTGTATGGTAGTCGTGCGCCTTGAGAAAGGGTAGAATGGTTTTATAAACTTTTTTAACTCCCTATGCTTATAACTCTTATTGAGACCTCTCACCTTCCAAGTGACAAGTTTTATTTGGAATTGATTGGTGTATTACCCCTATATCCTATGTTGCTACTTTGACCACTCAGCTGTGTACTTGAATGATTCCTAATATTCAGATGACCCTCATTCCCCTTAAGTAGGTTGAAACCATTCATTACATTCATCGATTGCTCAGTGTCTGGTTGTGTAGTTTTTGTCGCAGACCTTCTTTTGACAGTCTGCCATCCTTCATCCTTGTATGTATTGAAAGTTGAAGCTCGTGGCTCTAAGGTCTTAGGATTTTCGAGTTGCATTTGGACTCCCCTTTCATTTTTCTGAATCACTTCAGGTTGCTGGATCAACTTTCACGACCCAAATCCACATGACCGACACCCGACATACTATTCGACCCGAGCGAACCAACTCATATGATGCACCTAAATCATATTAAAAAAAATCAATTTAACGGTGGTAACTCTTTGAAAATTATATATATATTTAAGTTAAATGATGCAATATTTTCCAATTCAACACTATATGAAACCTCTTTAACCATAACAATGAGATTAAGTAAAATAAATATCTTTTCATGTATGTCACGTACAACCCCATTACTACAAATCTTCACAACTATCTATGGAGATCTATATCAAAGAATAGAACTGAATACTTGGGCTAATGCCCGACTAATAAAATAAGAAAAGAACATGATAGGTACCACGGAATAGGAGTAGTGTCTCACCATATACCTTAAAAAGAGAGTCATCACATCTCTGTTCGTATACCATGTATCACACCTCATACTGAAACATGTAAAGTAAGTGGGCCCCTGGAGAGGGGTCCTGACGGCCGAGTACACCACCATAGTACTCAATAAGTGCCATAGACTCTCTCTAACTCAAGTTTCTGAGACAAGATGTTACAAAAAATTATGCAACCAATATTTGATATAAAGTGATAACCACTTATATAAATCATGCTCTTTATCATTTTAAATAAAAAGACAATTGAAATGTAAACCATGATATAAGTTTTTAGAATATTTATATCAATCCAAGAGACGCTGTGATTACAGGTATTGTCTCAGTTTGCCACAGAGATGCCTCAGTATTATTTGACCCTGGTTCCACGTATTCATATGTTTCCTCGTATTTTGCCCATTTTCTGGATATACCCTGTGAGTCCTTAGTTTCATCTGTACATGTATCTACTCATGTGGGCGATACTATTATTGTGGATCGCGTATATCGGTCATGTGTGGTGATTATTGGGGGTCTGGAGACCCGAGTAGATCTATTGTTGCTCAGTATGGTTGACTTTGATGTGATATTGGGTATGGATTGGTTATCTCCATGTCATGTTGTTCTAGATTGTCACGCTAAGACGGTGACGTTGGCTATGCCGGGAATTCCTAGGGTTGAGTGGAGTGGTTCTATAGATTATGTACCAAGTAGGGTGATTTCATATTTGAAGGCTCAGTGCATGGTTGAGAAGGGTTGCCTATCTTATTTGGCTTTTGTGAGGGATGTTAGTGCAGAGACTCCTGTCATTTATTCTGTTCCGGTGGTACGTGATTTAACGGATGTGTTTCCTGCAGACATACCGGGCATGCCGCCTGACAGGGATATTGACTTTGGTATTGATTTGGTGCCCGGCACTCAGCCCATTTCTATTCCACCGTATCGTATGGCACCGGCGGAGTTGAAGGAATTGAAAGAACAGCTTTAGGAACTCCTTGATAAGAGGTTTATTCGGCCTAGTGTGTCACCTTGGGGTGCACCGGTTCTATTTGTGAAAAAGAAGGATGGTTCCATGAGAATGTGTATTGATTACAGGCAGTTGAACAAGGTCACAGTCAAGAACATATCCCTTGCCTCGTATTGATGATTTATTCGACCAGCTTCAGGGAGAGAGGGTGTTCTCCAAAATTGATTTGAGGTCCGGTTATCACCAGGTGAAGATTCGGGATTCAGATATTCTCAAGACAGATTTCAGAACCCGATATGGCCATTATGAGTTTATGGTGATGTTTTTGGGCTGAAAAAATAAAAATCATATAAACCCATTTCAATTGCATTAAGTCACTGAAATCTGTTTCGGCTCCTTAGGCCTAAAAATTAGAAAATAATTATCTTTCACCGGGAGTACTATACCGACATAATAAGCAACCACTAGGTGATCAATCAAGCAACAAGTACTTGACCCTACTTGTCTCGGTGGCTTCTCGTAGTGCCATACAAGTCAACTTAACCTCATTAATTTAAGTAATGATCATTTGCCCTCTGAATGGGGGACTTTATCCCACAAATCTTGGTTTAACCTTGGAATGCATCCCTACACCGGCACGTGTAATTCCATGTTAGCGAACTTAATATTCGAACCAATCTCGGTCGTCTCCAGTAGTAACTCCCGTAATATTTGAATATCAAAAATAGATTCATAGCCTAATAGCCTCAAATGATATATTTTTATCAAATTATGATTTTCATAGCTAATCCAAACCATTTGAACAATATCAAAATAATAACTTTTTCCATGTTAAAGCCTTTAGCAATCTAACATCAATCTCTTAAAGATACAATATCCGGTACTCTATTGTTCAAATTTCAAAAGACATATATTTTCATGAAAACATTCTTTAGCATTCAAACTAATTGACACATAAATAATCAAAATAATAACTTTTTTACTCTTATCGACACATAAGTTTTAATAAAACTTATAAAGTTATTCTTTAGTGTCATCTTGCAAACAAGCTTTGAAAATAAGATTCTTATAAAATTATGTGACACTCCATAAGCAACAAACATAGAAACACATGGTGACATCTTTCTTGTTTGTCCCCACAAGTATGGATGCACATTTATAAATAATATCACATATTAACTCAAAACATACTTTTAGAGAGAATCCCTCAAGAAGAGTAAGTCATAATTAACTTACCTTAATCTTCAAGCTCCAAATAATATTGCACCACTCCAATTGATTAAAATGCTCAAATATTGCCAACAATTCAATATCGACTATTAGATATCCTAACTACATCAAAATAAATATGAAAGATTTATAAATATCTATTTAGGCTTCACAATTCGGCAACAAGCCTTCAACCATTCCAAGTTATCCAATAAGTCTACCAATTAGCTTATTCAATTCCATTCTTATTATTAAATACTCATTTGGAGTCATTAGTGATACTATATTATTTACTCAACATCTTCAAGTTACTACTCATAATCTTCTCCAACAAAACTCTAGGTTCAAGAACATCCAATTCATGAACTAGTGTTATTTCTTAGCCAAATGAAGATCCCCCCCCTCCCCCTCCCCCCCCCCAATTTCTCTATCAATTAGGTTATCAAGTCTATTGGCATCATTAAAAACTTAAAATAATTTTATTTATATTAACCCACCACTATTCACCTTCTTCTTCATTCAAAATATTATTTTCAAGACCCATTCTTAGGGTTTTTATAATTCTCAATTATAACTTCGAATAAACTTCATAAACATGCTACCCATACTCCAATATATTATATATGTGAAACTCAAGTAAAGGAATTACCTCTTAATGGATAAATCTCATTTTTCTCTTTTTGGTTTTTTTGAAGATTCAACCCATTTCCTATAAATTTGATCAATAATAATGTTAGTATTATATCAAACGATGTTATATAATCATTCTTATACAACCTAAACTTACCTTGAAGTGTATTCATGGCGGAAGAGTTCTTTCTTCTCTCTAGAACCTAAACACTTGTCCAAAATTCCATCTATTTCCACGAAATAACCACTTTTACAATTCTGATGGCATGCGTAGCTACGCTCCCTTCCTCTTCAGCTCCCCCTTCATTTGACTAGTTGCTGGAATCCGCTACACACAATGCAGTGTAGCTACACACATCTCGCCTAGTTGAATGGATGTTGTGCTACCCTTTAGTAAAAAGATCATAACTTCTTGTAGGAATATCCAAATGATAAACGGTTTAAAGTATTGAAAAGTAGACTCATAGATCTTTAATCTTACAGGTTTTACACCACACAAATCTTAAAATATTGGGAGTTGTACTCGTTTGATATTAGGTCTTGTGCAAACTCATTTGAAACATTAGCCCATCATATACTTTCCAACTTGACCTAGTCTTAGTGCCCTTCTTAGACCATAAATCATTATTAATACACCCTGTACATATATTACCATGATCAATTTATATCCTTCATATCTTTAGTCCTTATTCATACCCAAAGTAATATAAGTAGCACACGTTAATCTTCTTAATAGCCTTAAAATACTTTGAAATTTTTGGGGTGTTACATTCTCCTCCACTTAAGAACATTCGTCCTCGAAAATTTTATAAGCCATTATTATGCATAGGATTATCCTCCTTTCATATAAACCATAACCCTTAATCATTTCTGACTTTATATGGATCTTAAACCTCCTTCTCAAAATCTCAACTTCCTTAAGGCCTTGAAATTTGGATAACTCTCCAATTTCTTAAAACTCTCGTCAGAGTCTCCCTTGTAATTAGAACTATCAAAAAATTATAACCTGTCCAAAACAAGCCCCCACTTGGGCACCTACAATAATATAGTTCAGCAACCACATATCTATAACAAACTATATATCGCCTCTGCCCTACACGGCCACACAAACATCCTTAATGTATAATAACAAATTATCTGATGTAACGATCCGGTCGGTCATTTTGAGAGTTATAGCCCCGATTCCCTGTTTACTGCTTTCCCTGTATCGTTTTCTTCTTATGTGACTTGCCGGGAGGTTGCTGTGGTGATTCCGAAATGAATTGAGACACTTAATCCTTAAACGGAAGCTTAAGTCTTAGGATTTTGATCATAGTTGGAACTGTGTAAAGACGACTCCAGAATGGAGTTTCGTCAGTTCCGTTAGCTCTGTTGGGTGATTTTGGACTTAAGGGCATGTACGGAATGTGTATTGGAGGTCTGCAGCCGATTTAGGCTTGATTTGGCAAAAGTCGAATTTTGAGAAGTTTGACCGGTAGTGGACTTTTTGATATCGAGGTCAGATTCTGATTCTGGAAGTTAAAGTAGGTCCGTAATGTCAATTATGACTTGTGTGAAAAATTTGAGGTCAATCAGATGTGATTTGATAGGTTTTGGCATCGGTTGTAGAAATTTAAAGTTTCAAGTTCATTAAGTTTGAATCGGAGGGTGATTCGTAATTTTAGCATTGTTTGATGATTTGAGGGCTCGACTAAGTTCGTATGGTGTTTTAGGACTTGTTGGTATGTTTGGTTGAGGTCCCGGGGGCCTCGGGTGTATTTCGGATGCTTAACGGATTGAATTTAGACTCAGGCAATTGCTTAGAATTTGCTGGTTTCTGGTGTTTCGCACCCGCGGAGGGGAGACCGCAGGTGCGGACTCGCACATGCCGATGCAGAAGCACAGATATGGGATTTGGCAGCCCAAGATGGGTACACAGGTGCGGAGGTAATTGCGCAGAAGCGGCCTCGCTTCTGCGGTTGGTTTGTGCGCATGAGCGATGAGGGTCGCAGGTACGGTTCCTTGGTCGCAGAACCGCATCCGCAAGTGCGACGCTTCTCTCATAGATGCGGACCCAGGGGACTTAAGTTAAGTCTGCACCTACGATGGAATTTTTGCAGGTGCGATTATCGGCCCGCAGATGCGAAATCGTTGTACAGATAAGGGCCAAATTCGAGGGTTTTATCACACTTTCATTTTGGGTCTTTGAGAGCTCGGATTGAGGCATTAATTTAATGATTTTTCAAAGAGAACTTTGGGGTAATGATTCATAACTCGTTTATGGTTATATTTCACTAATCTATAGTTGAATTCATCATTTAATTAAGGAATTTGGTTGAGAAATTTGGGAAAAAGTTGGAAAGTTCTTCAAATAAAATTTTGCATTTTGAAAGGCGATTTGAGGTCGGATAAAGTAATTCTTATATGGTTGGGCTCGTGAGTGAATGGGTGTTCATATTTTGTTACTTTTACCCGATTCCGAGACGTGGTCCCGGGTCGACCTTTTGGGTCGATTTTCTAATTTCTTGTTTTAGCTTTGATTTCATTAACTAGATTAGTTTCTTATAGTTGTATTTATGGTATGTAATTGATTTTGGCCAGATTTGGGCCATTTGGAGTCGGATATTCATGGAAAAGGCATTGTTACCGATTGATTGAGCTTGGTTCGAGGTAAGTGGCTTGCCTAACCTACTGTGGGGGAAATCCCCTTAGGATTTGGTACTGTTGTGATTTGTGAGCACCGTGTACATTAGGTAACGAGTACGTACACGGGATATTGTTGGAAAACCCAATTTATTTTACAGAGTGGCAACCTGTTTTTCCTTTAATTTGAGTTATACCGTTTAAATGGGTATTAGTCTATTTTCATTCTAAATTGAGCTATTCCAATATGTGTAGTTGCCCTGTTTAGTATAATATCGCATGTCTACGTGCTTTAACTGCTTATTTGAACTCTGTGAAGCATGCCTAGTTGATTTTCTGCTTTTCCTTATTCTTTATCAGTATAACTATAGAAATCTTGTTGTTAACTGTGGTATTTATCGGTTTGAGTTATGTGTTTACTTTTGCGACTACGAGGCGGTTCCTCGGGAGTTCTCCCTGCACATTTACTTTTGAGACTACGAGTCGGTTCCTCAGGAGTTCTCCCTGCACATTTACTTTTGACACTACGAGGCGGTACCTCGGGAGTTCTCCCTGTATATTTACTTTTGAGACTACGAGGCGGTTCCTCGGGAGTTCTCCCTGCACATTTATTTTTGAGACAATGAGGCAGTACCTCGGGAGTTCTCCCTATATATTTACTTTTGAGACTACGAGACGGTACCTCGGGAGTTCTCCATGTATGTTTATTTTGGGACTACGAGACGGTATCTCGGGAGATCCCCTACTGTTTACCCCTGTGTGTTGTATTGTTGCCTTGTTGTGTTTCCTTTTGTTAATTCTAGTCTATTATTAAACTGTATATTCTCCTGCCTTATTTATTATTTACTAGTGGGCCTGACATGACCTTATCACTACTCGACCGAGGTTAGGCTTGGCATACTAGGTACCGTTGTGGTGTATTCATGCTACTCTTCTGCACATGTGTTTTGTGTGTAGACCCTGGTACTTTTTATCAGCCCCGCTATTAGCTGAGAGTGCTTGCTGTTGTACGGAGAATTCAAGGTACGTCTGCCGCGTCCGCAGACCTAGGTGTCCCCCTCTATTCTCTTCTATGTCATTTATCTTCTGTACTTCTTTTGTTAGACTCTGGTGTATAGAGATACTAGTTTCTTTCTGTAGATTGTGACTTATGATGTTTCGGGTTTTGGGAAGACTGTTTATTTATAGAGTATTGGTTATTATACATGTCGAGTAGCATTGTTACTAGTTATTCAGTTATCCACTGCTGTTAGTTGCCAAGTTTTACTTTCGTTTTGTTATTTTCCGCAATTTGTCAGGCTTACCTAGTCGTAGAGACTAGGTGCTATCACGACGTTATACGGAGAGAGTTTGGGTCATGACAAATTGGTATCAGAGCTCTAGGCTCATAGGTGTCGTGAGTCACAAGCCGGTTTATTAGAGTCTCACAGATCGGTACAGAGATGTCTATACTTATCTTCAGGAGGCTAGCGAACTGTTAGGAAAAATTACACTTCTTTGATACCTTGTCGTGCAAAATTGTTGACTTCAAAATTCTAAACTTCTGTATTCTATTCTCTCATAGATGGTGAGGACACGTACAGGCAGATCTGATGACCAGGCACCCGCGCCCCCTGCTAGAGCCGCGAGAGGCCGGGGATGGGGTAGAGTCCGAGGACGTCCACATGGTGCAACCAGAGCACCCGCACGAGCTGCTACAGAGGAGCCCCCAGTAGCTCCAGCTGGAGGGAAGGCACCTGAGGACCTATTGCTGCACCAGCCCTCCAGGAGACTCTAGCCCAGTTTCTGAGCATGTTTAGCACCTTAGCTCAGGCTGGATTGATTCCTCTTGCTCCTGCCACATCTCAGGGCGGGGGAGGAGCACAGATTCCAGTCGCCGGTACCCCAGAGCAGCGTGTTCGGATAGACCAGGATCTAGAGATCATACCAGTGCAGCCATTAGCTCTAGTTCAGCCCGAAGTTAGGGCAGCAAATTCTGAGGCGGAGCAGCTCAGACTTGAGAGGTGCAAGAAGTACCACCCTCCTACCTTCAGTGGATTGGCATCAGAGGATGACCAGGGTCTATCAGTGGAGGCATGCTTATGAGTTGAGTAGTCCGGCTGAGGCAGCTTCACTTACATGGACTCAGTTCTCACATATTTGTTTGAGAGAGTATGCCCCTCAGAGCCTCAGGGACACATGGCACGCGGAGTTTGAGCAGCTGCGCCAGGGTATGATGATTGTGTTAGAGTATGCAGTTCGTTTCAGTGATTTGACCCGACATGCACCGGCCTTGGTTGCCACAGTTCGAGAGAGGGTTCATCGGTTTATTGAGGGACTCCACCCAAGTATCAGGCTTAGCATGGACCGGGAGTTGGATATGGATATTTCTTACCAGTAGGTTGTGAGTATTGCTAGGAGATTGGAGGGTATGCTTGCTCGGGAGAGAGAGAGCAGGGAGGCCAAGAGGTCTCGAGAGTCTGGCACTTATAGTGATACTCGTGCCCCAACTACAGTTCGCAATGGTAGAGGATATGGGATTCGCCCTGTTCATTCAGCTCTTCCAGCTGCTAGTGGTATTCCGGCCCCAGGAGCCTTATTACGCACCGCCAGTGTCTAGTGTGCCTCCTGCACTGGGTGCTTTTAGCGGTCAGTCCAGCAAACCTGGCCCGAGCCAGTCACAACAACCATGCCATTAGAGAGCTTGTTTTGAGTGTGGCGACACTCGCCATATGGTGAGGGATTGCCCCAGACTTAGGAGGGGTGCACCGCCACAGACTTTACATCCATTGCGTTCTCCACTGGGTCCTCACGCTATGATTATAGCACCAGCTACCGCCCCACCTGCTCAGCCAGCTCGAGGTGGAGGTCGGGGGAGGCCAGGTTAGATATTATGCTCTTCCTGCTCGTACTGAGGCAGTTGCTTCCAACTCTGTCATTACATATATTATTTTGGTTTGTCATAGAGTCGCGTCGGTCTTATTTGGTCCAGGCGCTACATATTCCTATGTGTCCTCTTATTTTGCCCCGTATTTGGACGTATCTCGGGACTCCTTGAGTTCTCCTATTTATGTGTCTACTCATGTGGGAGATTCTCTTGTTTGGACCGCGTGTATCGGTCGTGTTTGATTGCTCTTAGTGGTTTTGAGACCAGAGCCGATTTATTATTGCTCGGTATGGTAGACTTTGATGTTATCTTGGGCATAGACTAGTTGTCGCCCTATTATGCTATTCTTAATTGTCACGCTAAGACCGTGATGCTGGCTATGCCAGGATTACCGCGATTAGATTGGAGAGGTACCTTAGAGTATACTCCCAGCAGAGTTATTTCATTTCTTAAAGCTCAACGAATGGTTGAGAAAGGGTGTGACGCGTATCTAGCTTATGTGAGAGATGTCAGTATTGATACCCCTATAGTTGAGTCAGTCCCAGTAGTGAGGGATTTTCTAGATGTTTTTTCAGTTGATCTTCCGGGCATGCCGCGCGACAAAGATATTAATTTTGGCATTGATTTGTTGTCGGTACTCAGCCCATCTCTATTCCTCCATATCGTATGGCTCCTCCTGAGTTGAAGGAGCAGTTACAGGAGTTGCTTGATAAGGGATTCATTTTGCCTAATGTGTCACCTTGGGGGTGCTCCTGTCTTTTTTGTGAAGAAGAAGGATGGTTCTATGCGTATGTGCATTGATTATCGCCAGTTGAACAGTGTTACAGTGAAGAACAAGTATCCATTGCCTCGTATTGATGATTTATTTGATCAGCTACAGGGTGCCAAGGTGTTTTCCAAGATTGATTTACTTTTCGGCTATCATCAGTTGAAGATTCGGGAGCCAGATATCCCGAAGATTACTTCCAGGACTCGTTATGGTCACTACGAGTTCCTTGTGATGTCATTTGTGTTGACCAATGCCCCAGCAGCTTTTATGCACTTGATGCACAGTGTGTTCCGGCCCTATCTTGACTCATTCGTCATTATGTTTATTGATGACATTCTGGTGTACTCCCGGACTAGGGAGGATCATGAGCAGCACCTGAGGACTATGCTTCAGACCTTGAGAGAAAAGAAGTTATATGCAAAATTTTCAAAGTGTGAGTTTTAGCTAGACTCAGTGGCATAGTGGTGGGATCAAGGTGGATCTGAAGAAGGTGGAAGCAATGCGGAGTTGGCCTAGACCGTCATCAGCTATGGAGATCCGGAGTTTTCTTGGTTTGGCGGGGTATTACCGTCGTTTTGTAGAGGGATTCTCATCTATTGCAGCAGCTATGACCAGGCTGACCCAGAGGGGTGCTTCGTTCAGGTGGACAGAGGAGTGTGACGCGAGCATTCATATGCTCAAGACAGCTTTGACTACAGCCCCTGTATTGGTATTGCCTACTGGTTCGGGATCTTATACTGTATATTGTGATGCGTCACGGATTGGTCTCGACGCGGTGTTGATGCAGGACGGTAGGGTTTTTGCCTATGCGTCCAGACAGCTAAAGGTGCATGAAAAGAACTATCCTGTCTATGACCTTGAGTTAGCAGCTATTGTTCATGCCTTGAAGATTTGGCGACACTATTTGTATGGTGTCCCTTGTGCGATCTACACCGATCACCGGAGTTTGCAGCATATGTTCAAACAGAAGGATCTTACCTTGCATCAGCGAAGGTGGTTGGAGCTGCTTAAGGATTATGATATCACCATTTTGTACCATCCTGGGGTAATGATTCTTAACTCGTTTATGGTTAATTAGGATTGAGGCATTAATTCAACGATTTTTCAAAGAGAACTTTGGGGTAATGATTCTTAACTCGTTTATGGTTATATTCCACTAATCTATAGTTGAATTCATCATTTAATTAAGGAATTTGGTTGAGAAATTTAGGAAAAAGTTGGAAAGTTCTTCAAATACATTTTTGAGTTTTGAAAGGCGATGAGGTCAGATTCGAGTAATTCTTATATGGTTGGGCTCGCGAGCGAATGGGTGTTCATATTTTGTGACTTTTACCCGATTCCGAGACATGGGCCCCGGGTAGACTTTTGGGGCGATTTTCTAATTTCTTGCTTTAGCCTTGATTTCATTAATTATATTAGTTTCTTATAGTTGTATTTATGATATGTAATTAATTTTGGCCAGATTTGGGCCATTCAGAGTCAGATATTTGTGAAAAAGGCATTGTTACCGATTGATTGAGCTTGGTTCGAGGTAAGTGGCTTGCCTAAGCTTGTGTGGGGGAAATCCCCTTAGGATTTAGTACTGTTGTGATATGTGAGCATCGTGTACGTGAGGTGACGAGTACGTACATTGGCTATTGTTGTAAAACCCGATTTATTTTACTGAGTAGCAACCTGTTATTCCTTTAATTTGAGTTATACTGTTTAAATGGGTATTAGTCTGTTTTCATTCTAAATTGAGCTATTCCAATATGTGTAGTTATACTGTTTAGTCTAATATCGCTTGTCTACGTGCTTTAACTGCTTATTTGAACTCTATGAAGCATGCCTAGTTGATTTCCTATTTTTCCTTGTTCTTTATCAGTATAACTATAGAAATCTTGTTGTTAACTATTGTATTTATCGGTTTGAGCTGTGTGTTTACTTTTGAGACTACGAGGCAGTTCCTCGGGAGTTCTCCCTGCATATTTACTTTTGAGACTACGAGGCGGTTCCTCGGGAGTTCTCCTGCACATTTACTTTTGAGACTACGAGGCGGTACCTCGGGAGTTCTCCCTGTATATTTACTTTTGAGACTACGAGGCGGTTCCTCGCGAGTTCTCCCTGCACATTTACTTTTGAGATTACGAGGCGGTACCTCGGGAGTTCTCCTTGTATATTTACTTTTGAGACTACGAGACGGTACCTCGGGAAGTTCTTCATGTATATTTATTTTGGGACTATGAGACGGTATCTCGGGAGATCCCCTACTGTTTACCCCTGTGTGTTGTAATGTTGCCTTGCTGTGTTTCCTTTTGTTAAATTCTAATCTCTTATTATACTGTATATTCTCCTTCCTTATTTATTATTTACCAGTGGGCCTGACCTGACCTCGTCACTACTCGACCAAGGTTAGGCTTGGCACTTACTGGGTACCGTTGTGGTGTACTCATGTTACTCTTCTGCACATATTTTTTGTTTGCAGATCTAGGTACTTCTTATTAGCCCCGCTATTAGCTGAGAGTGCTTACTATTGTACGAAGACTTCAAGGTACATCTGCCGCGTCCGCAGACCTCGGAGTCCCCCTCTATCCTCTCCTATGTCATTTACCTTCCGTACTTCTTTTGTTAGACTCTGATGTATAGAGATACTAGTTTCCTTCTGTAGCTTGTGACTTATGATGTTTCGGGTTTTGGGAAGACTGCGTATTTATAGAGTATTGGTTATTGTACATGCCAAGCGGCATTATTACTAGTTATTCAGTTATCCACTATTGTTAGTTGTCAAGTTTCACTCTCGTTTTGTTATTTTCCGCAATTTGTTAGGCTTACCTAGTCGTAGAGACTAGGTGCCATCACGACGTTATACAGAGGGAGTTTGGGTCGTGAGATCTAGGCCCCACACCACCGCACATACATCTTCAATGCACAAAAATAAATTATCTAGGCCCAACACTTCTGCACATATACCAGAATTACATCAAATGTAATTTTTTTCAACGTCAAACAATTACATACATGTACCTTGATTGTTTCTAACACCGATTACTTTATAGAGCAACACATATCACTACCATGTGTACCTAAAAGTGCATTTTTGCGTGAATTGAAATCTTTCTTCACTCAAAGAACATAACACTTACTTAAATTTTACTTCTAAGCATAGTTTTCCCTCATATGACTCTTGATTCTCTAGTTGTCAAAGTTCTTCTGAAATATTCATCTATTCCTATAAACACTAACAAGGCATTTATTTTACTTAGATGTATCTATCATATGGTACTTCATACCCCCTCCTAGCCTTGTAACTGTCACGACCCCAAAATCCCACCTTAGGAATCGTGATGGCACCTAGTCTCTAAGACTAGGTAAGCCTTAACATATTATGAGAATTTTGAAGAAATAACGACGAAGCTATTGATTTGAACTGATAAATAACATAATAAAAACCAAAAAGAAGCAATACTCATACAATTCCAAAACCGGTGTTACATAGTCATAACTCTATTGAAATACACTAAGAATCTCTAGTACAATATTGTTCGGAAACAAAAGAAACAGTAGCATAATATTATTAGAAGGTGATTTTGAGTCCTGCGAGCATCAAGGAGGTATACCTTGAAGTCTCCGCGATGTCTAAATCAACTAACTAGCATCCGGCATGGGCAGAAGTACTTGGATCTGCACAAAAATGTGTAGAAGTGTAGCATGAGTACACCCATAAGGGTAACCAATAAGCATCAATCCTAATCTCGGTGGATTAGTGGCGATGTCACGTGAAGACACTCACTAGACATAGAAACTTGTGCAGAATATGAATATAATCAAACAACGGGAAGTAAAAGCAACAAATGACAACAAAGCAGAATAATAATATAAGGCTAACGATGATAGTAAAAGCAATGAATGACAACAAAGAGTGAACATATGATAAAAACAACTCAAATACAGTCAAAATACAAGTGAAATGAACTAAAGGAAAACAATAACCATGCAATTCAACAAGCCGTTCGAACATAGAATGTGCAACAAAAACCATACCGAGGTACCACACCTCATATTCATATTTCAGAAGTCACAATCACAATCTTCTTTATATTGCCGCATGAGCCTTGCATTTATTTTAAAAATATTTTTTTCGAAATAGCTTCACGAGCTTTAGCCCCCTTATCTCGCCGCGTGGATTCAAATAATTTTCCTTACTAGCAACATGCGCATAAATCCCACCTTATCTCGGCGCATGCGCATAAATACACCACTCTTATACCGACATATGCACATCAATATCACAACACAACAATCAACTCGCACCACATGTGCCCATATATCACAATATTGCCAAAATCAACAGTACCAATATCACCACAATACATAGCTCACGACTCAACCACAATGTGTACAAAAATCTCGAAAACAAAAAAATAAATCGGGAAACAATTCAAAAATAAAGGATATCCTATAAAAACAACAATTTCAATTAGAACATCTTAATAGCTCTCAATAACTTCAACTGCAACTCAATGCATAAGAATATTCTCAACAATAAAAGGTGTGACATGTAACAACAACCTCAATTAAATACATATAAGAGCAAAATCTACAATGAAAGGTAGAACATATGTTAACAACTTAACATATAAGAGTAAACTCGACAAGGAAAGATAGAACATATAATAACAACTACAATTAAAGCATATAGGAGTAAATTCAACAACGAAAGATGTAACAAGTAATAACAACTTTAATTGAATGCATATAAGTAACCTAATAGGCAAAAAGTTAATTTCAACATATAAGATCGCGAACACACTCGTCACCTCGTGTACAAGTCTTTCATGTAATTCAAATAGTACACTTTGACCAAATCCTACGGGGTAGTTTTTTCACACAAAGTTAGGCAAGATACTTACCTCAACTAAGCCAAATCAACACTCGGAAATGGCTTTCCCTTTAAAATTTGCCTCCGCACCACTCAAATCTAACAAAGAACGACTTAATATCATCAAACAATGCAAGAGAAATCAATTTCGATTAATAAAATTAATATCTTTATACAATTTCCCAAAACTCAACAAGCGTCAACTCCGGGCGCGTCCGATCAAAACCCGAGTCCAAGGGTAGATCTCGACTACCCATAACCCCACGAGTCCATATATGTGTTTTGTTTTCAAATCTGAGTTCAATTCGACTCTCAAGTCTCAAATTTTTATTTTTCAAAATATAGATAAAATCCCCCAAAAATTCCATTCAAATTTCATAGATTAGAGGTTAAATCTCATAACTAATCATGTACTATAATTGAAAATAGATTAAAATCACTTAAACAATAGTTGTATGTGAAAATACCTACTCAAAATCGCCTCCTACCGAGTCTTGGGTTCTAAATTATGATAAATGAAGCTAAGTCCTATTTTCCAACCTTTTTGTTCACCTACATGAGTTGCAAATACGACCTTGGTTTCGTATTTGCGAACCCTTGCAATTGCGGAAAAGGGATTGCAAAACTGAACCCTGAAAGCCTACTCAGATGTCGCAATTGCGACAAAGGCTTCACAATTGCGATGGCAGCCTACTTCGCAAAAGCGACACAATGGTCGCAATTGCGACCAAACCCAATCATATATTGTCTTCGCAAAGGCGACAATGGCGTCGCATTTTCGACATCTAGACCTCCCCTGTCCTCTTTGCAATTGCGATGTTGGTGCTCACAATTGCGACAATTGCAATACCAGCACACCAGCAATCTATAACCAGCTCAATCCAATCTGAAACACATATGAAACTCATTCGATCCCTCGAGGCTCTACACCAAATATCCACGCAAGGCTAAAAACATCATACGAGCTCACTCAACTAATCAAAATCACATCTGGAACCACGAATCGGACATCAAAACACATAAAATTCAAAAGGAAACTCAAATATCTCTATAATCACAACCAAGCATCCAATTCCAATCAAACCAACTCGGAATGACACCAAATTTTGCAAACAAGCTCCAAATAGGAAAACATACCTATTCCAAGTTCCGAAACCAAATTTTGATCCCGATAGCCATAAAGTCAACCTATGGTCAAATTGTAAAAAATTTGTAAATGTCAAATTGCCAACTTTCGGGAAAACAAGTCAAATCAACCTAGGGACATCCGAATTAAATTTTCGGCATATGCCCAAGTTCGAAATTATGATATGAACCTATCAGAACCATCAAAATACTGTTCCGAGGTCGTTTTCACAAAAGTCCGGTCTCGGTCAGTATTTTCAACTTAACCTTCTAAAGCAAGAACCAAGGGTCCAAATCAATCGAAAACCTACCCCGAATACACAAAATGGCCGATCATGTCGTTATATTCTCCCCTCTTAAAACAAATGTTCCTCCTCAAACATACATAGAGACATACCTAAAGTGCCAAAAAGGTGAGGATTACGGTTCTGCATGTCATGCTCGGTCTCCCAAGTCGACTCCTCGATCTGTTGACCTCTCCAT
The DNA here is from genome assembly GCF_000390325.3 of Nicotiana tomentosiformis. Lineage (NCBI taxonomy): Eukaryota > Viridiplantae > Streptophyta > Magnoliopsida > Solanales > Solanaceae > Nicotiana > Nicotiana tomentosiformis. The sequence continues at coordinate 141,558,631 of NC_090813.1, forward strand.
TGAACCTTTACTAAAGCAATGTTCTTTGACCTCAACTTCCGGACATGTCTGTCCAAGATAGCCACCGACTCCTCAACATAAGTCAAATCCTTGTCCAATTGGACCGAGCTAAAATCTAATACATATTATGGATCACCATAATACTTTCGGTGCAAGCAAACATGGAAGATCGGGTGAACTGCCAATAAGCTGGGTGGCCACCTCACCCACTATCTCAAGGATCTCAAAAGGACCAATATACCTAGGTCTCAACTTGCCCTTCTTCCTAAACCTCATCACACCCTTCATGGGCGATCTCTGAGCAAAACTCTCTCACCCTCCATGAATGCTACATCATGAGCCCTCCGATCAGTATAACTCTTCTTCTTGGACTGCGTCGTACGAAGTTGATCCTGAATCATCTTCACCTTCTTCAAAGAATGTCTGACCAAATCAGTGCCCAACAATCTAGCCTTCCCAGGTTCAAACCATCAAACGGAGAATGACACAGCCTCCCATATAAGGCCTCATAAGGAGCCATGTAGATGCTCGACTGATAGATATTGTTGTAGGTGAACTATGCGAGCGGTAGAAACTGATCTCATGAACCCCAAAAATCAATGACACAGGCACGTAACATGTCCTCCAAGATCTGAATAGTACGCTCGGATGGCCCGTCCGTCTGGGGATGAAATGAAGTACTCATCTTGACCCGTGTACCTAATTCATGTTGCACGGCTCTAAAAAAATGCAATGTGAACTGTGTGCCTTAGTCATAAATGATGGAAATGGACACGCGTGTAGACGGATAATCTCTCGGATGTAAATCTGAGCCAATCACTTTGAAGAATAGGAAGTGATCACCGGAATAAAGTGCGGGGACTTAGTCAACTAGTCCACAATAACCCAGACTATATCATATTTCTTCAATGTCCATGGTAAGCCTAACACAAAATTCATAGTAATGCGCTTCCACTTCCACTCCGATATCTCTAATATCTGAGTCATCCCTCTCGATTTCTGATGCTCATATTTCACATGTTGACAATTCAAATACCGAGAGACATAAGCAACAATATCTTTCTTTATTCTCCAATAGTGCTATTTTAAGTCACGATACATCTTCGTGACACCTAGGTGAATGGAATAACGCAAACTGTGAGCCTCCTCAAGGGTCAAATCTCTCAACCCATCAACATTTGGAACACACATCCAGTCTTGAAGCCGCATAATACCATTATCAACAATCACAACCTCCTTAGCACCACCCCGTTGCACCGTGTCCCTCAACACCATCAAGTGAGGGTCATCAAACTGGCGACCCTTAATACGCTCCAACAACGATGACTATGCCACAATATAAGCAAGAACAGTACTAAGCTCCGAAACATCCAATCTCACGAATCGGTTGGCCAAAACCTGAACATCCAAAGCTAGTGGCCTCTCTACAACCGGTAAATATGCCAAACTGCCCATGCTCTTAGCTTTCCTACTCAATGCATCGGCCATCATGTTGGCCTTCCTCGGATGATATAATATGGTGATATCATAGTCTTTCAACAACTCTAACCATCTCCGCTGCCGTAAATTAAGGTCCTTCTACTTGAACAGGTGTTGGAGACTCCGATGGTCGGTATAGACCTCACAATGAACGTCGTATAGATAGTGCCTCCAAATCTTCAGCACGTGAACAATGGGTTCTTACTCAAAATCATGCATAGGGTAATTCTTCTCATGAACATCCAACTGCCGAGATGCGTAGGCAATCACCCTAACGTCCTGCATTAACACTGTGCCAAGCCCAATACGCTATGCTATGCATCATAATACACTGGGTAAGATCCCAAATCTGTAGGCAACACCAATATTGAGGCTGTGTCAATGTAGTCTTGAGCTTCTGAAAGCTCGCCTCACACTCGTTGGACCATTTGAAAGGGGCACCCTTTGGGTCAATCTAGTCAAAGGAGTTGTGATGGATGAAAATCCCTCCACGAAATGGCGATAATAACCTGCCAAACCTAAGAAGCTCCGAATCTATGTAGTTGAAGACGGTCTGGGTCAACTCTGAACTACCTCCACCTTCTTCGGATCCACATTAATCCCCTTACTAGACACCATATTGCCTAGAAATGCCACCAAACCAAGCCAAAACTCATATTTGGAGAATTTGGCATATAACTTCTTCTCTCTCAAGGTTTGGAGCACGATCCCCAAGTGTTGCTCATATTCATCCCAACTACGAGAATACACCAATATATCATCAATGAACACGATGACAAAAAAATCAAGATATAGCCGGAACACACTATTCATCAAGTGGATAAAGGCTATTGGGGTATTGGTCAGTTCAAATGACATCACCAAGAACTCATAGTGACCCTAGCGAGTCCTAAAAGCCGTCTTCAGAATATCTAAATCCCGGATCTTTAATTGATGATATCCCGACCTCAAATTAATCTTCGAGAACACTCTAGCACCCTGAAGCTAATCAAATAAGTCATCAATACGCAGTAGTGGGTACTTGTTCTTGATTGTAACTTTGTTCAGCTACCTATAATCAATACACAACCTTATAGAGCCATCCTTCTTCTTCACAAATAGAACTTGAACACCCCAAGGTAAAACACTCAGCCATATGAAACCCTTATCAAGAAACTCCTGAAGTTGTTCTTTTAATTCCTTCAACTCTACTGGTGCTATGCGATATGATGGAATAAAGATAGGTTGAGTTCCCGACACCAAGTCAATACAAAAATCGACGTCCTTTTCGGGTGGCATGCCTAGTAGGTCTGATGGAAACACATCTGGAAAATCTCTCACTACTGGAACTAACTCAAAGGTAGGAGTATCAGCATTAACATCCCTCATGAAGGCCATATATGCCTCACACCCCTTCTGAACTGTGGCACCCTTTTTTCTCTCGAAAGTGGGATTCAGCGTGTGACAACTCTTTTAAAGGTGTTAAAAGAGGAGAGTCGCCACCTAACGATTTTAAGGTGCGTTAGGGCACCTATTTACAAATAACTCTGTTTGATTAGTCTACGTTACCAAATATCGGGTAAGGGTTCAAATTACCTCAAAGAGAAGGTGTTAGGCACTCTTCGAGGTCCACAATGGTAGGTCCCGGCTAGAGTTTACGCTATGTGGATTATAGAGTTATATTTAAGCTAAGTGGTCATGAAACGATATGGAAGTGTGAAGGTCTATTGTAACAAGTGTAAAGAAAACAATGTAAGATTTAAACTAAATCAGTACAAGTCTTGGGATTACAACTGCGTTGGTCTATATTTAATGACTAAGTCCTTTTAGCAAGCATATAAAGGGAAAGAGGGGTCCTAAGTTTTTTGGCCTAAAGGATCACCCCGTGCAATATAAATAATACTTCGCAACTTCTTTAGGGTAGGGTTTGCTCATATTATTCAGCGGGCACAGACTATGATCTCCTGCTACCAAATTACTATCTTGAAATTTTTTACTTAAAAGCGTTCTAGTTCAATTCTAAATTGTTCTCTATGCGTTCTTTACCCATCCCATGCCTAGGGTCCAGGAGGTTTTGGACCTACTACTTTGGTAGTTCTAGACTTTCCTTAGGCTGCTCAAAATGAGAAATCTAGATGCACAATCAAAACAAATAGGACTATACATAATCAACACCAAAGGCTCAAGTTCACCTCCTCATATAGACACAAATGCACGATGTCAATTAGACAGACAGTTATAACTTATACTAACGATGTTCAGATTATTTAAACGAACGACTATAAATAGGCAGGTTTGTAGTTAAGGCATGTTAAATTGTTCAAGACCTATAGGCATGGTTTCTATGTGATTTGAACCACTCAGCGATTAGCGTAAATTCCTATAAGCGGGATTTCTAAATGACTAGTTTTGACGAAAAGTCTCTTTTTAATACATAGTTCCGTTAAAAGATTCTGTAGTCATGCTTTCTAGGTGAGTAGTAGCATCCTATAGACATATTCTCTAATGATTTGCGTCTGGGCAATGAAGTAGTTGAGAATGCAGAATTATTCATTTGTCTCTATAGGCATGCTTTCTAGACAGGCTGTATGACAAAAGGAGAATAGTAGCGATGCCAGCTTGGGTTATCTGAATTGAAATCCTATAGGCATGGTGTCTAGACGAGTCACATATACCAAAGCATACAATTTTAGTTATTTGTATGGACCTTCTATAGGCATAATATCTAAATATAACATATCGGATTCAGATCCTATAGGCATGCTCTCTAACTATTCATGTCATTATATAGACCCTAAGTCATGTTTTCTATGGGAATAACATGTGTACAGATAATTCCTGAGTATGAGGCATGATGAACAACAAATAATTAAGATCATATATACATGATCTATACCCATTCATGAAAAAGATAAAGTACCCCAGTTCTCCTTTTCCACTAATCCCCAACTGTTTGTTTACAAGTTATTACAAGCCCAAGAAGAAATGATACATGATGACAAATTACAGTTTGAACGAATACAAGCCCAATGAGGCAATTACAAGCCCAATACAGAAATAACCCAAGGATGTCCCCAGGCCTTCAATGGTTTTAATCTTTGCACAACAGCAAATCCAGACACTGGCTTACCATAGCAACCTGAGTTCCATGCTTAAACCCAACATGTATGGCCCAACACTAGGCCTAATGAATAACTTACTTACCCAAACACATGCCAAATTCAGCCGTACATATGACAAAATACTCATATAATTAACTAAACAATTTAAACACTTAGTTCTTAAAGTTGTAGCTAACAACAGCTCTAGCCAAGACATATAAACAGGATCAGGCTAAATTGAAAGGCATTTAAGGCAAATATAAGGCAAATTTATGCTTGTAATTCGATAAAGAAAGTTTAAAAGTGACAAAATTGACCACCATAAGATAGTAACCCATTTCAAAGAGTTTCAAAATGAAGCCTGATTCAGAATTAATATATAGAACCTTAGATGAGGGTCTAGCAGAATCACAACCAAGAAACAAGCAAAGCACAACCTTCACAGGAAAGTGTCTATCAAGAAAAGCCTAATGAAAGGAACATCATAACAGAACAAGTTCATGATCAAGAAATTACTTAATTAAGTAGGGGAAAACTTTAACATTCTGAAAATCAGTCACAATATAAGAGACATGTCAATTTTCAGAAGCAAGATAGGCTAGTATTGAACCTGGTACTAGTTGGCCATATATAGGAGGAGAGGCTAGTTATGGGATTTACTCTAGAGGTCTCAATTAACACATAGAATCGAGCAGGTCAGAAGTACACAATAGAACCACAAATAGCATGGCCATAACTAAAAGATAGCAGATTAGGCATGAATGACTCAACAGGAATCAAAATACTTTCTAGGCATGAGTTAGTTGTCATAATAGTTAAGAATAAGGAAGAGAGGCAAACTCAGGACTAATATTCAATATCAACATACACACAGTAAACCAAACATGTTAAGAGAGATAGAAATCGCCTATGTTAAATACGTCGATAGGCATTCATAATCAGAATTTAGGCAAGTTCAGATGCTAAAGGTATAGAATCATAAGAGGTCCTCAGAGCAAACAAGGTAGCATAGTAGAATGTTATTTCATAGAAGTTTCAGAGACATGTACACATAAACCACAAGAAATAAGCGAAAGAAGAATGAAATTGCTATGGCCAAAGAGACTTACCAATTGCCGATTAATCAAACAAGCAAAATAAGAAGAACAACTTAAGCAGTACTCCAATCGTCAATAGCACAAAGAGCAATAGAATCCCAAAATCCAAGTGCGTCAGAGTTCCCAAGGGTTTCAAGTGAATCCCGGGCAGTGCTCGCACTGAGAAAAGAATACAATCGAATTCTAATGGCCTTGGATTTCATCCGGCCAAGGTCTCAAGCTTAGAACAATTGAATAAGTGAGCGTGAGAGAGTATTTGCAGTGATTTAGGTTCGTTTTAGGGGAATTAGGGGAGAGGTTTATATAGTGGTTAGAATTACCTAGATTAAAAAGGAAAACATCAATTGAATCACAAAAATAAGGAAAGAATCTCATGCAAATCATTTTTGAACTGGATTAGCGCTCAATTGAACAAACCCTAATTCAAGACGGAGAACCAAAATAGTTAAAGATCTCATTGAATCGAACCCATATAACCTTATTGTGAATGTATCAAGTCAATAACATGGTGATACCATAGAATCGGAGTCGAATGAACGCCCGTCGATTAGCTTCCATAAATAACTTGGTACCAAACGCACTGTAATATTGAAGAGATGGAAAGAATCATTGTGTGTGTAAAAAGGACAGGAAATATGGAAGATTTCCATGTAATCTCAGATGAGAGGAAGGTTCGAGAGGATATGGGGGCGGCGGATGGGCGGAAATGGGATTAGGGTTTGGGTAAGAGGATATAAGGAAAGGTGTTAGTTTATTATGGGTCGTTGATCATTTAAGATCAACGGCTAAGATCAAAAGAGGAGCGGGGCGGGTTGTTTAAATGGGTCGCGATCGGGTTGGCTAAAAGGGACTTTTGGTCTGGGCTGTGGGAAAGGGCTAAGTGTTTTTAGCCTATTTTTGGTCTGAAAATTGGCTCAGCATTGGGGATGGTTTTTAAAACAAGTGGAATTAAAGAAAAATAAATTAATAAAATAGCTATATAAATATAAAAATATTATTTATGCAACTAAATATTCTAGAAAATAGTAGCTGAAGGTCGTAAAATATAAAGAAGTTATTTTGACCCTAAATAAAATAATGTGGGTATAAACAATAAATGTGAGTCATCACCAAATAATTTGAGGAGTAATTAATAAATAGTTGAATAATTTAAATGCAAAAAAAATCAATTTTAAAGTCTTAAAAATTATGAAAAATTACTGAAAGTCCTTATATGACTCTTATAAATTGGTGATGGTGCAGAAATGATATTTTGAAAGTATATATGATATTTATAAAAATATGAGGACAAAATTGGATATCAACATCAACCATTAGATGTGTCTTCAGAAAGGACACAACCCTACTAGGTCTTGTTGTGACAATCCATAATAGCGTGATAAGGTGACAACCAATCCATGCCCAATATCACAGTGAAGTACACCATACTGAGTAGTAAAAGGTCAACTCTAGTCTCATAAACCCCCGATAGTGACCAAACACGACTAATAAACATGGTCTACAATAATAAAATCTCCCACAAGCGTAGACACATATACAAGGGCACTCAAAGAATCACAAGATATATCCAAATATGAATTAAAGTAAATGACACATACGAATACCTGGAACCCGGATCAAATAAAACTGATGCATCCCTATGACAGACCGGAACAATACCTGTGATGACACCATCCGATGTGACCGTCTCCGTCCTACCATGAAAAGCATAGAAACGGGCATGGCCTCCCCCTCTAGGATGATTTATACCCACCTGACCTCCACCCCTAACTGGCGGTGCAGGTGGAGCGGCAACCGGAGCAGCAACCATAGCATGTGAACCATGTGGAATCCGTGGAGCCTGTGGAGTATGTGAAGGTACACCCCTCCTAAGTTTGGGACAGTCTCCACCATATACCTAGTATCACCATAACCGAAATAACCTCTCTGCGGGCGTGACTGCTGAAACTGAGTCGGACCCTGTCGGCTAGACTAACAGCTGAAGGTACCCCGTGCTGGAGGTGCACTGGAAATTGGCTGTGCATAATGGGAGATCTGAGACCTCAGAATGGATGGAGCACTACAAGTAGCTGGAAGCACAGAATGAACTGGTCGACCCACATAACCTCTACCATGACAAGCTGAAATCGCGGCACGGGAACCATCGAATCCTCCAGAATCTCGAGGCATCTTGTCCTCCTTATCCTCCCTCTATTGGCCATGCATACGCTCCAACCTGCGAGCAATCTCCACAACCTGCTAAAATGGAGTATCCATCTCCAACTCCCGTGAATGGCGAGACAACTCACTAAACCTCATGGAATACTCCAATACCGTCATAATACCCTAACGCAGCTGCTCGAACTCTGTACGCCACGCGTCCCGGAGGGTCTGTGAGATGAACTCCCTAAGAAACATATCCGAAAACTAAGTCCAAGTGAGTGGCGTTGCAACAGCTGGCCCATCCTCCTCATAAGCCTACCACTACCTATATATTTCCCTGATAACTGAAATGTAGTAAAGGCGACTCCGCTTATCTCCACAATGCCCATGGTGTGGAGAATACAATGGCTCTTATCTAGAAAACCGTGTGCATCCTTAGTAACTATGCCATTGTAAATAGGAGGGTCGTACTTTTGGAACCTTTCAAGTCTTCTCTGCTCCTCCTCTGATACCTCTGGCCTAATTTCAGACTGAACCGATAACGGGATGTGCTGGCATAACCCCGAGAACCTAATCAACATGGACCCGCTGCTCTAGAATAAGGGGGAGTCTAAGCTCCTCCCCCAGCCTGAGAAGTGGTTGGAGAAACTGGGATCAATCCCTCCTGAGCTAAAGCATCGAACATGCTCAGGAAATGTGCCAATGTCTCCTGGAGTGCAGGGGTAGTAACATGCATCTCAGGTGCCTACTCCCCAACCGAAGTTGTTGGTGGCTCCTCAGTCGCTGCTCTGGTAGGTGCCTAGCTGTGGCACATGCCCCTCTTCAGCCTCTACCTCGGCCCCGGCCTCTCACGGTTCTAGCAAGGGGTGTGGGTGTCTGCTCCGCTGTCCGGTAATGCGTGTCCTCACCATTTGTGAGAGAATAGAAACACAAGGTTCAGATTCCAAAATCAATAAATCTGCACGATAAGGAATGAAAGAAGTGGAGTTTCCTGATAGTTCCATAGCCTCTCGAAGATAAGTACATATGTCTCCATACCAATACACAAGACTCTACTAAACTTGCTTATGACTCATAGCACCTATGAACCTAGAGCTCGGATACCAACTTATCACGACCCCAAAATCCCACCTAAGGAATCATGATGGCACCTAGTCTCTAAGATTATGTAAGTCTAACACAAGTCGAAATAATGACTAAGAATAAAAACCAAAAAGGAGCAACAGTCATAGAATCCCAAAATCGGTGTTACAGAGTCATAAGCTCTACCTATATACACTAAGAATATCTAGTACAATATTGTTCGGAAACAAAAGAAACAGTAGCATAAGATTACTAGAAGGTGACTCCGAGGCCTGCGAGCGTCAAGCATGTATACCATGAAGTCTCCGCGAAGTCTAAATACACTCACTAGTGTATGGTATGGGCAGAAGTACCTAGATCTGTACAAAAATGTGCAGACGCATAGCATGAGTACACCATAACGGTACTCAGTAAATATCAATCCTAACCTCGGTGTAGTAGTGACGAGGTAAGGTCAAGACACCTACTAGACATAGAAACTTCTGCAGAATATGAATAGAATCTAACAACGGGAAGTAAAAGGAACAAATGACCACAAAGCTGAATAATAATATAAGACTAACGATGGAAGTAAAAGCAATGAATGGCAACAAAGAGTGAACATATGATAAAAATAACAAATGATCAAATACAGTTAAAATACAAGTGAAATGAACTAAAGGAAAATAATAATCGTTCAATTCAACAAGTCATTCGAACATAGAATGTGCAACAAAAACCACACCGAGGAACCACACCTGATATTCATATTTCACAAGTCACAATCACAATCTTCTTTATATCGCCGCATGAGCCTTGCATTTATTTTAAAAATATTTTTTTCGAAATAGCTTCATGCGCTTTAGCCCCCTTATCTCGCCATATGGCTTCAAGTAATTTTCCTTACTAGCAACACGCACATGAATCCCACCTTATCTCGCCGCATGCGCATCAATACACCACCCTTATATTGTCGCATGCGCATCAATATCACAACAATCAACTCGCACCACACGTGCCCATATGCCACAACATTGCCAAAATCAACAATACCAATGTCACCACATTACATAGCCCACGCCTCAATCACAATATGCACAAGAATCTCGATAACAACAAAATGAATAGGGAAACAATTCAACAATAAATGATATCCTATAAAACAATAACTTCAATTACAATATCTTAATAGATCTTAATAACTACAACTGCAACTCCATGCATAAGAATAATCTCAACAATGAAAGGTATAACATGTAACAACCACCTCAGTTAAAAGCATATAAGAGCAAACTCGACAATGAAAGGTAAAACATGTGTTAACAACTTCAATTAAGACATATAAGAGTAAACTCGACAAGGAAAGATAAAACATGTAATAATAGATACAATTAAAGCATATAAGAGTAAACTCAACAACGAAAGATGTGACAACTAATAACAACTTTAATTGAATGCATATAAGTAACCTAAGAGTCAAAACCGGTCAATTTCCAGATATAAGGCTGTGTACACACTCGCCACCTTGTCTACACGTCTTTCACGTAATTCAAATGTACAATTTAACCAAATCCTACGGGGTAGTTTTCCTACACAAAGTCAGGCAAGATACTTAACTCAATTAGGCCAAATCAACACTCAAAAATGGCTTTTCCTTTAAAATTCGCCTACGCACGGCTCAAATCTAACAAAAAATGACTTAATATCATCAAACAATGCAAGAGAAACCAATTATGATTAATAAAGCTATGATATTTATACAATTCCCCAAAAGTCAACAAAAGTCAACCCCCTCGTTTAAAACCCGATTCCAAGGGTAGATCTCGACTACCCATAATCCGACGAGTCCATATATGTGTTTTATTTTCAAATACGAGTCCAATTCGACTCTCAAATCTTAAATTTTTATTTTTCAAAATATGGACAAAATCCCCAAGTACTTCTACTCAAATTTCATGGATTAAAGGTTAAATCTCATAACTAATCATGTAATATAATTGAAAATAAATTAAAATCACTTACCCAATAGTTGTATTTGAAAATCCCTCCTCAAAATCGCCTCTTACCGTGTCTAGGGTTCTAAAATTTGATAAATGAAGCTAAGTCTCGTTTTCCAACCCTTTTGTTCACCTGCAGAAGTCGCAAATGCTACCTTGGGCTCGCATTTACAAACCCTAGCAATTGCGGAATAAGGATCGCAAAAGTGAACCCTGATAGCCTACTCAGATGTCGCAATTGCGACAACGGCTTTGCAATTATGATGGCAGCCTACTTCGCAAAAGCGACACAATGGTCCCAATGTGACCAAACCCAATCCTATATTGTCTTCGCAAATGCGACAAGGGCTCGCATTTGCGACATCTGGACCTCCCCTTCCCTCTTCGCAATTGCGATACTGGTGCTCACAATTGCGATAACTGCAACACCAGCACACCAACAACCTATAACCAACTTAATCCAATCTGAAACTCACCCAAGCCTTCGGGGCTCTACACCAAATACCCACACAAGTTTAAAAAAATCATACAAACTAGCTCACGCAATTAAAACACTAAAATAATATCCGAAACTATGAATCAGACATCAAAATATATGAAATACAAAAGGAAACTCAAACATCTCTAGAATCACTACCAAGCGTCCGATTTCTATCAAACCGACTCGGAATGACACCAAATTTGTGGACAAGCTCTAAATAGTAAAACGGACGTATTGCATGTCCCGAAATCAAAATTCGATCACGATATCCATAATGTTAACCTACGGTCAAACTTAAAAAAATTTCTAAACTTCAAATTGGCAACTTTCGGCAAAATAAGTGAAATCAACCTAGGGACCTCTGAATTAAATTTCGAGCATATGCCCAAGTCCAAAATCACGATACTAGCCTATCGGAGCAATCAAAATATTATTCTGGGGTGCTTTTTACAAAATTCAAACCTCAGTCAACATCTTCAACTTAAGATTCTTAACCAAGTACTAAGGGTCCAAATCAACCTAAAATCTTCCCAGAACGAAACCAACACTCTCCGCAAGTTATAAAACTAAAAATACACATACATAAAGCTTTAAAAGGAAATACGGGGTTTGAATACACAAAGAAATCGGTCTGGTCGTTACCGTAACTTTAGATCCCAACTTGATAGTCATTATTGTTAACAAATGTTCTCTATGAAAAATATTCACCCACTTCCTTTCATATCATGTTACTAATTTTTCACCCATTCTCGAATATCGGTGTACATATTTCTCTTTTTTTTAACCTTAACCAACTTATTGATACCATCAAGTTCTTTGTGATATTTCTCTATAAAAGAAATTCAGATTGCATCTACTTGTATCACTTCCATAGAAATGCTACCATAGTCCGTAGTTTTTTCACACTCTAATTCCACGATATCATGACGGTACCTTTTTTTTGGGATTAGTACTATTCCTTGATCCCATGTCTCTTACTAGAGCACTTTATTTTGGTTTGCAAGAGTATTTCTTATTCGGGAATAGCAATATCATAACTTTTTTTCTGCCTCATTTCATCCCTAAGTATGCACATATTTTATCCTCTTTTATAACCCTCATTTTTCTACTAAGATAACATATGACCAAAGTAATTTCTCATTTTTTGCAAAAAGTTGAATTTAATTCAAGCGATAAATCTTCCTAAGTTCTAGGAATCTACTCGAGTAGCCCATTAAATCTTTAACTATTAGATAGTACCTTTAATAACCCGATGTTGAACACTGTAACTATTACTCGTGATAAACATGTGATTGTTATAGCAGCATTTTGTATTGATTTAACTCATTTCATCACGAATCTTACCAAAAGTTTTCCCTTCTTCTTGCTTTTGCGACTAAAATTTTTCTTTTCCCAATCATTACCTTTAAGGTTACTCTTACCTACTCTGACGCTCCCCCACTTACGCGTAAAACCCAATTCTTAAGCTCGAACCTAATTCTTAAACCCGCATAACATTCATACAACTTTACATACCATACACTATTTTCAGAATGTTAACTGTAAGAAGCATACAATCCATCTTCATGTCATCATCGTAACAATTTTTTTTCTGACTATAGTCAATATCCCATCTTCATATCATCATGCTTCGTGCAATTAATATATGTACTTGTATATTTCCAGCTATTCATGAAATCTAGTTCGTGGGTACCCGATCATCGTATAGTAATTTTTTTTGTACCTCCATTGTATCTTTAACCTCATCCTTGTTCATAATATGGTAGGGATTCCTGACTCCATAGCATTTGACACTTGTAACCTCCCTCTCAACTCTCACACGTACCATTACCATTTTCAAGTTCTTGAGCCTTAAGTGATCATACTGCTTTGAAAAAGATAAAAAGCAAACTCTTATAGATTGGAGACCAACTCCAATAACATATTTAATATTGACAACTTGCCACAAATTATTACTTTGGCTCATACATCATTTCAAATATTTATTTTTCTTAATTCATATGGGTCCATCAAATTCTAATTTAATCGATCCACTTCACACATATATATGTACTTCGGAGGTTACCTTTGAAAATTCTCAATTCTCATAAATTCAAAAGGACAAAATAAGGTTTATCCCAACTAGTCAAACTCAAGGTTATTTTTGTTCATATAATTTTACCTTCTCTGGTAACATATGTTGCTTCTTGTACCTTTCCAAGTTACGCCTTTGTGTCTATCATGCCTTAATAGTTTTTCTCACCTACCCATTTAACTCCACCTACCTCATCCATGCATACCTTGGTATGCATCATTAAAGGCTAACATCCATTAGTATCTCATTCGTTATCTAGAAGGCATTCAACGTTCACCTACCCTTCTTATACTTATGACATCGTTAGAATACCTTGAACTTGTGCCCATATGTGACACATCATTTCTTACAATGCACTTCCTTACAAGTGACATTACCATAACGACGAACGCATCATGTAGAGAGTCTCTGAATCTATAGTGAGAGTGAGGGTCATCTCTTGTATCTTGACTTGTTCACTTTTTGAAAGTCTTGAAGGTTTCCTTACACTCTCTTTTTTAAAAGATGCTTTTGGTCATTCTTGACATTATCCCAAATAAATCTTCATTCTTATAAGTCACAATGTGATTGGTACGAACTTGGTTGATTCACATTCTCTTACCAATTCGATTCTTATCATTCCTCGACATCTCATCACGATAATTTGAGATACAACCTTCCCATTTTTTTTGGAAACCATGAGCTTCGTGCTTGTCACTTCTGTATATACCATGTCAAATAATTAATATTGGCCGAGAATCATATCTCTCACTTCAGGAAATACATATGATCTAGAGTGAGAAGAAAGTGAAACTCCCTAAATCTCCTTGTAGCCTCCCCGATATAAGCATGGTCGGCGATACACCGATAAGAGGGACTCTACTTGACACGATTCTATAGATTTTCTAAGACTCAACTTAGAACCTAATGCTCTAATACCATATTTATCACGACCCAAATCCACATGACCGGTACCCGACACACTATCTGACCCAAACGAACCAACCCATAAGATACACCCAAACTATTTGCATGAAAAACTAATTTAACTATAGAAGCTCTTTGAAAATTATATATATTTTCAAGTTAAATAATAGAATATTTTCCAATTCAACAATTACATGAAACTCCTCTAATAATAATAATGAGACTAAGTAAAGTAAAAAAAAATTCATGTGTTTCGCGTTCAACCCCATTACTACAATGCTTCACAACTATTTATGGAGCCTCTCTACCAAAGAATAGAACTGAACACTTGGGCTAATGCCCGACTAATATAAAATAAGAAAATAATCTGATAGCTACCATGGAATAGGAGCGGTATCTCACCATATATCTCGAAATAAGAGTCATCCTAGCCTTGTTCATATAGCATGTATCAAACGTCATCCTGAAACATGTACTCAATAAGTATCATAGACTCTCTCTAACTCAAATTTCTGAGACAAGATTTTACAAAAAACTATGCAACTAATATTTGATTTAAAGTGATAAACAGTTATATAAATCATACTCCTTATCATTGTAAATGAAAAGACAATTGAAATGTAAACCATGATATAAGTTTTTAGAACATTTATATCAACCTAAGATTTTAATAAAAATCATATAAATCCATTTCAATTTCATTAAGTCACTAAAATCTGTTTTGGCTCCTTAGGTCTAAACATAAGAAAATCATTATCTTTCATCGGGATTACTATATCGACACCTACATAATAAGCAACTACTAGGTGATCAACCTAGCAACAAGTATTTGGCCCTACTTGTCTGGGCGGTTTCTCGTAGAGTCGTACGAGTCAAATTAACCTTATTACTCTAAGTAATGATCATTTGCCCTCTCAATGAGGGACTTTATCCCACAAACCTCATCTTAGCCTTGGAATACATCCCTACACCGGCACATATAGTTCCATGGTAATGAAATTAATATTCGGACCAGTCTCGGCCGTCTCCAGTAGTAACCCCCGAAATATTTGAATATTAAAAATAGATTCATAGCCTAATAGCCTCAAATGATCTATTTTTATCAAATCATGATTTTCATAGCCATTCTAAACCATTTGAACAATACCAAAAGAATAATGTTTTTCATGTTAAAACCTTTAGCAATTTAACATCAAACTTTTAAAGATATAATAAATGGTACTCTATTATTTAAATTTCAAAAAACATGCTTTTTCATGAAAACATATCTTTAGCATTCAAATATTTTATACTCTTATCAATACATAAGTTTTAATAAAACTTATAACGTTTTTCTTAAGTATCATCTTGCAAACAAGTTTTGAAAATAAGATTCTTATAAAATCACATGACACTTCATAAGAAACAAACGTAGAAACACATGGCGACATCCTTCTTTTTTCCCACAAGTATGGATGCACATTTATAAATAATATATCAAGTATTAACTCAAAATATGCTTTTAGAAAAATCCTTCAAGTAGAGTAAGTCATAATCAACTTACCTTAATCTTCAAGCTCCAAATAATACGACACCGCCCAAATTGATTAACATGCTATATCACCAACAATTCAATATCCACCATTAGATATTCCAACTACATCTGTAATGATCTGATCGGTCGTTTTGAGAGAATTAGCCTTGAACCCCTATTTATTGCCCCCTCTGCTTCATTTAGCGGTTATGTAACTTGCCGGGAGGATTTATTTTTGATTTCGGAGTGAAATGGGACAGATAGTTCCTAAAATGGAAGCTTAAGTCGTAGGAATTGACCTTAGTTCGAACTGTATGAAGGCGACTCCGGAATGAAGTTTTGACTATTCCTATAGCTCTGTAGGGTGACTATTTCCAACGTCAATTGGCGAAAGTTGGAAATTTGATGAATTTTGGAAAGTTTGACCGGGAGTGAACTTTTTGATATCGGGGTCGGATTCCGATTCCGAAAGTTGAAATAGGTTTGTAATGTCAATTATGACTTGTATGCAAAATTTGATGTCAATCGGACATGATTTGATAGGTTTCGGCGTCGGATGTAGAAGTTTAAAACATTAAAGTTCATTAGGCTTCGATGTGTAATTCGTGTTTTCAGCGTTGTTTGATGTGATTTAAAGGCTCGACTAAGTTCGTATGATGTTTTACGACTGGTTGGTATATTTGGTTGAGGTCCCGGGGGCCTCGGGTGAGTTTTAGATGGTTAACAGATCATTTTTGGACTTAGAAGATTTTCTAATGCTGGGTTGGTTCTAGTGTAATCGCACCTGCACAAGGCTGACCGCAGGTGCGGGGCTAGGGGAATTGGCCAGTGGTCGCAGGTGCGGTATGAGGGCCACAGAAGCGGAGTCACTTCTGCGGGGGATCGATCGCAGAAGGGGACGAGTGCTTGGGGAGGCTTCCGCAGAAGCGGACGAGGGACCGCAGAAGCGTATCCGTAGATGCGAACATTTTCGCGCATGTGTAGAATCAGGGAGCTTAAGTGAACTCTGCAGATGTGGAGACTCACCGCAGAAGCAAAATTTGGTCCGCAAAAGCAGAACGCCTGGACAGACTATATTAAATCAAGGGTTTGTGATTTTTATCATTTTGGACATTTTGAGCTCGGGTCTTGGTGATTTTTGAGAGCATTTTCGAGGGGTTTCTTGAGGTATGTCCCTTGTGTTTAATTTTGATCAATAATTTTATTTCTCCATTAATTTTCCCACCTAGTAAGTGTGTATTTAAGGTGGAAATTAGGAGTTTGAGGTTAGGGATTTGGAGAGTTGATTTGAGGAATTGAGTGGCGATTTGGTGGCGGATTTTGGTAATTTTGATATGGGTGAACTCGTGGTCGAGTGGGTGTTCGTATTTTGTGACTTTTACCGAATTCCGAGATGTGGGCTTAGGTCGACCTTTTGGGCCAAATTTATGATTCTTTGCTAAAGTCGTAGTTTCATTATTTAAATTAGTTTCTTGTAGTTATATTTATAGTATGAAATTGTTTTGGCTAGATTCGAGTCGATTAAAGTTGGAAAGTCAAGGGAAAGGCATACTACTTGACTGGTTGAGCGAGATTTGAGGTAAGTGACTTGTTTAACCTTGTGTGGGGTGAATCCCCTTAGGTTTTGGTACTGTTGTAACCATTTGTGATATGTAAGCGTCGTGTATGCGAGGTGACGAGTGCATACACGGGATAATTGTGGAAATTTTGGTTCTTTCAGAGTTGTCTTCTTTTAAATTCCTTAACTGAGTTGCCTTAGCATATGTAATGATCATGTTTATCCTAGTATCGCATGACTACATGCCTTAACTCTTACTTGTAATTTGTGCAACATGCTTAGTTGATTTACCTGTTTTCCTTGATTTGAATTAAATCTTTAACTGTAAGATCCTCGTTGTAAATTCGTGTTTCCTTTGATTACCTGTTACATATTTACTTTGGGACTACGAGACGGTTCCTCGGGAGATCCGCCTATACTGCATATTTACTTTGGGACTACGAGGCAATTCCTCGGGAGATCCCTCTGTACTGCATATTTACTTTGGGACTATGAGGAGTTTACTCCGGAGATCCCTCTGTACTGCATATTTACTTTGGGACTACGAGGCGTTTACTCGGGAGATCCCCTCATCTCTTGCATATTTACTTTGGGACTACGAGGCGGTACCTCGGGAGATCCCCCCTGTCGTGCATATTCACATTTGGGACTACGAGGCGGTACCTCGGGAGTGCCCCTATTGTTTACCTCTATTTACGGTGCTGATATTTTCTGAAACTTCTTATTGTTTAAATTCTCAGTCATTTCAAAATATTATAATATCTCTGACTTGCTTATCTATTAAACCAGTAGGGCCCTGACCTGACCTCATCACTACTCTATCGAGGTTTGGCTTGACACTTACTTGGTACCGTTGTGGTGTACTCATACTACACTTTTGCACATCATTTTGTGCAGATCCAGGTTCTTCCCACCAGACCAGATACCAGTGAGTTGGACCGCACGTGGAGACTTCAAGGTATATCTGCCAGCGTCCGCGGACCTCGGAGTCCCCCTCTATCCTTACTATGTTGTTTTCCTTATCTTCTTTAGACTCTGATGTATAGAGGCACTTAGTATTTTCTCGTAGAAGCTTGTGACTTGTTTCTACCGTATTTTGAGAGTTGTAAATTATGGATTTGCAGTTTTATATTTATATATCATGTGTTGAGATTAGAGTTAAATTTATTGTTCATTTATTCCAAAAATTATTAGGCTTACCTAGTCCTAGAGACTACGTGCCATCATGACATCCCACGGAGAGAAATTGGGATAGTGACAAGTTGGTATCAGAGCTTTATGTTTATAGGTATTATGAGTCAAAAGCAGGTTTAGTAGAGTCTCGCCGATCGGTACGAAGACGTCTGTACTTATCTTCGGGAGGCTATGAAACCGTTAGGAAAAGTTTCACTTTCTTTGATTCCTTATCGTGCGAGATTTTTGAATTCGGACTCTAAATTTCTGTCTTTCTATTCTCTCACATATGGTGAGGACACGTACAGCTGGATCGAAATACCAAACACATGCGCTCCCTGCTAAAGCCGTGAGAGGCCGGGGCCGGGGCCGGGATTGAGGTTGAGGACGTCCACGTGGTGAAGCTAGAGCACCCGCACGAGCTACCACAGAGGAGCCACCAGTAGCTCCACTTAGAGGGCAGATACCTGAGATGCATGTCACTACACCAGTTCTCCAGGAGACTCTAGCCCAGTTTCTGAGCATGTTCAGTACCTTAGCTCAGGCAGGATTGATACCTCTTGCATCTGCCATATCTCAGGCCAGGGGAGGATCACAGACTCCCGTCGCCGGTACCCTAGAGCAGCGGATTCAGGTAGACCGGGATCAAGAGACCATACCGATACAGCCAGTAGCTCTAGTTAAGCCCGAGGTTAGGGCAGCAGCTTTTGAGGCAAAGCAGCTCAGACTCGAGAGGTACAAGAAGTACCACCCACCTACTTTCAGTGGCTTGGCGTCAGAGGATGCCCAGGGTTTTCTTGAGGAGTGCCACCGTATCCTCCATACTAAGGGTGTTGCGGAGACTAGTGGGGTTTCTTTCACTACATTCTAGATTAGAGGAGCGGCCTATCAGTGGTGGCGCGCATATGAGTTGGATAGTCCAGCTAAGGCAGCTTCACTCACTTGGACTCAGTTCCCAGATATGTTCCTGAGAGAGTATATTCCTCAGAGTCCCAGAGATGCTTGGCACGCAGAGTTTGAGTAGTTGCGCCAGGGTGCTATGACCGTGTCAGGGTATGCGGTCCGATTCAGTGATTTGGCTAGGCATGAATCGACCTTGGTTGCTACCGTCCGAGAGTAGGTTCGTTGATTTATTGAGAGGCTCAAACCCAGTATCAGATTGAGCATGACCCGAGAGTTGGAGATGGATATTGCGTATCAGTAGGTAGTGGAGATTGCTAGGAAGTTAGAAGGCATGCTGACTCGGGATAGAGAGGAGAGAGAGGCCAAGAGGTCTCGAGAGTCTGGCACTAACAGTGGTACTCGTGCCCCAGCTACAACTCGTCAAGGTAGAGGTTATATGGGTCGCCCTATTTATTCAGCACTTCCAGCCGCCAGCGGTGCTCCGGCCACTACTAGGCCCTAAGATCCTTATTATGCACCTCCAGTGTCTAGTGTGCCTCCTGTACGGGGTGCTTCCAGTGGTCAGTCCAGTCGATCAGGCCTGAGCCAGTCGCAACAGCCGTATCCTCCGAGAGCTTGTTTTGAGTGTAGCGACACTCGTTATTTGCTGAGGGATTGCCCCAAATTCAGGAGCACGCGGTGCCTGAGAAATCTGTGGAGGAATGCACCTCCATAGAATTCTCAGGCACCGCGTGCTCCACCGGGTCCTCAGGTTATGATTACAGCACCACCTACCACCCTACCTACACAGCCAGCTAGAGTGGAGGTCGGACAAGTAGAGGTCGCCCTAGAGGGGGAGGCCAGGCCAGATATTATGCCCTTCCTGCTAGGACGGAGGCAGTTGCATCAGATTCTCATCACAAGTATTGTCCCGGTCTGTCATAGAGATGCATCAGTCTTATTTGATCCAGGCTCCACTTATTCCTATGTGTCATCTTATTTTGCTTCATATTTGGGTGTATCCCATGATTCTCTGAGTTCACCTGATTATGTATCTACACCCGTTGGTGATTCCATTATTGCTGACCATGTGTATCGGTCATGTTTGATTGTTCTTAGTGATTTTGAGACCAGAGCTGATTTATTATTGCTTAGTATGGTGGATTTCGATGTTATTTTGGGCATGTACTGATTGTCTCCCTATCATGCTATCCTTGATTGTCATTCCAAGATGGTGACATTGGCTATGCCAGGTCTACCGCGGCTTGAGTGGAGAGGTACCTTAGATCGTGTTCCTAGCAGGGTTGTCTCGTTTCTTAAAGCTCAATGTATGGTTGAGAAGGGGTGTGATGCGTATCTGGCCTATTGAGAGATGTCAGTGTCGATACTCCTACCGTCGAGTCAGTTCCGATAGTGAGGGATTTAGCATACGTATTTCCAGTAGATCTTCCGGGCATGCAGTCCGGCAGGGATATTGACTTTGGCATCGATTTGTTACCGGGAACTCAGCCCATTTTTATTCCACCTTATCATATGGCCCTAGCAGAGTTGAGAGAATTAAAGGAACAATTGCAAGAGTTGCTCTATAAGAGCTTTATTTGGCCTAGTGTATCGCCTTGGGGTGCTCCTGTCTTGTTAGTGAAGAAGAAGGATGGTTCTATGCGAATGTGTATTGATTATCACCAGTTGAATAAGGTTACCGTGAAGAACAGGTATCCATTGCCACATATTGATGACCTATTTGATCATCTTCAGGGTGCCATAGTGTTCTCTAAGACAGACTTGCATTCAGGCTATCATCAGTTGAAGATTCGGGAGCTAGATATCCCGAAGACTGCTTTCAGGACTTGGTATGGTCATTACGAGTTTCTTGTGATGTCTTTTAGGTTGACCAATGCCCCAGTAGCATTCATGCACTTGATGAACAATGTGTTTCAACCCTATCTTGACTCTTTCGTCATTGTGTTTATTGACGACATGCTGGTGTACTCCCAGAGTCAGGAGGATCATGAGCAACACCTGAGGACCGTGCTTCAGACCTTGAGAGAAAAGAAGTTATATGCAAAATTTTCGAAGTGTGAATTATGGCTAGATTTAGTGGCATTTTTGGGTCACGTAGTATCAAATGAGGGGATCAAGGTAGACCCGAAGAAGATTGAAGCATTGCAGAGTTGGCCCAGACCATCCTCGGCTACGGAGATCCGGAGTTTTCTTGGTTTGGCAGGGTACTACCGTCGATTTGTAGAGGGTTTCTCATCTATTGCATCACCTATGACCAGATTGACCCAGAAGGGTGCTCCGTTTAGGAGGACCAAGAAGTGTGAGAAGAGCTTTCAAAAGATCAAGACTGCTTTGACTACAACCCTAGTGTTGGTGTTGCCTACTGGATCAGGGTCTTATATGGTGTATTGTGATGCGTCGCGCATTGGTCTCGGCGTGTTGTTGATGTAGGATGGTAGGGTGATTGCCTAGACGTCCAGGCAGTTGAAGGTGCATGAGAAGACTTATCTTATCCATGACCTTGAATTAGCAGCTATTGTTCATGCCCTGAAGATCTTGAGGCACTATTTGTATGGTGTTCCTTGTGAGGTTTTTACTAATCATCGGAGTCTACAGTATCTGTTTAAATAGAAGGATCTTAACTTGCGGCAGCAAAGATGGTTGGAGTTGCTTAAGGAATATGACATCACCATTCTTTATCATCCTGGGAAGGCCAATGTGGTGGCCGATGCCTTGAGTCGCAAGGCGGGGAGTTTGGGCAGTTTAGCATATCTTACAGTAGCAGAGAGGCCTTTAGCCTTGGATGTTTAGGCCTTGGACAACCAGTTTGTCAGATTGGATATTTCTGAGCCGAATCGAGTTTTGGCTTGTGCGGTTTCTCAATCTTCTCTTTATGATCGTATCAGAGAACGTCAGTATGATAACCCCCATCTGCTTGTCCTTAAGGACACGGTACAACACGGTAATACCAAGGAAGTCACTATTGGATATGACAGTGTGTTGCGGATGCAGGGTAGGCTATGTGTGCCTAATGTAGATGGTTTGCATGAATTTATTCTCCAGGAGGCTTACAGTTCACGGTATTGCATTCACCCAGGTGCCACAAAAATATATCAGGATTTAAGGCAGCACTGTTGGTGGAGGAAGATGAAGAAGGATATAGTGGAATATGTAGCTTGTTGACTAAATTGTCAGCAAGTGAAGTATGAGCATCAGTGACCGGGTGGATTGCTTCAGAAGTTAGAGATTCTAGAGTGGAAATGGGAGAGGATCACTATGGATTTTGTTGTTAGGCTCCCACAGACTCAGATTAAGTTTGATGCAGTTTGGATGATTGTGGATAGATTGACCAAGTCAGCTCATTTCATTCCTGTGGTTACTACTTACTCTTCGGAGCAGCTGGTTCAGGTTTACCTCTGCGAGATTGTCAGACTTCATGGCGTACCGGTATCTATCATCTCTGACCGGGGTACGCAGTATAAATCGTAGTTTTGGAGAGTCATACATCGTGAGTTGGGTACTCGGGTGGAGTTGAGTACAGTATTTCACCCTCAGACGGACGGACAGTCCGAGCGCACTATTCATATATTGAAGGATATGCTTTGTGCGTGTGTGATTGATTTTGGGGGTGCTTGGGATTAGTTCCTGACACTTGCGGTATTTTCCTACAACAATAATTATCAATCGAGCATTCATATAGCACCGTATGAGGCTTTGTATGGTAGACGATGCCGGTCTCCAGTGGGTTGGTTTGAGCCGAACGAGGCTAGGCTATTGGGTACAGACTTGGTTCAGGATGTCTTGGAGAAAGTTAAATTGATTCAGGATAGACTTCGTACAGCCCAGTCCAGGCAGAAGAGTTATGCGGATCGGAAGGTTCGGCGTTGCATTCATTATTAGGAGCGGGTCTTGCTCCGGGTTTCTCCCATGAAGGGTGTTATGAGGTTCGGAAAGAAGGTCAAGTTGATCCCTAGATATCAGACCTTTTGAGATTCTTAAGAGGGTTGGAGATGTGGCTTACAGACTTGCACTACCACCTAGTCTTTCTGCAGTTCATCCGGTATTTCATCTTTCCATGCTCCGGAAGTATCACGACGATCCGTCTCATGTGTTAGACTTCAGCTCAGTCCAATTGGACTAGGATCTATCTTATGTTAAAGAGCTGGTGGCCATTTTGGACAGGCAGATCCGAAAGTTGAGGTCAAAGAACATTGCTTCAGTGAAATTTTAGTGGAGGGGTCATCCGGTCGAGGAGGCGACTTGGGAGACCGAGCATGATATGCGCAGCAGTTATCCTGATCTTTTCACCGCTTCAGGTATGTCTCTATACTCGTTCGAGGACGAACATTTGTTTTAAGATGGGGATGTAACGACACGGATTGTTTTGAGATAATTAGCCTTGAATCCCTATTTATTGCCCTATCTGCTTCATTTAGTGGTTATGTAACTTGCCAGGAGGATTTGTTTTTGGTTTCAGAGTGAAATGGGACACATAGTTCCTAAAATGGAAGCTTAAGTCGTAGGAATTGACCTTAGTTCGAACTGTATGAAGGCGACTCCGGAATGAAGTTTTGACTATTCCTATAGCTCTGTAGGGTGATTTTGGTCTTAAGAGCATGTTCGGATGTTGAATCGGAGGTTCGTATGTCATTTTAACGTCAATTGGCGAAAGTTGGAAATTTGATGAATTTTGGAAAGTTTGACCGGGAGTGGACTTTTTGATATCGGGGTCGGATTCCGATTCCGAAAGTTGAAATAGGTTTGTAATGTCAATTATGACTTGTATGCAAAATTTGATGTCAATCGGACATGATTTGATAGGTTTCGGCGTCGGATGTAGAAGTTTAAAACATTAAAGTTCATTAGGCTTCGATGTGTAATTCGTGTTTTCAGCGTTGTTTGATGTGATTTAAAGGCTCGACTAAGTTCGTATGATGTTTTACGACTGGTTGGTATATTTGGTTGAGGTCCCGGGGGCCTCGGGTGAGTTTTAGATGGTTAACAGATCATTTTTGGACTTAGAAGATTTTCTAATGCTGGGTTGGTTCTAGTGTAATCGCACCTGCACAAGGCTGACCGCAGGTGCGGGGCTAGGGGAATTGGCCAGTGGTCGCAGGTGCGGTATGAGGGCCACAGAAGCAGAGTCACTTCTGCGGGGGATCGATCGCAGAAGGGGACGAGTGCATGGGGAGGCTTCCGCAGAAGCGGACGAGGGACCGCAGAAGCGTATCCGTAGATGCGAACATTTTCGCGCATGTGTAGAATCAGGGAGCTTAAGTGAACTCTGCAGATGTGGAGACTCACCGCAGAAGCGAAATTTGGTCCGCAAAAGCAGAACGCCTGGACAGACTATATTAAATCAAGGGTTTGTGATTTTTATCATTTTGGACATTTTGAGCTCGGGTCTTGGTGATTTTTGAGAGCATTTTCGAGGGGTTTCTTGAGGTATGTCCCTTGTGTTTAATTTTGATCAATAATTTTATTTCTCCATTAATTTTCCCACCTAGTAAGTGTGTATTTAAGGTGGAAATTAGGAGTTTGAGGTTAGGGATTTGGAGAGTTGATTTGAGGAATTGAGTGGCGATTTGGTGGCGGATTTTGGTAATTTTGATATGGGTGAACTCGTGGTCGAGTGGGTGTTCGTATTTTGTGACTTTTACCGAATTCCGAGATGTGGGCTTAGGTCGACCTTTTGGGCCAAATTTATGATTCTTTGCTAAAGTCGTAGTTTCATTATTTAAATTAGTTTCTTGTAGTTATATTTATAGTATGAAATTGTTTTGGCTAGATTCGAGTCGATTAAAGTTGGAAAGTCAAGGGAAAGGCATACTACTTGACTGGTTGAGCGAGATTTGAGGTAAGTGACTTGTTTAACCTTGTGTGGGGTGAATCCCCTTAGGTTTTGGTACTGTTGTAACCATTTGTGATATGTAAGCGTCGTGTATGCGAGGTGACGAGTGCATACACGGGATAATTGTGGAAATTTTGGTTCTTTCAGAGTTGTCTTCTTTTAAATTCCTTAACTGAGTTGCCTTAGCATATGTAATGATCATGTTTATCCTAGTATCGCATGACTACATGCCTTAACTCTTACTTGTAATTTGTGCAACATGCTTAGTTGAATTACCTGATTTCCTTGATTTGAATTAAATCTTTAACTGTAAGATCCTTGTTATAAATCCGTGTTTCCTTCGATTACCTACTGCATATTTACTTTGGGACTACAAGGCGGTTCCTCGGAAGATCCCCTTGTACTTCATATTTACTTTGGGACTACGAGGCGGTCTTCGAGAGATCCTCCTGTACTGCATATTTACTTTGGGACTACAAGGCGTTTACTTGGGAGATCCCCCTGTACTGCATATTTACTTTGGGACTACGAGGCGTTTACTCGGGAGATCTCCCGTGTCTTGCATATTTACTTTGGAACTACGAGACGGTACCTCGACAGATCCCCCCTGTTGTGCATATCCACATTTGGGACTACGAGGCGTTACCGCGGAGTGCCCCTGCTGTTTACCTCTATTTACTGTGCTGACATTTTCTGAAACTTATTATTGTTTAAATTCTCAGTCATTTCAAAATATTATAATATCTCTGCCTTGCTTATCTTTTAAACCAGTAGGGCCCTGACCTGACCTCGTCACTACTCTACCGAGGTTAGGCTTGGCACTTACTTGGTACCGTTGTGGTGTACTCATACCACACTTCTGTACATCGTTTTGTGCAGATCCAGGTTCTTTCCACCAGACCAGATACCAGTGAGTTGGACCGCACGTGGAGACTTCAAGGTATATCTGCCAGCGTCCGCAGACCTCGGAGTCCCCCTCTATCTTTACTATATTGTTTTCCTTATCTTCTTTAGACTCTGATGTATAGAGGTACTTAGTAATTGCTCTAAGAAGTTTGTGACTTGTTTCCATCAGGTTTTGGGAGTTGTAAATTATGGATTTGCAGTTTTATATTTATATATCATGTGTTGAGATTGGAATTAAATTTATTGTTTATTTATTCCATAAATTATTAGGCTTACTTAGTCTTAGAGATTAGGTGCCATCACGACATCCCACGGAGGAAAATTGGGGTCGTGACAACATCAAAACAAACATGAAAAGATTCATAAATGATAATTTAGGCTTAACAATTTAGCAACAAGCCTTCAACTATTTTAAATTATCTAATAGGTCCACCAATTAGCCTATTTAATTCCATTATTGTCATTAAATACTCATGTGGAGTCATTAATGATACTATATTATTTATTCAACATCACCAAGTCACTACTCATTATTTTCTCCAACAAAACACTAGGTTCAAGAACATCCAATTCATGAACTAGTGTTATTCCTTAGCCAAATGACAATTCCCCCTTCAATTCGTCCATCAATTAGGTCATCAAGCCTATTTGCATCATTATAAACTCAAAACAATTTCATTTATATCAACCCACCACTATTCACCTTCTTCTTCATTCAAAATATTATTTTTAAGATCCTCTCTTAGGGTTTATATAATGCTCCATTATAACTTCAAATAAACTTCCTAAACATGCTACTCATACTTCAATATATCATATATGGGAAGCTCAAGTAAAGGAATTATCTCTTGATGAAAGAATCTCACTTTTTTCTTTTGGGTGTTCTTGAAGTTTCAACCATTTCTTATGGATTTTGATCCAATTTAATATTAATGTGATATAAAATGATATTATATAATTATTATTATTATATTAAATAAACTTACCTTGAAGTGTATTCATGGTGGGAGAGTTCCTCCTTATCTCTAGAACCCAAACCCTTATCCAAAATTTCATCTCTTTCTATTTCCCTAGAATAGCTACTTTTATTGTAACGACCTGGCCGGTTGTTTTGAGTGTTATGGCCCCGCTCCTCTATTTACTACTGATTTTATGCTCAATTGTGATTATGTGACTTGTCGGGGTAGTTGGTTTGGTTCCGAAAATCATTCGGAATGAGATGAGACACTTAGTCTCAAAGTTGGAAGCTTAAGTTGAAAAAGTTGACCGTATGTGGACTTATATATACACCACTCCAAAACGGAGTTTTGATGGTTCTGATAGCTCCGTTGGGTGATTTTGGGCTTGGGAGTGTGTACGAATAGTGATTTGGAGGTCCGTAGTTGATTTAGGCTTGAAATGGCGAAAGTTGAAAAATTAGAAGTTCTGGAAATTGAGAAGTTTGATCGAGAGTTGACTTTGTGGTTATCGAGCTCGGATATTGGTTCCAGGAGTTGGAGTTGGTCCGTTGTGTCATTTATTACTTGTGTGCAAAATTTGAGGTCAATCGGACTTGATTTGATAGGTTTCGGCATCGATTGTAGAAGTTGGAATTTCTTAATTTTCGTTAGGCTTGAATTGAGGTGCGATTCGTACTTTTTGATGTTGTTTGATATGATTTGAGGCATCAACTAAGTTCGTGTCATGATTTAGGACTTATTGGTATATTTGGTTGAGATCCCGGTGGCCTCAGGTGGAGTTCGGATGGTTAACGGATCAAAGTTTGGAATTGAAGGACTACTGAAGTGCACCAGGTCTGGTACAATCGCACCTGCGAAGTTTTGATTGCAGGGGTGAGATCACACAAGCGAGCAGGGGATCGCAGTAGCGAATTTGGGTCAGCTGGGGGTCATGCGCAGGTGCAATGGTATTTTCGCACCTGCGAGTTCGCAGATGCGGAGAAAGGGGCGCAGGTGCAAGGTCTGGAAGTAAGCCTGGGAAGCACAGGAGTGAAGGATGTTCCGCAGATGCGGGCTCGCATCCGCGTAAGAAGGATCGCAGATGTGGAAGTGGGTTGAAGTAGTTGGTCCGAAAATACGAAACCGCAGGTGCGGTTAAATGATCCGTAGAAGCGAAAGCACCAGCAGTGTTAAATCCGAAGGGTTTCGTGATTTTTCTCATTTTGGACTTTGCAAACTCGGACTAACGCGATTTTTGAGAGGGATTTCGAGGGGTTTCTTGAGGTAAGTCACTTGTGATCATTTTTATTCAATAATCTTGTTTCCCTGTTGAATTTCCCACATAGTTTTGTGTGTTTTGAGGTGGAATTTTGGGAGTTTGAGGCTAGGGATTTGGAGAGTTAATTTAGGAGATTTGAGTGACAAATTAGTGTTGGAATTTGGTAAATTTGATATGGTTGGACTCGTGGTTGAATGGGCTTCCGGATTCTGTAACTTTTATCAGATTCCGAGACGTGGGTCCGGGGGTCGATTTTTGAGTTGACCTTTTGACTTTTGATTAAGAACTTAGTATATTCATATGGAATTGATTCTTTTAGCTCGTGTTGATTGTATCGAATTGTTGCGGCTATATTCGAGGCATTTGGAGGTGGATTCGCGAGGCAAGGGCTTGTTGGAGTAGAGTTTTGCACGGTTTGAGATAAGTAACACTTCTAAACTTAGTTCTGAGGGTATGAAACCCCGATTTACGTGTTATATGATTGGTGTTGAGGTGACGCGCATGCTAGGTGACGGACGTGTGGGAGTGAACTGTAGTAATTGTAATTTAGTCGATTCCATTGAACTGTGTAGCTATCTTATCTAAACATTATTGTTGTACTCTAAGTGTTAGAGCACTTGAGTTGTGATTGATGCTAGAAAACATGTTTAGGCTATATGCTGGTACTATTGGGACCCATAATGGTCGATCTTTGTTGTTGAGTTATTTGCTTAATTGTTGTTATGTACTCAGTCGCATTCATTATTGCATATCATATCTCAGTCTTTGTTATCGTATATTGTCACATCTTTTATCATTGATTTGGGCTGCTTAGAATGAGTGTTGTGAGCCCAAGAGACTAGAGAGATTGATGACTAAGTGAGGCCGAGGGCCTGCTTGTGAGTGATATTTATGGGATCGGGTTGCACACCGCAGCAGACTTTATTGATTCATGCCAGGATCTGGCTTATTATAGCGCTTGGGATGGATATTCCCCTCCGAAGTCTGCACACCCATAGTGAGCGCAACTGCTATTGATTCATTTGCATTGGGTTGGATCTGCCCTGGATTTATTTGCATTTGGGCTGGATTTGCCCTGGACTTATTTGCATTTGGGTTGTATCTGCCCTGGGCTGGATCTGCCCCGTACAGTGCTGAGTGTGATAAATGAGAATTGAGACAGTCAGGTTGTGTACTCCGAGAGTGTGAGTACGCGAGGCTTTTGGTGTGTTGCATCACATACGATATGCATATTGAGACATGTAAACATAGAGATGTCATATTCCTCATATCATTCAGACTTGGCATATTTTATCTGTTCTGACTTTAATTGTTAAACCTGGAAGCATGCCTAAATTCTTGTACCGCACCTGCAGATTAGGAATTTCAGAGATATTATTGTCATATTTTCCGTAAATTTTTGTGATGTTAATTTCGTATGTGGGTTGTAATGTTCGTGCCCGTCACTAATTTCAGTCCAAAGGTTAGATTTGTTACTTATTGAGTTGGTTGTACTCACACTACACCCTGCACTTCGTGTGCAGATCTAGGTATTTCTGGTCACAGCGGTTGCTGATTCACAGAGTTCAGTCATTCGGAGATTATTGAGGTAGCAGCCCTGGCGTCCGCAAACCTTGACTCTCCTCCCCCTATCCCTCAGTTTACTTATTCGGTTTCTGTTTTTCTTAGATAGTGTATAAGACTTAGTATTGTATACATTCTCATGTACCCAGTGACACCCTGGTTTTGGAAAAATTTCTGCATTGAGTTATGTCATTTTATCCCGTTTTATGATATTTTCACTTATTTAAACTTGTTTTAGTATACTTTAAATTTGGAAGTGTTAGTAATGTCTGAGTTGTCGGCTTGCCTAGTACCATGATAGGCTCAATCACGACAAGTTGAGTTTTGAATCGTGACATTTATAGTTCTGATTGAATGCGTAGCTGCGCTCCCTTCCTCTTCAGCTCCCGCTTCATTTGACTAGTTGTTGGAATTAGTTATGCACAAGGCAGTGTACCTATGCACAGCTCACGTAGCTGCATTGTTGTTGTGCTATACTTCAATAAGAAGATCATAAAGTCTTGTAGGATATCCAAATGACAAACGGTTTGAAGCATTAAAAATTAGACTCATAGATCTTTAATTTGATAGGTCGTACACCACATAAATCTTCAAATAGTGGGAGTTATGCTCGTTTGAATTTAGGTCTTGTCCAAACTTATTTGAAACTTTAGCCCATCATATAGTTTCCAACTTGATTTAGTCTTAGGCTCTTCTTAGACCATAAATCATTATTAATATACCTTGTGCATATATTACCATAATTATGTTCCTATCCTTCATATTATTAGTCTTTGTTCATGCCCGAATTAATATAATTAGCACACGTAAATCTTCTTAATAGCTTTAAAATACTTTAAAAATTTTCAGGGTGTTACATCACCCTTTCCTTTTGTTGATTCACTCCCGACTACAGGATCACAACTTGTTCCTATGTTGTTGACAATTTTGAAGTTCCACCCTATTTTACTTTCTATTCATGTATTTGCTTATGTGCCGGATCTGTTGAGGTTGTTGATTAGCTCTAGTCTGGAAGCTATGCCCCAATTGTAGGCACTTGGTACTATACACTGGTTTCTAGTCATAATCAACCACCTGATCAAATTGTCTTCCATTGGGATCCTTTAATTTTTCCTTTGTGGGCAATGGTGTAGTTATGTCCAATTCCACAAGGATCCTAGCATAGGAGATACGATCAATCTTGGTAGTGCAATCATCCGCATAGATAGGATTACCTAAGCTACTCTTATTTCTGCTCTGTGATTCATTTTCCCAGCAGTTAAAAGGTAAGTTGGGTAGTCTTACTCATAGTGGGATAGTCTTTGGTATCTCTTCATTGAAATCAAAATCTATTGTCCATGCTTTGGTGATGACGGGTTTACTATTGATCATATATGGTCTAGAGTATAGAGCTTTATTGCCTTCATCCAACCTATTAAACTTTACCACAAAAAAAACCATCATTATGGTAATACACTCTAGGCTTAGACACAAAGTTCCACTACGAAGCAATAAACCTTTCAACTGCCCCCTATGCTAGGTGTTTCCCCGACAACATACAAGATTGCTGTCATCCTCTATTTCTTAGTCCCCTTTTCAATATTAGTTTGTTGCAATTCCAATATTTTCTCACCATTTTGTATCGTGAGAGCAATAAAGGTTAAATTCATCCCTCTTGCGGCAAATTTGTTACCCACAACTAGGTTTGCCCATGTCTTTTCTCGTTTATCCATTCCCTGTTTCTCTTGAGCTTCAGTTGTCACTTCCTCCCTAGCATCCTGACTGAGTGTAATCCCATTCGTTCCTTATTGGTTAATTGTCTTACCTGCTATATTTTGTTTATACGAGGCTTCAATTACTGTCTTCGGTTTTGATTGAGCTATTGTGTATTGCTAGAGTCGGCTTTCATCGATTGTATGTTTAATTCTCGATTCACCTTGTCACTCTCCATTGATTCCGAGCCTGTGATGACAGTAGGGCTCACTTTCCTGATCGAACCACCCATTGATTTTGGCGTAGATACACCGTCATTGGTTAGGATTCCTAGCGGAGATTTGCCAGATCTAGTTAGTTTCCCTTCAATTGCAATAAAACCCGCAAGCTGCACCTTTACAGCTTTCCTTGCCAGTCTCCCCCTCCCCATTTCCGGCGGGGCGCACATTAGTAGGCACGCTTATCGGACACTTATTTTTCTATACATTTAGTTCTTAACCAAACAATCTTGTTTTTTAAAATATTACATTACTTTTATTGTGATGTACAACTAAATAATATGCTCATATATCATTGAATGTTTCTTGATAGACAATGTTTTCGGCATATATTTTCATCTACATACTATTTTAGTTGATCAAAACTCGTGTTGTCGATATTAAAATCCACTTGATATGCAATTTTTTCCTTTTTCGGAAATTTGATATTTATCTTATTATAAGAATATAAATTTTAATTATTATTACTACTCCAACTTTACCTGTTACATTTTAAATAGCCTAGAAATCTCAATTATTATACTCTATATTTACCTA
Source organism: Nicotiana tomentosiformis (assembly GCF_000390325.3). NCBI lineage: Eukaryota > Viridiplantae > Streptophyta > Magnoliopsida > Solanales > Solanaceae > Nicotiana > Nicotiana tomentosiformis. Next base: position 141,591,119 of record NC_090813.1, read on the forward strand.
TCCAATTTCTTAATGCTAGAAAAAAGTTCTGGAGTTTCGTCAATAGACCTATAAATATCTCTTAGAGTTCTTTTTTATTCCATTGATTTTTTCTCCACATTTCTTCGTATCGTTGCCCAATCATTGTTCAATGATCACTTAAATATTCTAAGCGACTTTTTTCCTTTTTAATCTCAGGCCGTTTTGCTTAGGAAGAGAATCGAGGCTAACAACCATGTGATTTTTCTCATTAGCATGTTAGTTCTATTTTACGCATTTATATGGTAAAAAAGCCATTTTCTTGGTAGAAATAAATGTTTTAAGCTAAATATCAAAAAATAATATCTATACATCTATTTTACTTATCAGTGATTAAAAAGCTATATGTATTGTCTGATTTCCCTTTCCCCCTAGTAAATCTACCGAGTATTAAAAACACAAATTAAATAAAGCCAATCAAACGTTGTATTAAATTATAGGGCGGTTTTCGTTCCATACTATCTTTTTTAAAGAATTTATCTTACAAAAATATTTAATAGTCTTAATTATGAGAGTATTTATTTAAATTATTATCTATAACTTTAAAATTTAAGTATCTTACTTAATTTTTTTCTCATCAAATGTCTTACTTAATTAACTTTACACTAATTTAAACAGTAAGGGTAATACTGAAAAATAATAAATATCTTCTTTTTAAGAAAAATTAATTGAAATAAATTACGTTCGCTAAAACATTAGTAATATTTTGGATTAAAGGGAATATTAAATTTTCCATTATCTAGTTAATGAGGTAAACCAAATGAGAGTTATAGGCTCTTTGGCCAAGTTTCTCCAAGTTGAAAAGGACTTGTTTTTAAAAAAAAAAAATATTCAAAGTTGAAGTGTTTGACCAAGCTTTTAGAAGTTGAGTAGAAGTAGAAACAAAGCAGAAAAAACAGTTTCTTCCCAGAAATACTTTTTAAAAGCACTTTTGAGACTAATGTTGCTTAAAAGTATTTTTTTTTCTAATTAATTAGCTAAATATAAACTGTTTTTTGCCAAAAATAATTTTAAAATAAAAAATCTAATTTTTTCATCTTGCCCTAGAGTATTTAATAGGGATGTTATTCTAATGGATTTTATAACACAATAATAAAATCACATGGCTCCACCCCTGGGCACGTTTTCACATCTGATTGAATGTGAACTCCTTTATCTCTTTTTTTTCTCTCTCTCTCGTTTGGAAAAAGACAGTTATTCAACTCTCCTGCAACTCTCATCAAACAACATTGCAATTTTTTGAAAAAGCGTCAATTTTGATGAATTTGTATTGAAAAGTATACATATTTTAGTGAATGATTATAGAAGAAGAAGAATGGTAGCATTATGTGGCGGCATATCCCGCGACACATGGGATGGTCTCTCCTTCTTCCCCTGCCTCTCCGACCCCGGTCCGTAAACCTCTTCTTTCCTTTTACGATCCTATTTCTATATATTTATGTTTGTATATTGAGTATACACTGTTTCTACAACACAGTTAGTTCAATTGATATTTCTCAATTATGTATATATTTTTAATTTTTGTTGATTGAATTTAGCTCGGAGATCGACATTTTGCTTGAAAGTAGCACTGGTGATGCTGCACCTGATCTATGCCGGTGTTCTATTTGAATTTGACAAAGACTTGATTCAGAAAACCAAACAAGACCCCTGGTAACAAACATTCTAACTCAGTATTATTACCTTCATCCCATTAATGGTGTTTGACTAACCACAGTGTTTAAGAGAGAAAGAAAGGATTTTGAAACTTGTGAAAAATAAGCTATGGTTATTTGTGTTGCTATAATTCATCTTATTAAGAATAAAATATAGCAAGTTTAAAGTTAAATTTTTTCTAAATATAGAAATGTATCATTCTTTTTGGACAAACTAAAAAGTAAAGAGTGTGACATAAATTGTGACGGACGGAGTATTTGTTTCAATCAACATTTAGATGTATATACCAACCTTCAATACTCAAAAATATCACAAAAACATTATCTTTATACCTTTATGATACTTGTAGGATTTTCAACATTTTACTTGCTTGTTTTTGAATAAAGCAGAGAGCTGATTTTGAAGTTGGGGATATTATATGAAGGTGTAAATGACATGGAATTGGTTGAAAGATGCAATCTTGAGCTAAGCAGCAACGTCTTTAAGCTTGACTAGGAAATTGCTTACCAAAGCTTTGTTTTCCAATACTTGCTAATTCTAGCTAATAGTAAGTGATTTAGTTTCAGAGTAGCTGAAGACCATATTGATCAGCAAACGGGAACTTGGGCATAATTGAAATGCCAAGGAGTTCTGTAATTCAATAAGTATCAATCCTTCGATTTAAACTGCTTTAGTGATGATTTTGAGAGAACAAAAGCATTGGCAGATAAACATGTTAAATAGAGTTGGTTGCTGGAACTTCTCCTTTTCAGGGATTAAAAGTGGGTTCTGATGATATATTAAGGAAAACAGTAAGCCTCCAGGGTTGGTGGCGAATGAGTGCAATGAAAGAGAAGGAAACAGGACCTTTAAATCTTAAAGGTAGTCCATGCTCTTTGAAATTTAGGTTTAAATTTTCAGGTGAGCGACAATTAGGTTGTGAGTGGTTAATACGAAATTGGAGAAGTTATAAGGACTTAAAATGCCCCATCTGGTATTGGACACTATAGGATGTGTGGTTAATCAGACTTTTGAGTCAGCTACTTTTTTTCAAGTTAGGATTATACTTTCAGGTGAACTGCAATCATATTACTAGCTAGGGCTAAGTTTTTATGGTTGATAGGGACTACAAAAACTGTAAGATCTGGAGTTGCATATGGTAAAATTGCTTTTCCTCTAGAATTTCATTTTATTGATTTGGTAGAAACCAACTAGTTCTGAAGGACACAATTCATTGTTAATGTGTATATAGGAATGAAGGTTCTCTTGGCTAACATCCTGTATTTTATTAGAAAGTAGAAACTTCTAATAAACTCCATGTTGATGCTCAAATAGATTGTTTTTTCGATTTTGTGGGGTAGAGATCTAGGTTAAATGCCAACGCATAGAAACTTTTAGAACTCTGTAATTATAGGATGTCAAAAAAATCCCTATTGAGTTAGCTGCCAATGCAAAAGTTATATTTCCTTAACTGATCAAAACTTCATGTCTTTGATTATTTTGCTGGATGACTTTTCTTAATATTTCACTTTCTCTGAGGCTCTTTTGATGAAATTGCTCATCACCCTCCTTTTTTGCTTCTAAGGTACACGACAGCGTATTTGCTGTTGCTTGCTGCTACACTGGCTCAGTACTTCATCACCTCTGGTTGTTCTCCTGGGTAATTGGGCTAATGATTTTATTTTTAAGCTAAGCATGTAATAAGTCTTTACTAGCTTAACCCTATTACTTTACTGAAAGGCCTGTAAAAAGTTAATTTTCATGAATATGTAGCTATGTTCTTGATGCAATGAGGGCTGCCAATGAGACAGATGCATCACATAATAGGACATCAATAACCTCAAAGTAAGATATTTTCCCTCTCTGGTTTGTTACATGCAAAATAAATAACTGGAATATAAGGATTTTCTCAAAATAAGGTGGAAAAGAGGTTTATCTAATTTCTGTTGTTTTCTGCCTTTTGTGATGTTATATGATCAAGCAAAGCCAGCCTGCTTCAAGCAAAAATGGCAGTGTAGTTATTACGATCGACAGAAACCAGTTAGAAAAGAATCTTCTTGGGAGTGGTACAACAACATCTTGGGCAAAGCTAGTGATGGATATGTATCCTCCAGGAACATCTGTTAGGTAGGGCTGGCTTGAATATCAGCATGTTTATGCTTTTCTTGTTGTATGTAAAGCAGCTTGAGTGCTTTGTAACTAATATACAGCCTCTACTATGGCTCTATTTGCTTAATCAAGTTCAGTTTTGCATTTAGATTCTGCTTATTTCAAATTTTGTGTGAACCATGGATTTCGAAGTTCGCTGTGAGACTGTGAAATGTGCTTGACAAATTATATTTCATGGTGCTAGTTGGACTAGGAGGATTCTGGCTTCTTAAGTTAAAAGGCTTTTAGTGGTGAAGTAGTATTTATCCCACACTATTCATTTTGAACAATGTGATTACCTGTGGCCTGTGGATGAACAAATTAGCACTTTCAGATATAAATGTTATAGCAAGGTACTCCACTTGGAAACTGCATAGTCCCATGAAGAAGAAAAACTGCTGTATAGCTTACAAGTGAAGCCCTTAATGTGAAGCAGGAGAAGCCTAATCTTGCATTTGTTAACAAATCAAGACATGGTAAAGGAATATTCACACGACCAGCTCATGAGGAGACTTGTTGTGACTCGGTTGTTTAAAGGCATAACTGATGGAATGTAGTATAGCTGCTTGCATTGTGATGGATGGCGATTTCCCTCTCAAGATTCCTCACACTGCATGATTTTGACAAGTTATTAGATGAGTTTGATCAGGAAGCTGATGTAACCCCCTAATATGTCATTAATTCTGTGCGCAATTTGTGTGATTAACCCGTTCTTTCTTGTTCATCGCTTTTAGAAGCAGTTTTCGATGGATTATACAATACTGAATGCTTAACTATTGTTAAAGGTGATATAATTGCACCAACAAATGGGGGAAATGTTGCCATAAGCTGTGCCACTGCAAATTCTTCTTGTCTCTCTTTGATGATGAAGTTTGTATTATCTCTGAGGTTGATGACAGTTTACATTAATAACGATTTTCCCAGTTGGTGGACATATATTTTACCCTATGAATTCAATCTACCAAAATTATTTCCCTTCTATGTTCTTTCATTTCCACCTATTTTAGGTAGAAATCTTACTGTGCGGTTGTGCGGTCATAGATTGCATGATTTTCTTAGTATTATCATCAGGTTTTGCTAACTGATTCTCGTTCTCTTTTCCAGAAGTGTGACGTGCACCTACTGTAATATTATGCAGGTAGAAACTCCTATCTCTGTCTTCCATTTGTATGCAAAGCAAATATTAACCTCAATACCTGCGGATGATTCTTAACGACTTGAAGTATCTTTGGATTAGCCAAATTAGTGACATGATATGCGAGCTATATGCTATGAATCTCTGTGCTATATTTTGGCAGGAAATTAGCTGAATTTTGACCTTAAATGCAATTCTTATATTTTCTCTCTCGTGAATATTACGTATTTCTAAGATATTCCATCCATACAATGGTATACTTTCTTCGAGACTTATCCTACTGTATATACATCCTGAATAAATGTGCAGCTAGTTGTATTAGATAAATGGAACATTGATATTTGATAGTCCAGTCTTGTTTGAACTTTGAATTGGTGAAGTCAAACTTTGTCCTATCTTTTGTGCATATGTTTGTGAAAGAAGCTTGGGTAGTTCTCCTTACTGGGGCACCATGTCTTTACCCTTTTTCTCTTCTTTCTTTGCAACTCCTATGCCAGAGCATGGCATGCTAACATGTATTTCAGCATTCTGTCTTATTGATGCATTTTGGGGATTGTGTCTTGGAGATTTTGTGATCTTGTGTCTGATGTTATTTGAAACTTCAAACTGCTTCCATTTCTTTCAATTTAAGTAAACTTTACGTGGTAAAGATTAGCTATACATTTTAAATCTAATAACCCTGCCAATTAACACATCGCGGTCCTTGTATTTGCACACTCCTACCTCAAATGGATGATCTCTTTTGACAAGCACAAAAACTTAGACACTGTGAAAGATCAAAGAGGTCAAGTTAATAGGAAAAGATTAAAAGAAGTGGGGTAATAACGAGACTTCCATTGATTTGTTAAGTACTTATAACTTGTCCTTTTATGTTTGTTGCAGTTGTGCTAACAATTTTTAAGATTTATGATCTTTATTCTGCTTGATTTTCAGCCTCCACGAGCTAAACATTGTCATGATTGTGACAAATGCGTTCTCCAGTTTGATCATCACTGTGTTTGGCTTGGCACATGCGTAGGACAGGGTAACCATTGCCGGTTTTGGTGAGCAAGCATTACCTAATTTGACACACTCATGATATTTGTTTCTTGCTTGCTGTTCAAGAAAAAGCATTCTTCCAATTCAGTTGAAATCACTAAGTGCACCGGTCAAACACACCCCACCCCCTCCAAAAAAAGAGAAATAAGAAGATCCTCACTCATATGAAGTTTGAAATTGGTGATCCATTTTGTTGATTTTTTATGTTATGTTGGAGCAAGATGGAAATTTGATGTTGCTACGACACAATGGTCATTTATGTTTTAGAAAACTATATGATATAACATAGTACTGTAGCAACAACTATGCCTCAATCCTAAGCTAGTTGGGGTCCGCTATATGAATCATCGCTAACCATAGCACTCCATTTAGATCTGTACTAATCCAATATTTAAAACTTTAGGTTCTCTAGCGTTAGAAATTCTATACATTTTTTACTAACATACATATGCTAGCGTTTGGACATAGATTTGGTTGAAACTTGAAAAAGGAGTTTTTGAAGTTGTGTTGAAAAATAGTTTTTTGAAGTTGAAGTTGTGTTTGGACATGCATTTTATTAGAAAAAGTTGAAGTTTCGTGAGTGGAAGAATAAATTTCACCAGTTTTTGGGAACTTGAAAATTATTTTCAATTTTTTTCCAGAATGGATGCATTTGAAGGTTGATATAAGACATGACTAAACCATCTGTAGAGACCTCTCGTTATCATCTACCTGTACTACTTGAACCTTCTGCAGAATGTGATCATTTCTAATGCTATCTAATCTTTTTCTGGTTGCATATTCATCTTGACATTGCATTTCTGCGACACTTGTCTTGTTGATATGCTGTACCCTAGAGGCCCAGCATTCACTCCCATATAACATTGCAGGTCATACAACCATTCTATAGAACTTATCTTTCACTTTGGGACTTATCCTCCTATCGCATACCTCTGGTCACACTTCTCCAGTTCAACCATCCTATTTTGATTCTTCATCATAAATTAATTAGTTTTACACAGGCTGTTCATCTACTGCAACCCTCCTTCTTCATCCAAGCTCGTAACCAATTATATGAGCAAACTCACAGAGGCGTATTTTACATAACATAGTGTCAACTTAAAGATTTATGTTTTAAATAAAACCCTTGTTCCTAGAAAATGAGACAGATATTTGTTAGAATCCCTCTCTTTTAGCTTTATCCCTTATCCCGGTTATTTTATCATTTTTGATGGGAACATAAAGGTTATCCTGTGTCTTTTATCATCTAATTGACAATTTAAAAATCTACTTTTAATATTATATTTTCCTTAAAACAAACTTGAATCAGTATGTGACATGTCCATGGCAATTTGGTCAAGTTGGATAGGTCAAAAATTAGACAGGAGTTCGATAAGCTGAAACATAAGAATATGTTGGGACATTTCATAGGGTGCAGCAAAACTTGGAGACATATTTGTTTGGGTTTGTGGCCTTCTTGGAAAATATGTGCTTTCAAATGTGTAATTCATTGTCATCTAGTCTGCAAAGCAACAAGACTATGGGTCTATAACATGCAAGTACACTTAATTTCTGAGCTTTCAACTGGCTAATACCACTTACCTTGCATGTCAAAACACTTTTTTTTTTTTGCGTAGCTCTTAAGTTTTATTTCATTTACACAGGATGCTTTTATTCTATGGGAATTTCTTGTTTTTATCTTTATCTCTCAAGTTTTAAGTTGTTGATCTTTGCTATAGTTATTTACTTTACCAAGTATAACAGGTGGTACATTTGCTCAGAAACAGCCTTGTCCCTTTGGACTGGCACTTTATATATTCAATACTTGAAGTCTCACGTATCAAAGCTATGGTATGTGTCTGTCCAGCAATGCTTTATCTTTTGAGCGCTTTTTTTTCAATAAGTTCTTGGCTTAAAAAAATGGAGTTTTTGTTCTTGTCCTTGAAATATATGTCTTTTTATTTTTTGTTTTTAAAATCAATGATATCTTCCTTTCAGTCAAAAAGAAGATATAAATGAAGTTTTAGGTGGAGCATACAATAGAAGGATAATTTGCATTACTGTCCAACTTAGATTGAACCTTTTTATGGCTTATGCTTCCTAAACTTTTAGTGGAAGCATGTTGGTTTCAGTTCAACTGCACCGATGTGAGCTTTGCAGTCATATATCATGAATCATATAGACTTTAGCAGACCCAACTAAATTTAGGATTAAGGTATAGCTGATTGATTTTTATATGTTGGCTTCAATTGCTTTAGCGTAAGCAATAAATTGACAAGTGTATTCATTACATGAAAAGTGAATTCTTGCATATCTTGTTACTTTAAAAAGGAAGTTCCAGATTTTGTTGGATGGAACACAGACGAGTGGATTTGAATGTGTTCGGTGCATGAAATGCCAGTCCCGCTTTATTGATGTAAGAAGCTTGGCAAAGAGGCCCATTACCCTTTAATCTCTGTTGGCATTGCCTTCACATGTCACATAAGGTTAACTCCTTGACTGAACAATCTGAAAAGAAACCAAAGTAAACTTGAGTATGAATAACCACTGGAGGTATAATTTTTTAGTTGTTATAAAATGGCAGTTGAAGAGATTACTAAGCAATGCTGACCTCAATCCCCGATATCTTGCATTTTTATCCAGGTGAAATTTCATTTTCATTGAACTGTGTTGAAGTTACATTTGAGTGGGAACAAGGAAATTAGACTGACGAGCTGGGAGATAAAATGTGATTTGCATATGTGCACCACTTTTGTACTCAAGTTGCGAGATCGAAAAAATAATGATAAAATAGCCAGGCTGATTGAATCTGCAAGTATTGGTTTTTATTTTGGTTCCTTAAGTTATCTAAGATGAGTAGGAAACTACTTTTGTTGTATAAGAGATTAACAGTGGTAACAGTAGGAAAAGAAGGGACTGCATCATGGTCCCCCAGGGCTTAGTTCAAGTGGCAAAGGTTGAGGGACTTGTGATTTAGGTCACAGGTTGAGCTCTACGCCATGTGAATTAAGCCTGGTATTTAAGTGGAGAAGGGTAGAGGGGCGGGCTCATTATCTCCGAGTTTTGAAGGCTGCGGTTGGTCCTAAGGGTTGGCCCCAGACGGATTTCTCGTTCATAAAAAAAATAGAAAAAAGAAGAAGGGACTGCATGATGAGGACAAAGCTTATGCTGACATGATGACTGTTTTTGCTTCTGTATATAAATTTTATCTGATGCAAACACATAAAAGATGAGGTTGTCATGACAATCTTGCAATTTAAAAAACGTAATGATGTCAAATGTGACAATGGCTTTGTTGCAGGTGGTCATATGCAATTGTGATATTGCTGTTAGCTGCTTTATCTATTTGCCTCTTCTTTCTCCTCCTCCTCCTCCTATTTCATAGGTAAGATTTCTCGTTACTGGTATGTAACTCGTTACTTAGTGGTATTTGGTAGTTCAGATTTTTGTTGGATCTATTAAATTTTTTTTTTTTTTTTTTTTTGATAAAATAAAAATTTTATTAATAAAGGTACCAAGAAGGTACTCAAAAGTACAACCAAACAAGACAGCCCCTACAAAAGTCTCTAGTTACATATTTCCAAATGAGTCCAAAAATTCCATATACTGATCAATACTCTCAGGGGTCGTTTGGTACGTGGACTAAATTATCCCGGGATTATAATCCTTGGAATCCCTGGACTAATTTATCCCACCAGGGAGGTCGTATAAAATAATCCCTAGTTTGATGGGATAAGGTGGGATAAGATGGGATATCCAGTATTAAGTCTGGGATTAAATTTATACCATGTTTGGTTGATGGTATAAATTTATCCTCTGGGATTAAATTTATACAATGTTTGGTTGATGGTATAGATAAATTTATACCATCAACCAAACATAGTATAAATTTAATCCCACACCTTATTCCACCTTATCCCGCGTACCAAACGACCCCTCAGGTATACTCCTTTTACACCCAAAAAAAAAAAAAAAAAACAGATTTTGCAAACAAAGGTTCCTGACTCTAGAAATGTGGTTCTTTTTATTCTTGAAATAAGCACTATTTCTCTTTGTCCAAATAGTCCAGAAGATGCATAAACGGATGGTTCTCCAGATCTGCTTTTGTATACTTCCAATCCTCTGCCCGTTCCAATTTTTAAGTTCTTACAAGTCACGCGTGTTAGTTTCTCAACATGTTGCCTGGCTCTGTTTTCTGTAGGTGATTAGGAATTCATGGATAAGGGATGTACTATTGTCACAATTCATGTTCGTAAAGAAGTAGAAATGGACTCTATATCACTTCACTTTGATCTTGTGAGATAGGTCACAACACATTCGAACTAAGCTAGGAAGAACTTTGGGCCAATCTGTTACATGCTATCTGTTCTAGTATGGTTAACGGTAGATTAACTTGCTGGTCCAACAGCATGGAGAAGCATCAGTAGTTCTTCTTTAGTCTTGTCAATTAACTTTTAGCTGATCTTACTCAGAACATAAATTTCAACCATCATAGTGAAAAGTGATACGGAGTATCGTATGCTCTTTTCAGTATCGTTAGCTGAACATGTGAAGTTTGCACTTCACGACATTTCTAAAATGTAACTTCAGGAATAATAACTGGACTTTTACATGTTTCTTGGACAGCTATCTTATTTTGACAAATCAGACCACCTATGAGCTCGTTAGACGACGGCGCATCCCCTATTTGAGGTTGGTTATTTCTTCATTCCTTGTATCATGTTATGTTGTTGAGATGTAGCAGGTATGTCTCAGGATTGCTTTGAGCTAGTGCTTTTAATAATATGATGGCATATATTGGCTTAACATGAATTGCGGATGTAGGGATTTTGAGTTATTTAGATTGATATTAGAAAACCAAATGAAGACATGCACGGCCTTCAGGATTTTCTTGTATTCAAGCGCAAATTGACACTTACAATGATTTGCAGGAACATACCGGAAAGAGTTTTTCCATTTAGCAAAGGAGCATGCAGAAATTCATACGAGTTCTGCTGTGCTCGGAGCAGCATGTACAGGATGGAACCACTGCCAACAGCACAAGAACTTCAAGAGAAGTCAAGACCCTATACATGCTTGGATTTTTTTGCTTGTCGGTGTTGCTGTTGATCACTTCTGCTGCAGCTGTGATTGAAATCAAAATTTTACCTCGGTTGTACTGGTATGAAAGTCTATGCTTTCTAGGAGTCTTTATCTCTATTAGAAATTCTTATACCAATAGGAAATATAGAGAATTTGTAGTTACTTTTCGTATTTTTTATATTTTTTATAATGATGGCCTGAGATGAATTTAAATGGGGAACATGGTCAGTGAGGATTCAAATAGCCAACCCCAACTTTGGGATTGAGTCATAGTTGTTGATTATACCAGTGTGAAAATTCTTTGTCAACCATTGGTTTGTGGTATCAATGTGATGATACTTACATAATTTCACCTTTATTTGTGGAATTCACGGTATCTCCTTAGCTTTTCAAAATGATGTGGAATCTAAACTTGACCCACGTTTAGGATCGCCTTGTTTCCAATTTAAACATGGATACATTGTGCTTACTGCTAGTCACTGTGCCACCAAAGCATCAGGGGGCTGGTCTGGCCGGTGAACCATATACCGCATTATCAGGGTCCACACCTATCCCCTCAATCAGGAACCAGGAACTGACCCGGTCCGGACTGGTCTCGGCTCTCTGCCCCTTTCCCTTGAGAATAAAAGAAAGAAGAACAACTCAGTTTTTATAAAAGTAAAGAACGACCCAGAGATATTTTAACATTACAAAAATAGTACTACGTTTGATTATTTGCTTGAAAACTGCTATTCTTGAAAAAAGGAAATGTTTGTGCATCTTCAAAATTAAAATCCATTTCTCTTGCTATTACGCTCTAGTTCATGTATATCAAAGGGAAATCTAAGGTAGGTTTTACAGATTCGAGAAAATCCACTACTTTCACCTCGAACTATGCATGTATGTTGTATATATATACATATATACATGAATATTTTTTAAATGTATACACATAATTAGATCATACTCAATGATTTTGTCCGCTAACTCTAGATTATGAATTCACTTTTAATAGAAATGACTCGTTAGAAGTGTATCTATACATCACAGCTGCAATAATCCAAACATCTTGAGCTGCATATCCATGCACAAGACCTGCACTATTAATTCTGTACTGACTAATGAGAAAGTATGTTGAGAAGAGAAACCCTAGTGCGGATCAAAAGTCTGAACAACTGCTCCAATCCATTTTCACAATCTACCAGGCTTGAATCCAGAGTCTCCAAATTTCTTTGTGCAAATTCGATGTTTTCTGCTTCCCCTTCCTTATGGAGCAGCAAGTTATTCAGGGAAATATCCACATTTTCCAATTCGCTCAGCTTTTTTCTCTGCATTTCACTCGCTAATATCCCTTTGTGCACAAGCTTTGAAACCAACAACCATTTATTTAGTAGGCTTTCTTTTCAAGACTGGCATTGAAAAAAGTGTTAGAAATGATTGAAAAGTTGAAATGGTTACAAATTTTGCTTCTACAAGGACCCTTATTATGGAACAAAGCTGGGATTCTGAACTGAACAGAGTACTCGTGGTTGCCATTGCGTTATCTATCAACTTCAGCATTGTGAGGGACTTAGTAATTTCCTTTCGAGTGTTTCTTCTGGATGATATGTAGTCCGTCACATTGCTTTGGATTCTTATATGATCCTTCCCACTTTTGCTTCTTCGAAGCCCTGTTTGGAGTTCTCTGAACCCTACCTTCATCAACATGATTGTGTCTCACGTGTTGCTGCAGATATCTATGAATCTAACAGATAGTTCCAACGACTCCATCACCAAATTATCGTCTTGATCTTGAAGAAGAGCCCGTTGTGTCATTGGCAACACGAGAAATTCCTTTATGCACTTGTACAATTCGACAAGGCCAAAAATAGCATTGTGGGTTATTTCTTCTGCTGCTTTTGGAGAAGAAAATGATGATTCCAAAGTTTTTATCTTGTTAAGGACTTGTTCAATCTTGATTGAGCTAGGATGTGATCTAGCAGGAAAGCTAACAGAATGGGTACGATGATGACTATGAGAATGAGACCTTGTTCCAATTGTTGAGAGGTTCATTTTTGGAATTTAGTTTTCTTCTCAAAATCAGCCTTTTAGTTCCTTATATATCTGCAAAGTTCTTGGAGAGGACAAAAGATTGGATAAACGAACAATTGATTTGGAATTTAGTTCTCTCTTTTTTACTGGATATTATGCGTATGTGAAGCCAGTGAGGGTTTTTCTTTTATAATGGCTTATCTTGTAAAGCCTTAAACCAACAAAACAAGTACCATTCTCATATTCTATCAGCCTTTTGACATAATGACATAGGACATATCTCGTTTTAATTTAGAGATTTATTCTGTACAATCTAGAGCTTACCAAAAGGTTCATTCATTCAGAAAAATAGGTTGGCTTAGATAATGTAGGAGGGTTTTCCGAAGTTGTCTGGATTGGACGAACTTTGGCATTATTGGACATTAAAGCATACAGATATGGCAGGGATTGCATTCAGAGATGGAGTTAAATCATAGAGAGCTGCTTAATGACCACGCTAATTTGGCCCAATTGTTGCCACACTTGTGAAATGACTACCATGACCTCATTCGAATTTCTCCCAACAATTTTTCCTCCAAAACACAATAGTAAAATATAGTAACTTATTCCTATTCCCAAATACATTGAGCAACATGAAATCATTTATGTTCCCATACAAAGGAAGATGAAAAGTCTCTACATTCATTGTGTATTTTATGTGTATAGCAAATTATTGTATATTTAGAAAAAAACAAAATTTGCTATACTAAATATGAATTGAAGAGCCGATCACATAAATGGCTATAATCCTTTCATTATTTTTCTTAATCTAAACATGAATTCAAACAAAGAAAATTTGGCGGTGCAAGAAAATATGAATCCAAACGAAGAAAATATGAAACAACAACCATGAATATGAACCAAGATAGTAGGTTTGATCGAGTTAGGGTGAGTTGTACAGATCTTTAGGGATGACATCGAACGACAATTTGATGAATGAATACGATTGGGTCAATGTTGATTCACACTGCAGTTTCAACAATGTTGTACCTTTAGATAGATAGAGAAGCCGATGAAGAATACTATAGAGATGCTGAGGATGATGAAGAGCACTTTTTACGAAACGAGTTAGAAGAATATGATGTTGATCGGGAAATGGAGGATGATTTCACCGAATAGGATGTGGCTGCAGGTCCAATTTTTGGAATGCGATATAGAGATAAAGATTCTTTATTTGCATTCTACAAAGAACATGCATGATTGAAAGGATTTTCTATCGTCAAAAGAAATTCCAACAAGAAGGGCAGTGGCACTGCTAGGTATATAACTTATTGTTGTGATAGGGCTAGGATTCGCAAAACTAAGTTTACCACCAAGAGTAACAATTGTAAAGCTAGGGTCACTGCTATTTTGGATGATTTGGTTGTTGGCGTGTCTCTAAGGTCGTTAATGAGCACAATCATGATTTCCTCCCTACCATATCACAATTGATGGCTAGACATAAGCCATTAGTGATTCTTTGAAGAGGGATCTTGTAGCTCACGATCGATCTAGCATTAGAGCCTCCAAGAATGTTAGACTTGCTAAGGTTCAACGTGGTGGACCATAAAATTTGGGTTGCACTCCAAATGATTGTAGAAATGTTATTTTAAAGAGTAAGAATTTTAAAATGCAAGAAGGGGACGCACAATCATTGCTCGACTTTTTTCGTGAAATGCAGGTAAAGGATAGGGAGTTTTTCTATTCAATAGACGTTGATAATGTTGGTAGGCTACGAAATGTGGTATGGGTGCATTCACACTGTATATCGGCATATGAGCAATTCCATGATGCAATATGCTTCGATACGACGTACTTTGTGAATCGCTATAATATGCCATGTGCTTCATTTGTTGGCACCAATTGCCACAGACAATCCATACTACTAGGATATGCTCTCATGTCTCATGAAGATATGGATAGTTACAAATTGGTTTTTAGAACTTGGCTTGAGGCCATGGAAAATGTTCATCCAGATGCTATCATAACCGACCGGTGTCCGAGCATTAATCCATTCAATGCTGAAGTAATACCACATACAATACATAGGTATTGTATTTGGCATATATTCTCGAAGTTGCCTCATTACTTAAGTGGGGTTCGTCATTCTAAAATTGCACGTGGAGAATTTAAGTCCATACTGTTGAAGTTTTTGAAAGTGGATAAAATATATTGCAAAGTATAATTTGCATACAAGGAATTGGTTCAACAAGCTTTACTCTGAGAAGGAGAAATGGGTCCTTATGTACCTTAATGTGTATTTTTGGGCTGGTATGCTATCTATGCAAAGAAGTGAGGGGATGCATGCGTTCGTTAATAGATATATTACCCATCATATCACCCAGAAAAGGCTTTACAAGTTAGCTATAAAGGCTAAGCATGAGAAAGAGCTGGAAGTAGAATACAGGTGAAGGGGCTTTTAAATTGTATGTGAGTCACAATTCAAGTGGGAGGAACATGTAATTCAGTGTTATACTCGTGAATTATATGAATGTTTCAAGATACAGTTAAAGAAATTATATCATTATTGTCACGACCCAAAACCAACTTGTCGTAATAGCGCCTATCATGGTACTAGGCAAGTCGACTACGCAGACATTTACAACACTCAAAAACTTTGAAAGATATGGAAGCAGTTAAAATTAAGGAAAACCTTTTTAAAACAGAGTAAGAAATCATAATTCCATACAAAGTCTCTCCCAAAATCGGGGCATCACCGAGTACGTGAGCATCTACATAAAAATACAATCTAATACACAGTCTAGGAAATAAAAACTGAAACAGAAAATGGAAGATAAGGAGGGAGATTCAAGGTCTGCGAACGCCTACCAGCTACCTCGATAGTCTACGAAAATCTTAACGCCACAACTCAGTAACCGCCGTGACCGAAAGCACCTGGATCTGCACACGAGGTGCAGGGTGTAGCATGAGTACAACTAACTTAATAAGTAACAAATCTAACCTTTGGACTGAAAGGTAGTGACGGACTCAGCATGTACAGTTTAATATAGAAATAACAGTACAGAAATGTAGGCATACTTTCAAGTTCAATAGTTAAACTCAATTCAAATAAAATAAATCAAATTCTGAATGATATGAGGAGTATGACCTCTCTACATCTACATGCCAATGCACATGTTGTATGTGATGCACCACTCTGAAAGCCTCGCGTACTCACACTCCCAGAATACTCAGTCACTCAGTATTGTATATGGCCAATCCAGCCCAGGGAAGATCTATCCCCAAATATAAATGATTCGGACAAGATCCATGTCCAGGGAAGATCTATCCCTCAATATAATCAACTGCGCTCACATGGGGTGTGTACAGACTCCGGGGGGCTCCTTCAACCCAAGCGCTATAATAAGTCAGATCTAGGCATAAATCAATAAGTATGCTACGACGTGCAGCCCGATCCCATAACGGTCACTCTCAATCAGGCCTTCGGCCTCACTCAGTCATCAATCTCTCTCGTCTCTCTCTCTCTCTCGGGCTCACAATGTCGTGAAACTAGCCCAAAATTGATGATATGATATAGAAATAAATAGCAACGGAGACTGAGATATGATATGCAATGAATAAATATGACTGAGTACGAAATTTCAATGTAATCAATAAGTCGACAACAAGAATTGACCACTATGGGTCCCAACAGTACCAGCATACAGCCTAAACATGATTTCTAGTATGATTGGCAGCTCAATTACTTATCATATGATGAAAACATGGATATCAACAAGATAAATCCACTATACAGTTCCAGGGAATCGACTAGATCACAGTTCTTATGGTGCACGCCCATACACCCATCACTTGGCATGTGCGTCACCTCAACACCAATCATATAATACATAATTCGGGGTTACGAACCCTCAGGGCCAAGTTTAGAAGTATTACTTACCTCAATCCGAGAAAATCTCTACTCCAACACACCCTTGCCTCGCGAGACGGCCTCCAAATGCCTCGAATCTAGCCACAAACAATGTGGTACAATCAACACGAACTAAAGGAATCAATTCCATAAAAAAATACTAAGTTATAAATCAAAAGTCAAAAGTTAACTCAAAAGCCGGCCCCCTGAGACCACGTCTCGAAATCCGATAAAAGCCACAAAACCCGAAACCTATTCAATCACGAGTCCAACCATACCAAAATTTACCAAAATCCGACACCAAATCGTCACCCAAATCCCCAAATTCAACTCTTCAAATCACTAACCTCAAACTCCCAAATTTCATCTTAAATACACACAAACTAGGTGGGAAATTCAATGGGGAAACAAGATTATTGATAAAAAATGAGCACAAGGGACTTACCTCAAGAAATCCCTCAAAACTAATCTCAAGAATCGCCCAAACCCGAGCTTGAAATGTCTAAAATGAAGCAAAATCGCGAACCCTTGAATTTAAGTGTTCTGTCCAGCCCGCAAAAACTTAACCGCATCTGCGGTGTCGCAGAAGCGACATTCCACCTGCTTCTGCGGTGAACCACTGGAGCTGGGCCTCCGCTTCTGCGGTCCTCGCCCTCGCATATGCGCAATCGTAGGTGCGGATTTCCCATCGCACCTGTGCACCCTTCGCTTATGCGCCTATCACGCCGCACCTGCGGCCACGCAGGTGTGGAAAACGCCTTGCACCTGCGACCACATTTCTCCCCAATCTTAGCCGCATCTGCGGTCCTCAGCTCGCACCTGCGATCAAAGCTCCGCAGGTGTGAATACACCAGCAGACTCCCTGCTTTAGCCATGCAGCAAGGCCCATTTCCGATCCGTTAACCATTCGAAACCAACCCGAGGCCCCCGGGACCTCAACCAAATATATCAACAAGTTCTAAAACACAATACAAACTTAGTCGAGCCCTCAAATTACCTCACGCAACATCAAAAACACGAATCACACCCCAATTCAAGCCAATTGAAGCTAAGGAAATTTCAACTTCTACAAACGACGCCGAAACCTATCAAATCACGTCCGATTGACCCCAAATTTTGCACACAAGTCACATTTTAAATTACGGACCTACACCAACTTCCAGAATCGGAATCCGACCCCGATATCAAAAAGTCCACTCCCGATCAAAATTTCTAAAAATCTAATTTTTGGCATTTCAAGCCTAATTCCATTACGGACCTCCAAACCACAATCCGGACACACTCCTAAGTCCAAAATCATCCAACGGAGCTAACGGAACCATCGAAACTCTATTTCGGAGTCGTCTATACATAAGTCCACATCCGGTCAACCTTTTTAACTTAAGTTTTCATCTTTGATACTAAGTATCTCAGTTCATTCTGAAACCTCACCAAACCCGAACCGACTATCCTGGCAAGTCACATAATAACTATAAAGTACAAAATGAGTAGTAGATGGGGGAACGGGACTACAACTCTCAAAACGACCGGCCGAGTCATTATAATTATGAAGTCAGCACCCCAAACAATCATCAAGTTGTCTCTGGTGTTGAGAAATTCATCGTTAGTTACTATTAAGTAATGCATAAAGATGGTAGAAATCCATTAGAGTACATAGTTGAATATTACACTTAGCGGTGATTATTTTAGTGATAGCTGCAAATGGTTCAAGTCCAGAGGGATACATTTTTGCCATATACTAAATATCTTGTCGCACATGAAGATTGATAAAATTGATAAAAGGTCTATACTGACAAGGTAGAGAAGAGATGTCATTCGATGAAAATTGAATCGATTATTTTAAGGAGGTTACCCAAATATGACTCCCGATTACAAGACACACAGAGGCATGTTGAATTATTTTGACATGGCTTGTGATATAGCATTGGGCACCAATGTGAAGGTTCATTATGTTACAGTTAACTTGAAAAGAATGGTGCATGATCTGTAAAACCAGGACGACAAAATGATCATGCCAAATCCCGACCTGGATTACTTAGATGAAGCTAAAGGTCCAGTTCTACGAGATCCCTAATTCACTCGTTCACGTGGCATGGTGCATTTGAATCGACATAGAGGAAGAATTGAATACTACTTTACAAGTTCAGAGTCGCGAGGTGGATTTGGAGCTAGTAATGATGGAAGAACTGGTGTTAGAGGAGGTGGCAGGAGTGGTGGTAGTGGTAGTGATAATCGTGGTGATAGAGGTAGCGGTAGAAGCGGTGGACGCAGGGGTAGGGGTAATGGGCAAGGCATGGGTACAAGCATAGAGCATGATGGTTCTCTAGCTAGGAATGAGGTATAATGTTGCAACTACATTTGATTTATTACTTAAACATATCCTTTTTCTTATCATGTTTCTTTGATTTTAATTGCAGCAAATTGACTCTACACTATCGCAAGGAAGCTTGTTTGATTATAATATTGAACCAAACTTGGAGTTATAATATTTGATATAAATATTGGGAGGACTTAGAATTTTTGTTTTGCCGAAACTTGGAGTTCTCAATAGGCCTAATTACATTATTATTTTATTTGGTCCATGAATTTTTCTTTTTGAAGAAACTTTGCTTGTTTTGCCGAAACTTTGTTGTTTAATGATTTATAAAACTTATGCATTTGCTTATTTTGTTTTAAATATAATTTTATGATGTTAGGTGGCACTGGCCTATTATTTCAATCCAAAAGATGATACAAACAGAGGTGTGAATCAAACAAAATCCCTGTCGAGAAAAACTGATTATATCATAACTATAATTCAGAAAATAGGTACAAAAGGGCACAACAGTTCATATAGAATAATTTCTCCTATGTTTATGCCTTATGGATGCAATCTTAGTTGATGTTGATCCAGTTTCTGTTACTAATCCACCTGAAGAAAATATTCAAACTAATGATAATCAAGTTGATAATAAAGATGGTGATCATGTTTAGAATGACCAGCAAGATGTTGTTGATGCTCCAGTGCAAGATGATGTGGTTGACCAGCAACCAACTACTATTGATGCTCCAGAGAGTTCTCTCAGAAGATCTACTAGAGAGAAAGTACCTTCATCTCGTTATCCTCCTACTGAGTATGTACTATTGACTGATGGGGGAGAACCGGAAAGTTTTGAAGAGTATTGCATGATCATCAGTATATCGGTCTCCTCCCCATAGTCGGGAGGGGGGAATTGTTGGGCTTTTGGACTTTTTCCCTTCCTATGTGAATTAATAAAATACCTTTTGAACCTAGGCCACTTTGACCTATAGCCCACTAATATCAAGACATATAAATATGACCTATTTTATGTTAGAGACACAACAAGAGAGAAAACATAAGGGTGTAGCTGGTTTTGAAGCCTTGTGAGAGAAAAAAGTGTGTTCTTTTGCTCCAGAAATATTTTGCTCAGGCAATCCGCTTCAATTAGTATTTTCTAACTCGTTAACTGTTGGATCGTGCTCAAATTTGAACTGGGAGTTCACAGCATCTGGTTCTTGGATTTCAACAGTGTTGATTGGATTTGGAGGCCAATATTTCAATTTTCGATGCGTGAATAGTAGCTCATTTTTGGGGTGATTTCTCTCCTTTATTCAATTATTCGGGTGCTATATTTTATGTATTATTACTCTTGGTTTGTCACTTGCTTTGTGTCCAATTTAGAGAACTTTTATAACTCTTATTGATTGATTTAGTGGAGCTTTGAGGGCCTTTGGTCACGTGGTTTTTACTCTTCACATTGAAGAAGTTTTTCACGTAAATCTTGATTTCTCGTGTGATTGATTATATTTTCTTGTTATATTTGTGGTGGTTGCTATACTTGTTGCTTGTATACATTTATGCTTGAATTTATTTGTATTCTCTTGATTCAAATAGATTGGAAAAGTTTGACTTGGGTATTATTCCGCTGCTACCTCATCGTGCACATTGCTTGTGCTTGTTATTTTTCAAAAAAGTAGTATCAGAGCCAATGGTTTGGCGGGGACTATAAAGATGGCAGAGTATGGCGTGAGGGCCGGCTCAGTGCCTTTTCCCATCTACGTGGTTTACGACATTTACCCGTAGCTTTGAAGGTGCATACATAACCTTTGGGCTTCGATGATTGTAAATACTCGGGTTATGTGGGTGGTACACAGTTAATCTCTAAATTAGCCCATAAACGGTGATGAGTCATGTGGAACTTAGTTCAAGGGGGATATTCTTGGGAGTGTGTGAACAAAGTCCCACATGGAAAATAGAAAAGAAAAATAAACTACTTATAAGAAGTTGAATACTCTTAATGGTGTGAGACCTTTTAGGAAAAACCGTATGGGTTTGGCCCAAAGCGGACAATATCACATAGTATCTTTGGGTTGTTTTATCCCAACAACTGGTATCAGAGCCAATAGTTTGGCGGGACGAGTATGGAGGTGGCTGAGTGATGGCGTATGGCCCGACTTAGTGCCTTTGCTTGTCTATGAGACGGCTTACTACCTTTACCCATAGCTTCAGAGACGCATACACGGCCTCTCCTTGGGTTTCGGTGATCGTAACTACTCGGATCATGTTGGTGGCACACAATTAATCTCCAAATAAGCCCATAAACGGTGATGGATCATGTAGAACTTAGTTCAAGGGGGAGATTTGGTGGGTGTATATGAACAAAGTCCTACATAGAAAGTAGAAAACAAAAATATTCTACTTATAAGGAGTTAGATACACTTAATGGTGTGAGATCTTTTGGGAAAAATCGTGCGGGCTTGGTCCAAAGGGACAATATCACACCATGTTAAGAGTATCTTTGAGCCGTTTTAAGATAGATGAATTATGTACCATAGAATTGTACATATATATATATATATATATATATATAGAGAGAGAGAGAGAGAGAGAGAGAGACTCATATTTAAGGTTAGGTTTATTCTCGAACGGTCTCCAATATTGTATTGGTAAGTGCAAAATTTGTATTGTTAATTATAATTTTTGGGTTCCATTAGATAATTAGAATCCCTATTTATTATGAAGCATTTACACTTATCAATGGAGTATTTACACTTTTCAATAGAGACATTTTAATTTTCAGTAGGCAGTTTCAGTCTCCAAAATTATTTTCATGCATTTGCTCGATCCAGCAAGTGAAAAACAAAATACCTTCACAATTGTGAAGGGGGTAGGCATATAGCTGGTTTGAGTGTAAACTTTTTTATTTAATCATTTCGATCTCCAAAATTATATTGGTAAGTGCAAATTTGTATTGGTAACTATAAATTTTGAGTCATCAGGTAGATTTTTTCAATCCCTATTTACCATCATAAATATTGACTTACCTACTATTTCACTTCTCTATGAAGCGTTTACACTTCTCAGAAACGCCATAGATTACTTCGTTTCCTAAAAGGCATTCAATTTACAAGCCTTTTTTATTCCCTTTCGACTTTTTTGTATAGTGCTATTAGATTCATAGTGTTTTTGTAGTCTTTTTAAAATGATATAAACAAAAAAAAATAGTTATAGCATCTACACCATTGTCATCAAGATCCAAATTTAATTATTATCTAATCATTCCAAGTACC
Source organism: Nicotiana tomentosiformis (assembly GCF_000390325.3). Taxonomy (NCBI): domain Eukaryota; kingdom Viridiplantae; phylum Streptophyta; class Magnoliopsida; order Solanales; family Solanaceae; genus Nicotiana; species Nicotiana tomentosiformis. Next base: position 141,613,624 of record NC_090813.1, read on the forward strand.
AATAGAAATTGAAAGCACAATTTAAATTTCTAGCTTAAAACAATCATAACTGGAGCAACATAACATTAGAAGACACTAAAAGGGATAAAACACAAGCACATCTTGGACACTAATCAATCTGAACCGGATTATCAGATGTTCCTTGATCCCATTCTGATTTTTGTCCTTTCACTTCGACCTTGAATACAACAAACAATGGTGCAACATTAACTAACTCAAATTTAAGTACATGACCTCTCTTGACATTATTTTTCAAAAAATAATTACAGCCTTCCTTAAGTCTTCTTCTTTCACCTACACCCAAAGTTACAAACCACTCTTTGACACAATAAAGTTGGTTGTATCTGCGGTCTCGCAGATGCGAGGCCTGCTCACGCTTCTGCGGCTCGTCACGCTTTTATAGACAGAAGTCCGCTTCTGCGGACATCGCTTCTGCGAGAAGTTGTCCGCTTTTGCGAAGCAGCTCCTCTTCTCCTATTTCCGCATCTACAGTTGGCCTGCCGCAAATGCGACTCTGCTTCTGCGGTCATTCATGAGCACCTGCGGCTACTGCCACACTCAGCCCCTTTCCGCTTTTGCGCTTCCATGGTCGCTCCTGCGAGCAAAACTCCGCAGGCGTGATTGCACCAAAAGGCAAAAAATTCTAGATTTGTTCCAAGTCCAATTTTCGTTCCTTTAATCATCCGGAATCCACCCGAGGCCCCCGGGACCTCAACCTAATATACCAATAAGTCTCAAAACATCATACGAACTTAGTCGGGCCTTCAAATCACATCAAACAAAGTTAAAAACACGAATTGCACATCGATTCATTCGAATTAATGAACTTTTGAACTTCTAACTTCTACATTCGATGCCGAAACCTATAAAATCAATTCGATTGACCTCAAATTTTACACACAAGTCATAATTGACATTACGGGCCTATTTAAACTTCCGGAATCACAATCTGACTCCGATATCAAATGTCCACTTCCGGACAAACTTTTCAAAAATCATCCAATTTTTCAACTTTTGCCAATTAACGCTGAAATGACCTACTGACCTCTAAATCAACATCCGGACACACTCCTAAGACCAAAATCACCTTACAAAGCTACTGGAACCGTCGAAACTTCATTCCGGAGTCGTCTTCGTACAATTCAAATTACAGTAAATTCCTAAAACCTAAACTTCTAATCTAGGGACTATGGGTCCCATTACACTCTGAAACTCTCCCGAACCCGACAACAAGCACCCCGGCAAGTCACAAAACCACAAAATAAAATAGAGGGAGGAATAAATAAGGGTTCGGGGCTAATACTATCAAAACGACCGGCTGGGTCGTTACAACCAATTCCAGCAAATCATGCTTTCTCGAAGGCGGATGACTCTGTAAATAAACTCTTTTCTATTTCCTGGCGAAGCAATGAACATATCTCTATAATTTTGCTTGCTTTACTCCAAAAGCAAATTCTTCTTAGCCAAACTATCAATCCCCTTCTCCCTTATATGACTCAACCTTCTAAGCCATAACTCTAATGAATCATTCTCCACCAAATTAACTAAGTTAATAAAAATGAAACCATGCATTTTGTACAAGTGAGATACCTTGATACCCCAAGCCACAACCATTGAGCCTCTAGTAAGCTTCCATTGGCCATCACCAAGGATGTTATAATAACCATCATTATCAAGCTTTCCTACAGAGATTAGATTCAGGCAGACATCTGAAGCATGCTTGACATTATTAAGAACTAACCTGGATCCATTGTTAGTTTTCAAACAAATAGTACCAAGGCCAAATAGATCAACCTCGTTGTCACTGCCCATTTTTAACTTTCTAAAGTTACTTGGAGTATAAGAAGAAAAGTATTCCTTCTTTGGCATGACAAGAGAAGTGGCATCTGAATCCACAAACCAGATAACCTCATCATGAACAAAATTAATGGTATGTTTATCTTGGGCAAAACGAAGATCATCATCAACAACAGTAGCAACACGATTTTCATTGTCGCCATCTTTCTTTTGTTGTCTCATTTCTCTCTTAAGCTTCAAACAGAACTTGTTGATGTGCCCCTTCTTGTTACAATGATTACATGTAACATTCATGTACTTAGACCTCGAATTGCTTCTACTTTTACCTCTATTATTTTGACATCTGAAGTTACTTCTTTCCCTATCTTCAGTTATTAAAATATCGGAGTGTGAAGCTGAAGAAGCTTGAGATCTTCTCCTCATCTCCTCATTTAAGGCACCACTCTTAGCATACTCCATAGTTACAACATCACTGGGAGCAGAACTAGTCAAAGAAACTCGAAGAGTTTCCCAAGAGTTAGGCAAAGTATTCAACAACCAGAGTCCCTGTATTTCTTCATCAAATCTTACACACATTCCAGACAGCTGGTATAGGACACCCTAAAAATCATTTATATAATCAGAAATAGGATTGCCCTCTTTGTATCGAATATTCATCAATTGTTGAAGTAGGAATAACTTATTATTGCCAGTCTTTGAAGCATAATATGTCTCGAGCTTTTCTCACAAAGCTCTAGCATGTGTCTCATTAACAATATGATTACGAACATTGTCTTCAACCTATTGTCTGATATAACCGCAAATATGTAAGTGCTCAAATTCTCAATACTCGTCATATAGAGTTTCAGGTTTGTTGGAAGCAAACACAGGTAAATGCATTTTCTTGACAAGTAGAAAATCTGTCATCTTACCTTTCCAAATGTGATAATTAATGTCATTCAAACAAACCATCTTTCTCATATTTGCTTCCATCATTCAAATAGACAATCGACACAATCAAATATAACCACAAGCTCTGATACCAATTTGTTAGGACCGAAATAATCAGGTGTCATGCGGAAGCTAGTAATGCAAATCTCGAACAACGATAAATCAGACAACAAAAGAGAAATATACCAAAAGAGACACAAATATTTAACGTGGTTCGGTCAATTGATCTACGTCCACATATTGAGATGAGCAATCTACTATATAAAAGAGAGTACTAAATATCGAGAGAACAACCTCACGAAGAGGCAAACACAAGTGACACACTAACACTTGTCCCCAAAAACTCTCCCCCTAAACAAGATGCTCAAACCTCTTATGGCTACAGTGTGGATGCTAATGAATAAGAAGGAAGAATCCTCAATTTATAGAAGTATAAAACCTTTTCCTCCAAAAAAAAAAAGGACTAGCCAAGTTTATGAGATTTATAATTTCCTTCTAAAAAAACTTAATTATGGTAAATATGTTGCTCTTTCCTTCAAGAGATGAAAAATCAAATATGGTAAGAAAATCATGACAAATACCTAACAGATTGGAGGAATTTACTTGATGGAACTAAGGGACAACCACTAACCTCGACTGAAATAAAAGTCCTAGAGCTTGTCTGTCCAGGTATGGTCGGCTAAATATGCTCCTAGCGATTAAAAGCAATAAAGCAAAATAAAGAACTAACAAAAATCCTTCAAAGCTCAAATTACTATAATTTCCTTCCCTACGCGATCAATTTGCCTTACGAAAACCAAGTTTGTATTAAATCAACCCCCCGTGGTCGAATTCAATTTTTGTATCGTTTATCAAATTGTGACCCATTTGCCTTAATATTTCAGATTCACTTCAAACTCAACCCCAATTAGTTTAAATTGATATAACACAAAATTAACTATATTACCAAAAGAAGACAGTAAACCGATATAAAGCAAATTAAGACAACGAAACAAGGCATGAAACACTCAAAATCAAAAATAAAAATAATGAAAAGAGCAAAGCACATATGAGATGACTAATGAGAAAGAAATGGACCTCAAAAAGGAGACATCGGATTTCCTTAAATACTTGAAAATTGTACAGGATCCTTAAGCAAAATCGAGCAAATAGCAGGGTGAACAACAATTAACACGGAACTTGAACCACTAGACCGGAACTCAAAACGTGATACCGTCGCCAACCGGAACCTCAACAATTGCACATTGCTTGAAATTGAAAGGGGTTTGATCTTGTTTTTGGGCTCAAGATTTATGTGATTGTGAATGGTTGAGGAGATGGGTGTTTATGAATCTTTCATGGTGGTGTAAAGGTGGAGAAAATAGGGACAATGATGAAGGTTTTGCGCCTGAAAAATAAAAAGGAAGATGGTTTTAAGAGGAAAATGACTTAAAACTTTTCGGTTCAAGCCATGGTAATTCGTTCGTGCTTGTGGAGAAGAAGATTATTTTCTGGGAAAAGAAAATTGAAGAAGGAAAGTGCAGCCTCCTAACGGTGGCATGTGAGCCGGGCCCGGTCCTAAGTGGGCCGGTCCTAGGCGGGTCGGTCCTAAGCGGTTTCGGGCTTCGCGGACTTTTTGTTGGAACCGGACCGGGATCACGAACTAACGGTTCCGAGTTAAGTGGGCCTAAGCGTGCCCAAGTGGGCCTAAGTGGGCCCAACGGATACTTTCTATTTTTTAAATTTTTTTTATACAAGTTAGAGAAAAAAAATGGTAATAAAAATATCTAAGGTAATTTGTAAATTATATTATAGAATTGTCACCTATATATATATATATAGAGAGAGAGTAAGATGTATATATAGTATAGTATAGTATAATATAGTATAGTATAGTATATACTATATTATACTATATATACAGCTTAAGATATATAAAAAGACAAAAATATTTTAAAGAGATATTCAAAGCAATGCGTTAGAATTTTATTATAGCATTAAAAAATTATGGCAATATCTTTCTTAGTCTTCCTCCCCCCTATGGAATGAGCACAACAAGGTGCTAATACCACTATTGAGAAGAAAAAGAAACTAATCAAGATGTGCCAAAATACAAGTTACATATTAATTTACATGGTATCTCTTACAAATTTCATAAATCCTTCAAGGTCTGGAGGAATTTCCGTTGGTGGTGGCGTAAAAGAAGCTTGGTCATTACCTTTTCCAGGCGAAGCATCATCCTCCACAAGTTGAGCTAGCATTTCTTCGTAAGTTTCGTCTACCTCTGGTTGTGATTCAGCAAGTCCAAAATTTCTTCTTTCCGAACGGATCCAATCTCTGAAAAGTACTGATTTTTCCAAGGTCTCCCTCATAGATGCTCTATAATCACCGAGTTGAAGTCTTGCTTGACTGAAAGCGCTCTCTGATGCCACTATTGAAGCTTGAATAGTTAAAATATCTCGGGCCATCCTTGAAAGAATCGGAAAGTGTTTTTCTTTGTCCTTCCACCATTCCAAAATATTAAAGGAGCCGTCGGGATTCACTTCCTCAATTCCCTGTGACAAATAAACTTCAAACTCATTTAGTTGTGAAAAATCACTAGTACTAGAACCTTGAGAACCCCTGAACCCTGCCCAAGTACTAAGTGCTCTTACTCCCGCAGCTCTTTTAGATGATTGAGAACTAGAAGAAGAAAGAGTTGGAACATTTGGTCTAGCATGATCTAATGCAACTTGATAAGCATTATAAATTGTTTGAACATTTATTTTAATTGAGGCTATTGCGTCCGAAAGTTTAGACAACTCCTCATCTTCAAGTGCTAAACTATTATAAACAGTTCCATACCAAAATTGAGAACCTCCTAATTTCATAGTAGGATTTAACAATGCAGCAATACCGTAAATAGGGAAAATAGGAAAAAAAATATTTTTTAAACTTTTTTCTCATAGAATCAATAGCAAGTTGATAAATTTCCCCACCCTCTGAAAAATGATCAAATAAATTTGCAAGTTCTGTAATATAAACTAAACAGTTAGAAATAGTAGGATAATATTGCCCAGAAAATTTATTTGTAGCAATATAAAATTTTTCTAAAAAATCTACAAGCATTTTAACATTAACCCAATCCGCATTTGTAAGGTGCTCATCATTATCACTTACATGAGCATTAAACATTGAGTTTATGGGGTTTGTATATTCATATGCAACAACTAAACTTTTATACATATAATTCCATCTAGTCGGACAAGGTTTAGGAACCTTTCTTTCTCTTAGGCCAAATTCATCGCATCTTTTAAAATATTCTCTAAGTCTACTTCTACGGTTTGAATAAAAAAGCCAATTAAGAGCCATTTTAACCTTTTTAATTTTAACATTTAAAATTCGCATATCATCACCCACAATTAAATGGTAAATATGATAAATACATCTAACATGAAAAATGTTACTAAATGCAGGACTTAGTGTAGTGGTAAGTAAGGATACAACATTTGTGTTACTAGTAGCATTATCCATTGAAACTGATATTATTTTATCACTAATGCAAAAATATCTACAAATATTCGTAATCGTGCTAGAAATAAACTGCTCTGTGTGACATGAATTAATTATTCTATGAGCAATAATGCGCTTTTGCATTATCCAATCCTCATCAATCCAATGACTGGTAACAGTAAGGTAATCACAGTCATTACCACTTCTACCAATATCAGTTGTAATAGCAACATAACAATTTATATGAGTAAATAAGTAGCGCAAATATTGTTCATATTCGTGTTTATATTTATAAATATCGCTCTTTACGGTTGTGCGAGGAAAACCTTTATAAGTAAGATTATAAACTTTTCTAATATAATGCACAAAGTGAGGGTTCGAAGGAAAACTATAGGGTAAGCACATAACAGTAACCATTTTTGTCAATTCTTCCCGATCTTTTTTTGGATCATAATATAAAATACCACCGGTAACAGTGTTAATTCTCGGTTGAAATTGATTTGACCCGGTACTAAGGTCAGCCTGACTAGGTGCACTTGTCCCTTCGGCCAAAGCTTTCATACGAAAATATCTAGCTTTATCTTGAGGGTGTAGCAATATGTGTCTAGTCAAACTTTCCGCCCCCCCCCTCCCGACTTCCAACATATTTAAAAACTAACTCTTTGCCACAAGTTTTACAGTTAGCCCTATTTTTTTCTCTTAGTTGAGTAAAAAATGGCCAAACAAGAGATGTTTCTGCCCGTTTAGAAGGTTGTCTAGAAAAAGTAGGGGCAGTAACAGGAGGGTCAGACGGGGCATCATTTGGATTATTATTAGTTGGGTTAACTTCAGGAACAGGACTAGTAGGTGTATCGTCATCCGGTTGCGTTTCATCAAAATCTATTTCTTCATCATCATTTTCATCAATAGTTGGATTACCATAAAGAGCATTCATATATTCATGGTTTAATTGTTCACTGGGTGTAATATTATGGCAAAATTGACTCTCGGTAAATTGTAATAAACTATTATCGCTATCAAGAATAGGAGGTGTAGGACGGGTAACAGATTTGGGTCGGGGAGCCGGGGGAAGTGGAGGAGGAACAGATTGGCCACTAGATTCACCACTCTTGGATTTTTTCTTATTTTTACTAAATATTTTTTTAAGGAATAAGCCATCTTAATTAATCAAGCAAATTAAATAAAACAAACAAAACTATAATATTAAAACTTAAGAGTTGGAACGAGTTTACCGAATTGACGAACAACTTGTTGAAAATTAATTATCGTTGAAGACTTGAAGACTTCAAATCACCAACTTCATAATTTTGCACAAAATGTAACAATTAAGTAAGCAATTATAGAAGAATATTAGAGAGAGATTGATGATTTTGTGAGAAAAATAAAAGAATGAGGGGGTATTTATAGTTAAAAATAGGGAAAAAGTATAATTATAAAAAGTTTGGGGTTAAAATAAAGTTTGGGGGGTTAAATGGCTATTTTGGCAGATCAAACGGTCCATTTCTTTTTAAAAAAAAAACTATCCGTTGGGCCCGGATAGGCCCGTTTAGGACCGCTTGAACCGGCCCACTTCTTAGCCGGTCCCGGTCCCAAACGGTCCCGGTCTCGCGGGCCTCCCCTATAGGACCGGCCCACTATCCAGCCCACCTCCCCACGGTCCCGGTCCTATCCGGTTAGGACCGTTTAGGCCCACCGCCCATATAGGCTTGCAGTCCTGGGTCAGTCTCGGTCCTAACTTGCCCACATACCACCCTTAGCCTCCCCTCTAAAACTATATCAATTCTAAAGGTGAATATTTTTTGTGATTTTCATTTTTATCAAAGTAAGATTAAAAATAATAATAATTAAAAATAAAAGTGCTAAACAAAATACCAACTAAAAAGTTAAGGAAAATATTTTTTGTAGTTTTCAATTTTGAGATAAAATAAAGGGGAAAAATGAAATAAAAGTTAAAATATCAATAGTTGACCTAAATAAACATCTAAGATCTAAATAGTGTAAAATTTTAGGGAGGGTAAAAAATTACGTGCTTACACATATTATTTGATTTTTGCACACTTCTTAATAATAGTCTTACTTTTATTAAATATCTCACTTAATTAACACTCTACCAATTGGAGCGTTAAGATTGAATTTAGAAGAAATAAAGTAATAAATGATTCCTGATTTTAAGACTGGATTTAGAAGAAATAAAGTGATAAATGATTCTTGATTTTCAAATATCTTAAGTAGATTCAGATTGCCAAAGTGACTATTGGGCCGGACCAGAAAGAATATTGCTTACAAGATACAATTGTATGAGATCAAGAACAGTATTATAGCTCGTGCGGCCAAGCTGCAAAAATCAGCTTATTTTAAGAAGTGTTTTTGGTGAAAAACAGTTTGTGTTTGGCTAACAGTGAACAGGAATAGAAGAGAGATTAGTGAGCCTAAAATCATATAAAAGTCTAGAGAGCTAGTTAACCTCAGCACAGCTTTACTCAAGGACCTATACTCAGCCTCAACTGAGTACATAGATACATGTGTATCAGAAAACATATTTGTATCAACACTAAAAACACTGGAACATTCAACAGGAGAAACATTACAAGGAATGGAATGAGGAATGATACAGGAAGTAGAAGAATCACAAGACAAGGATGTTGCAGGAAGTTAAAAGAGCTTGTAAAGTCCATTCTCCGGTCTACCAATTACCACTGACTTCTTCAGTGAAGGGCCCTGAAAAGTGCAGCCATCGTTGGTAAACAACAATGTGACCAGGTCTAGCAACTAATTTGTAAGCAAAAATTATATTATAATAGAATGAGGGAACATATAGGACATCGTGGAGTATTAATTCATGGAAAAAAAGTCAAAGAACCAATATTAGTGACGTTAACTTTATACCCATTGGGATGTGAAACAAGATAAGGAATAAAAAGATTTTGAATATTGAAAAGAAGAGATTTTTCAGAGGTCATTTGATCAGTAGCTCCAAAATCTATAATCCATACTATGTTCTCTATTTTAGTAAGCAAGCAGGTTCTGAACAAACTATTTTCAGGTATTAACTCACCAACAAAGTTGGCTGAAGCCAAGAGATTTAGAGTGGAGCTTGAACTAGACAGGTGAGACTGCTGTAGCAGCATCATTAATTGGGAATACTCCTTTTTAGTCAAATCAGACAGTGCAGACAGATGTTAAGATTGAGATTGGGGCTGGTCATCAGAACCCCCAGGAGTACCAAAAAAACCCAGATCTGTCCTCTTTAGCATTGGCAACCATTTTTCTTGGACCAGTACTTTTGGAGAATTTGAAGTTTGGAGGAAAACCATGCAATTTGTAGCACTTTTCAATAGTATGGCTTGACTTTTTACAGTACTTGCAGATAATAGAAGGTTTGGAGAATCAAAACTGACTTTTGAATGGAAGTTCTTCTTGGAGACACCAACATTAAGTGAGGCAGAACTTGAAGAAAAATGAGAGGCATAAGAAACTTGTCTCTGCTTTTCATCACTTAGCAATATGCTGTATACAGTGTTCATGGAAGGAAGAGGCTTTAGCATAATGATGTTGCTCCTGACTTGAAGATAGGTTTCATTGAGTCCCATCGGGAATTGATACACCTTTTGCTCCTTTATAGCTTTTTTATTTTCCCCACAGGTATAAATAATCAGATGATTGACGGAGATAGAGGCTATTTCATCCCATAGTTATTTGATTTTGTTAAAGTGTGAGGTAATATTTAAGGATCCCTGGGAAATGTGTGCTAGCTATTTCTTTAATTAAAAAATCCTAGTACCATCAGCTTTGCAATACCTCTCTTCTAGCTCATTCCAGATATCTTTTGGCAAGTTCTGAGTATTCAACACTATGAGAGATTTTCTTAGTGAGGGAATTAGTTAGCCAGGATACCACCAAGTCATTACAACGTTTCCATTGTCTGGCAAGAGGAGAACCAACAGGAGGTCTCTCAGTGATGCCATTTATAAAGTCTAGTTTATCGCACATAGACAAGGCAACCAGAATATTCCTTCGCCAACTACCATAACAGGTACCGTCGATAGGAATAGAGACTAGAGAAGCTCCTAAGATATTTGAGGGATGCACATAGAGAGGGTGACAGAGACGAGTAAATTCATCAGGATGAAAGGCAGTGTGGCGAGCAAAGGAGTTAATTAGAACAGAGGAGGACATAGAAATACTTTTTTTTGCAACAGGAGTAACAGTACCAATCGTGATTTTACTCAAACAATATCAACTAGCTAGACATGCAAGTCAGATCACAAAATCTGAAAATAAAAAATGAATAGAGATGAAACAATGTTACCAATTCTTTTGCAACCGGAAAGATACAACTTTAAGACAAAAATGAAACAAATACCAAGCGGAAGCTAAAACCCTAGACCCCGATGAGAATCCAGCTGATATGTCCTTACTGTCCCGACCCCTTCTAGGAATCAGAAGGATAAGACAAGATAATGGCGAAAAGATGAAAATTTTTAAAGCAGCAAACAACGAAACCCTAGAAATCGGAAGAAGACTCTGATGAGAGAACTCAAACAAAAACTCCGACGAGAAGTTACAGGGGTAACATCGGATGATAGCCAAGCACGAGTTCTACCATAATCCAAGCTCTGATACCATGTTACAAGTTGGAATCGATATGAATTTGAGAAGAAACTAACTAGGGTTTGAAGTTTCATAGAGAAAGAAACGAGCAGATTTCTTATTTTATCTCTGTAAAATGTAATATTTCATTTATACCAAATAAAATGTGGGCTACTATTTATATGACCCGACTCGTTCCACTAATGCTGAAATAAATAAAATGTGAGCCAAGTCCAAATATACTAAGTACACTAACTAGACCACATCAGTACATTCACTAAACTCAACGGAGCATTCGGGTGGCGTGCCACCCCTAATGCCCTACGTATATGCGCCCGTGAACACCATGCTAGTTTAAAGTTTCAAATTACAACAAACTATATCGGCATATTTATTTGTGTTATCTTAAATATTTTTATTTAATGTATTTTTGCATTAAAAAATCATTTCAAATTGCAGCTAAATATTAAAAAGCGGCTCTAAAACCAATTATGTGCACTTTTGCTTTGGATGGATTATCTGTGGGTCCCATCCCATGGGTTCCATCTTTTACCTTACGGGAAAAATGAAATTTTCTATAGCACATTTTGTAAGTATTATTTAAGGAGAAATCAAAACGGGTAGGGTTTTCCTATGAAGTATCCTGTCTCTGCTATCGATCTCGATTCCGCCCGACTTTCGATGTGTGATGAAACGGCAAGCTTAGGCAGCTGTACTCTGCCGGGAGATGCAATGGTGGAAATCCTGTTGCGGCTTCCCGTCAAGTCATTGCTGCGATTCCGAGCGGTTTCCAAATCATGGTATGGTTTCCTAAGTAGCCCTGATTTTATTCAAATGCATCTCCGTCACGGTCAACAACCCCTCCATGAAAAGCTCCTCAGAGTGAGCGATCGGGGTCCTAGAGACACCCCTACTATTTCCTTCTTCTCCGTTGATCGTACTGTTACTGTTAATGCTGATGATGATATTGACGACGGGGTTGATGTTTATAAAAATAATAATGATCTGTATCCATCTTCTGTTGTTGATTTGCCGTTTCCGTCTAGTCCAGATGATGAGGTTCGGATTGTGGGTTCTTGCAATGGCTTGTTGTGTGTTCATTTTAATAGGACTTCCAACATTATCTTGTGGAACCCTGCTACTAGTAAGTATAGATTCCTTGAATCCCCCGATAATTCTGTATCCTTTTATTGTGATCCTTTCTTCCCTTATATAATTCTTGGTTTTGTCCCCGAGACTGACGATTTTAAGGTTGTCAAGGTTCCATCATCCAGTAGGAAACACAATATTGATGCTAAGGTTTGGGTTTACACCCTGAGTTCAGATTCTTGGGAAGAGATGGGAGCTGTTAATCTGCTGCCCAAGGGTGGGTCTGCAGTTAACCTTAATGGGTGCTTGTATTGGATGTCATATAATAATAGTGATAACGGACGGGATATTGTTACTTCTTTTGATTTGTATAAACAAGTCTTTGGACAAATTATGGTCCCCAATTCAGAATCTATTACTGACTTTACTGTCAAGAAGCTTGTGGTACTGAATGGTTGTCTTTCTATGATAATCTATTCTGAGAATGGTTTAAATGTTGACCATTACGAGGTATGGATGATGAATGAACAACAAGGTGTATCTTGGACTAAGCGAGTTGATTTTTCACTCTTCTCTAAGCTAGCACGACCTGTTGGATCATGGAGGGACAGCGAAATTCTTTTTGGCTACCCAAATGGGTTGTCACATGAATTGTTATCGTACAATCCTTTTACTAAAAGAGCTCAGAGCTTTCAAAGGAGAAGTTCAGTGGGTGGGTTTAAAGTCATAAATTATGTCGAAAGCCTAGAGTCTGTGGAGGGTAGTTAAGTGGACTCTAGAGATTTGAGGTCTGATATTGCAGGTGTTGTTGCGGTTTCTTTCTTTATGCTAATCATATTTTGAGCTTTTTAGTTTCAACTCTTCCTATCACACGATGTATTTCAATATTGTGCTTATGTTTACTCTACCATCTTTTTTTTGCAGTTTCAGTTGGCATGGTATAAAGTAATGATTAACTACCCTTGTTTATCAAGCAGCTCACCATAAGTTTTAGCATGCTTGTGGATGTCCATTGAAGATTTTTCTCAAAGGTGACACTTATAAAGGTAGATACTAGGTGAATTGTTGGGTGAATTGTGAAACTGGAGAATGTAGAGTTTCACTAAATCCTGGATAAACACAAAAAATTAAGAAGCTCTAGTGGATCAGTAAACAGAATTTTTTTTTAACTCTCTTAATGTTTCCTACATATAGCTTTTAACATTGTTTCCTTAGTATTTTTCACATTGTTTCCTGTGGTTTGACTTTCCGAATATGTTGCGCGGACTATTCATTTTAGGCGCCGCACCCGTGTCGGCACAACACTAGTACATGTAAGGGTGTGGGATTTGTACAGGGTGTGGTCAATCGAAATCGACTACTTTGACCACAATCCATCGACAAATTTGAGGAAAAACTGAATTTTGATTTCTCAAGATAAAAGCCAGTACAGGTTTGAAGCCATGAGAAATGGCATGCCTTCAATATTCTACTGCTGCGAGGTAGCAAATTCTACTCCTTTTGTCTCCTTTTCAGCTTTTCCTCTTGAATATATTTTTATATTTCTATTTTTAGAATTATTTTTTGCCGAAATCCCGACACCTGGATCCCTTATTCCCGAATCTTAAAATTTAGATTATAAAGGATCTGAACTCTGGATCTGCACCTTGATCGGATACCCGCACCAAGTCCGAGCAACTTAGCTTTCCGAAGCAAATTAGCCATCTCCATAGCAAGATTTGACATAGAATGAAGAACTCATAGAGCACCATATGGACACATAGTTCGATGGATAGAAAAAGAGAGTAAGAGATGATAATTTTGAGTATAATTCTTGTATTTCCTACAAAAGCTACAATATTGTGTATGTACAATACGAGGTCAACTATATTTTTTTATGGAGTAGAACTCCAAATTAGCAGGAGAGAATATTTAAGAGAGCTCCTTGATCTAATCCTGCACCTAAATGCCCCTCCCAGTCTGTTTTTGAAGCTGTCAAGTTGAGCCTCAAAAGTTTCCAGCCTGGTTTCTATGTTTGTGCTTTCTTCTTGGCCTTCACGTGACACGTGCTATTTTTCCCTTGGACACCAATCTTGAAACCAATGACCATTTAGATGGCTTGGGCTTCAAAAGTGGCAAAGACCAGAACTGCAAAAGCATTTGAAAAATCAAACTGCACACTGCATTGGCTTCCGTTATGGCTTTGATCCCAGCTATGGTGTCCTGATTTTCATCCAGAACAACTGATATTACAATCTCCTGATTCTTTTACTTCAAAGCAGAGACTAATGTTTTGACATGCTTCTTCATCTTCTTGCTGAAAGAAGTGAATCTGCAGTGCCGGATTCTGTACTCAAATCTCCTTTTCTCATTCTGAGATAGGATTGTAGATCTCTTACGTTTTCTTTACACTGGGAGACAGGTTCCTTTGTGGTGTAACAAACATCTAGTAGCCTCACCGACTTGTCCAATAAATCTTCGACCAATTTCTCATGTTTACAGTGAGAGAGGGCTTGAAAGGTTAGATGCAAGTTGAGATCATTTATGTACTTGTATAATTCCTTCAAACCAAGTAGGCTATTGCAAATTGTCTCAGCAGTTGGTGCAACTGCTGTTTCCAATGTTTTGAGCTTGTTGAGCTCCTCTTCCACTCTTAGAGTGCTTGAATGTGAAACTTGATGACGAACTGATTGAACGAATGTGATTATCAGATTTTGAAGCATCCATAGTGATTGTTCTTTTCCTTTATTGAGAGAAAAACTCAGAATTGGTGATGAACAATATGCCCCAAGAAAGGCCACTATATAACCAAGTAGGAATAGGACGACAAAATATGAGCATGTGGTTGTAAACTGGTAATGTATGCATGTGAGTATCCCTTTGAATATGGTAACTACAAAACTAATAAGTAGTATGGTAGAAAGAAATAGATGAATCTTTCTTTCTACTATACTATCTATCCTCATTTCATTTAAGACATGAAATTGGAATCTTTTAAATGCTATCATTTGGGGAACAAAGGCTCTAATCATTTAGAACTAGTATTTGTACAGCACGATTTGCGGATAATATTGTGATCCTACTAAACTTCATACTTAAAAAATCATATGAATTATTGGTAGAAGTTCAAATATTAGAACTCCACATATAGCCGATGATACAATAAACAAAAATTGAATATGATTCAAAAACAAATAATATTGCATAAAATAATAATTAATAAATATAAATTTAATAATATCTAAATTAAATTATATAAATATATTATATTATTATCTCAACATAAGTATCTCTTACAACATCAACTTATATAAACCTAAACTTACAAAATTTATTATATTCACTATTTTAATGTTGAAAAACAAAGTAATATGTACATACTTGACGATTTATTGATAACCGATATATTCTCACTTTTGGGATTTATCAATATATTGAACAATTAGATCAGAGTTTGCTCAACAATTTTGATTCTACTTCAATTTTAACCACACAATTAATGTTAGATTGCTTTTAATAATTTAAACGGTAAAGGGTCAAATATATCCCTCTACTTTCGAAAATGGTTTAAGAATACCCCACGAAAATGGTTTAAGAATACCCCACGTTATACTATTGGGTTATCTATACCCCTGCAGTCATACTTTGGGTTCAAATATAACCCTCATTTAAACGGAGGGACACGTGTCATCTCCCTATTGGTCAATTTTAAATATCTCCTAATTAATTAAAAAGACTCATTACCCATACCCGATATATATATATATATATATATATATATATATATATATATATATATTAGAAAAAAATTATTCAGTTTTTACAAAAAAAAACTGCTTTAGAAAAAACTGAAAAATATTTTTTAAAACAATGTTTTTGTAAAAATTGAAAAAAGAAGAAGCTAAAAATCAATTTTCTAAAGTAACTAAAAACTGAAAAAAACTGAAATATTATTAACTAAAAACTGAAAAAAAAGAAGAAAATATTTGTTTTTTCAGTTTTTACAAAAATATTGTTTAAGAAAATTGCTTTTTAATTTTTCTTTTCAGTTTTTATAAAAATATTATTTTAGAAAATACTTTTCAGCTTTTTTTAAAGCAGTTTTTGTGTAAAAACTGAAAAATATATATATTCAGTTTTTAGTAAAGACAAATTCAGTTTTTTCAGTTTTTACAAAAAAAAACTTCTTTAGAAAATTGATTTTCATCTTCTTCTTTTTTCAGTTTTTACAAAAATATTGTTTTAGAAAATATTTTTCAGTTTTTTCTAAAGCAGTTTTTTTGTAAAAACTGGAAAAAAAATCGTTTTTTTTTCAGTTTTTAGTAAAAATAATTTCAGTTTTTTCAGTTTTTACAAAAAAAAAAAGTTGCTTTAAAAAATTGCTTTTCGTGTATGATTAATGGGTCTTTTTAATTAGGTTTGAGTAATGAGTCTTTTTAATTAATTAGGAGATATTTAGAATTAACCAACATGGCGATGATACGTGTCCCTCCGTTTAAATGAGGGGTATATTTGAACCCAAAGTATGACTGTAGGGGTACAGATAACCTAATAGTATAGTGATAAGTATTCTTAGACCATTTTCGAAAGTAGAATGATATATTTGACCCTTTGCCGTAATTTAAATGACACCTTTGGGACATAGAGCTGTTCACATCATTATTTTGTAAGTAAGAATATTCGATAAAACTCTTCAACTTGATGGATCTTAATATTATTTAGCAATTCATTTTGTAAGAATCAATATTTTTTCAATTAAATAAACTTTTAACTTACTTTCGATTTGTCTATTCTACCATGCATATATCCTATAAGAAGATGATGCCCTACAGCTTGACTGGTAATTCTTAATTAACTTAACTTATTTTAATTTTTGTGATTCACTGTACCTTGTGTAACTAGCAATCTCAAAAAGTGCAATTATATTTCTCTATATGTTCACTCTGATCAAATGTATTTCATTCTAATTTATACATACATACCGACCCGAATAACTGCTCAATCAATTGGTTGAAATAATTTATAAGAACATAAATATCAATAACGGACTAAAAAGTCACAGTCTATACTTGAGCTATCAGAGAAAAATGCATACTCCCCATTCCTATCTATAGCAACTGCTAGAATTGATAGAAAAAACTGAAAAATCTACATATAGCTTTAAAACAACTTAGATATAAGAAAAACTATAAAATTTTGGATAATTAGTTTCACCGTAAGGTAACACAATTGACATTTAATTCAGGTGATGTTTGAACAGCTTCATACTTAATAGGGAAAATACATAACTTGCTCCCTATACTTGTCCCGAAAAGTGAGTTTCCCCCTCAATCCACTCAAAGGTTAGTATTGCTCCATTAATACTTCTCCTTTTTAATTCTTTGTCCATGTTATTGCGTTACTCATAATTTACAATAGTTTATATCCTTGTCCGCTACTCCCATTATTATATTATAGATGAATTTGAATTTTATTTTAATTATAATAATTTTTAATGTACTTTCATTCTTTTATTTTACTGCTTAGATTAATATTTAAATTTATTAATAATATTATTCAGTATTATTTATTTATTATCTTTATTTTATTTTTAATTTATGTCAAATTTTATTCTCTCACACTATCTATACCCTATCCTTTTTTAATTAATTTTCTTACTAAAAGATTTTATATATTTTATTTAGTGTTTAATCCAATAATAGACCAAAAAAAGAGCATCCGCTCATATTTTCTTGTACTTCACCAAAATCTCGAGGTATTTTTTTCGTCCTTGGAGTTTTCCTTTCCTATTCAAAAGCTTGGATAAAATTTGATTTGTTTGTTTTTCAATTCAAAATCTTGGAAAAGAATTGAGTTGATTTGGTTTAAGAAAATAATAGAAGATATTATTAGGAGCAACAATAATATGTGTTGATAATACTTACATCTTTATCTTTAAAGTTAATTAAAATAGGGGTATTATTTTTATCTTTAAACTCAATTTTTATTAAAAAAATTTATTAGTTAAGATAGGGCAAGTAGGCTGTATCTTTAGAAAAATCTTATTTACTATCTTCCCATTTAAATTTCAAAAAAATAAATAAAAATCTTACCTTTCAATTTTAATTAAATGTTATTATACATATTGTCCTAAATTTCCAAGTAACTTTATAATAGCTTGCCACTTGATTTAATCACAATGCAAACTTTATTCCTTTAATAGATATATAGATTATTATTATTAGGAGCAACAATAATATGTGTTGGTAATACTTACATCTTTATCTTTAAAGTTAATTAAAATAGGGGTATTATTTTTATCTTTAAACTCAATTTTTATTAAAAAAAATTATTAGTTAAGATAGGGCAAGTAGGCTGTATCTTTAGAAAAATCTTATTTACTATCTTCCCATTTAAATTTCAAAAAAAAAAATCTTACCTTTCAATTTTAATTAAATGTTATTATACATATTGTCCTAAATTTCCAAGTGACTTTATAATAGCTTGCCACTTGGCTTAACTACAATGCAAACTTTATTCCTTTAATAGATATATAGATTTCAAAAAAGAAAATCTTACCTTTAAATTTTAATTAAATGTTATTATACATATTGTCCTAAATTTCAAAGTGACTTTATAATAGTTTGCCACTTGGCTTAACTACAATGCAAACTTTATTCCTTTAATAAATATATAGATATAAATTACTTTAATCCAGAGTCATAGAGGTACAGGTCATTTTTTTCCTTCGTATCAAGCATTATGTGATTGTGTTGTTACTACAATGTCAGTTAAGATGCTAACAGCGTGGATCCATTAATGCTGTCTCATTTGGAGGGCCAATATTTCACACTAATAACAAGAAAAATTGAGTGTAAACAAATAAAAGAAGACGATTTCATAAAAGATGGAAAAAGGAGATTTTGTGGATATTAAATTTGTACACCTATTGGTTCCTAGCCATATTTGTTGACACATTATTATTTGACCAATTTGATGACCTTTACTACATGATTGTGCAAGGACAATCGGAGTTAATCCCTTTACAGAGATGAATCTTTCTGTTTGACCTGTTCAGCATTCAACTTCTGGTTTAAGAAAACCTAAATAGGGATGGTATATACAACTATATAATAACTCGACACGTGCAGTGATGTATCCAAGATCTAGACATAGTGCAATCTGAGTTGATAGAGTGAGTTTGAAATGTATATCTAATTAATTCAATATACTTATTTTTCACACACATACACAAGGTTCGACCCTGAATCAACGTCTGCAGAATCCGAAAACACATGATTAGACCCGCCACTAGTCACTTGCACAATGCAGTGAGTTCATCAGCTTGGTGATTATATTTTCCGTTTATCTGCTAGTGCACCATTTTGGACACAGGTCTATGTAAACCATTTAATATATCTATGCTTTTTTGCATGCTTCACCTAGCAGTCTCTGTCTCTGATTCTTAGGACTAGTTATATACTTTCCTTGATTCTGACTACGTTAACAGGATATAATTTCCTTCTAACTCGATAATACACGTTTAATCCAGTCAAGACCCCCCACCCCCACCCCCCCAAAAAGAAACTAAGGAGCATTGTGAATTGTGATAATGTGGACGTGTGGCTTTTTGTTTTCCACGGAATGGATAATAAGTTAAGATATTACTTCAGAATCATTTTGAATGGAGGCAGGTTTTAAGAATCCAGCCTACAATGTGACATTCTTTATTTCCAAAATCATATACTACAATATTGAGTTTCATAAGCACAATAGCTTGAATTATCTCCACTTTTCGCTTTAACCAAACTACTTAAATAAGAGTTACCTTCAATACAATTGTGTAGTAAATTGGAAAATTCAAATTATTGTCATGCAATGTCAGGATGGCCGAGTGGTCTAAGGCGCCAGACTCAAGTTCTGGTCCTCGTGAGAGGGCGTGGGTTCAAATCCCACTTCTGACATTTTTCTGCTCTTTTCTCATCTTTTACTCTCTATATATTAACATATTTATTCACTACTCTCTTGCTTGAGAAGGAATTACAATTCTGTTTTGTTCAAATTCGTCGATCCCTTGCTGTTGGCTCATTTACAACTCTAGAAGAGTGTATTAAGGCCAAGGTTAGATTGACAAGACACAGGTTGCGGAGTCCTGAGGTTGCGCAGATATAAAGGAAGCTAGCGGGCATAAAAAGTAATCACGTCAACTCAAAAGTATTTTGATATATAAGATTTGATTCTTAAATTTATGCTTCTAATGAACTATAACGATCCAAGTAGAAACGATAGATAGAATGGAATAAAAGTAATTACATACATGGATTACAATCCAAAATCCCACCAAAGATCGCGATGGCGCCTAACTTGTTTGCTAGCCAAGCCAACACACAATAACAATAACATAAGCCGATTTATTAAGTCAATAATAGAGTGGTGATAAAACATAAAAGCAAAAATAGTCTCAAAATTGATATAAAGATACGAATATCCGAGACAGGGTCTAAACACAACCACAACTATGTAGCAATTTCCAAAACCTAGTATCACAATATCACGAGCATCTAAAAGAGTGAATTGTATCTTTCAATATAACAATATCTATTTGGAAGAAATAAAAGGACAGAAATAGATAATCAAGGGAGGGGGACTCCATGTGCTGCGGATCGAAAAAGAAGGCAACTTACCACGAAGTCTCCGATGTAAATCTCTATGTATCTGGACGGGTATGACCGGTACCGGTCTCAAAATCTGTACAAAATATGCAGAAGTGTAGTATGAGTACAAAACTATGATACTCAGTAAGTATCAAGTCTGGCCTCGAAGAAGTAGTGACGAGGGGTCGACATTGACACTCACTATCAATTTGATAAGCAAAAAACTAAAGGAAAAAAATAAAATAGTAGATAAGGCATGGTATCATCAAATAGATATAAAGGCACATACACAGTAATATTTGCTATTTAAACATGCTTTTCAGGTAAAGGAAGCACAATACAAGTCAATATCTCAATTACTTCTAAAATCACGAAATAAACTAATCAAAATGTATATATTAGAGCTACTGCATGAATCTAGAATGTATATCCATATCCATGATCAAATCTCAACACCTCACAAAACCAAAATCAACATGCCTGACAGTGACCAAGTGTCCAAACTAATATCAATCTGAGTACCTACGTTCACAAGGCCCCCAAGAAACATGGGTAATCACCTGACTTCCGAGGGACGGATTCATATCCATAATCAATATCCGCTCATAATGTCCTTTGTGTGACATTCTCAAACTTTCCTCGATATCCAACTCTCATGCTCATATATATGCATATGAGATGATGTAATAAAGGCGCACCAGGACAAAATTACAGAATGTAGATGAATATTAACATGAATAAGAGATAGCTATGGCTAACTATGTAATTCAACTTTCTATAGCAGTTTAATATATTTATTTATTATTTTAAGTCTGGTCATGATATCAAACATGAGCAACAAGAGTCAATAATCACAAAATTATAAATCAATTATGACAATTGCATGGGTATGGCTAAAGTAGAAATTCCAACATGGTAAACGAAGTTCGTTATGTTCAAATCATCATTTCATAACTCTACCACAGTCTCTAAGCATGATTAAGGTTCATCACATAGTCATAGAATCAATAAAATATTGATAACAAATCATATAGTCTCAACAAGGCATAATATAAGACTAAACTCTATCTTGCTATGGTCATAACCTAGCCACGCATATACGCTCGTCACCTCGTATATATGAAGCACCTAAATCAAGTAGTAAGTAGCAAATAAATTACTTATGAGGAGAATTTCCTCTTGCAAGGATAGTGTAATGACCTGGCCGGTCGTTTTGAATATTTTAGTCCCGTTTTCCTATTTATTACCTCCTTTATGTTCAATTCTGGTTATGTGACTTGACAGGGTGGTTAGTTTGGTTTCGGGTGAGTATTAGAGTAAATTAGGATAATTAATCTCAAGGTTGGAAGCTTAAGTTAAAAGAGTTGACCAGAGTTTGACTTCTGTGTAGGCGACTCCGGAATAGAGTTTTGATGGTTATGATAGCTTCGTATATTAATTTTGGACTTAGGAATATGTCTGTATATTAATTTGGAGGTTTGTAGGTCGTTATGGCTTGAATTGGCGAAAGTTGAAAAGTTGAATGTTTGGAAGGTTGAGATGTTTGACCGAGAGTTGACTTTATTGATATCGGGTACGAATTTTGATTTCGGGAGTTGGAATAGGTCTGTTGTATCTTTTATAACTTGTGTACAAAATTGAACTCATTCGGAGTTGGTTTGATATGATTCGGCGTTAGTTTTAGAAGTTGAATGCTCATGGATTCAATTGGTTTGAATCGGGGTGCTATTCGTAGATTCGATATTGTTTGATATGATTTTTGGCCTCGAGTAGGTTCGTTATATGTTTTGGAACTTAATGGTATGTTTGGATGGGGTCCCGAAGGCCCGGAGTGTGATTCAGATTAATTTCTGGTCCATTTTGGACTTGAGGAGATTGCTAAAGAACAACTCATTTATGGTGTCATCACACAAGCGGTGGGCTTGCCTGCAGGTGCGGCTGGTGGATCGTAGAAGCGAAGGGAGGCTGGCCAGGGGGAAGTCGCAGGTGCAGACACCTAGGCAAGGGTGTGGCGACCTGTCTGCAGAAGAGTGAGCAGTGAGGGACTGTAAGTGCAGTTGGAGGCCGCAGAGGCGCATAGATTCCGCAAAAACGGAAGTGCAGGTGCGCTTTAGTGGACCGCAGAAGCAGAATCTGATGTGCTTGATTCAAAGCCACATCTGCAATGTTTCTTCCGCACATGCGGAGTCGCTGATGCGACTAAATGTCCGCAGTAGCAGAGTAACTGGGCAAAAATAGTGGAGATCGAGGGTTTTGTTTCATTTTTCACATTTTGGGCTATTTTGGATGGGATTTTCAAGGATTGGATCGGGGTAAGTATTTTTGACTCAGATTTGCTTATTATTCATGACCCCATCATTGCTTTTATCATTTAACTAGTGTTTTGAGTTGGAGAAATTGGGGAATTTTGTGAAAACTTCATAAACTATACATTGAGGGTTTGAATGTCGATTTGAGGTCGGAATTGGATAACTTTAGTGTGTTTGGACTCGTATCGAAATGGGTGTTCGGATTTTATAAATTTTGTCGGGTTCCGAAATACGATCCCGGGGTTGACCTTTTGAGTATGCCTTTTGATTTTCTTTAAAGATTGCAACTTTATTATGCAGAATCGTTTCTTATGGTTTGTATTTATAGTATTATGTTATTTTGGCTAGATTTGAGCCGTTCGGAGTTGGATATTCACCGGAAAGTCTTACTAGTGGGTTGATTTAGCTTGTTTGAGGTAAGTATCTTGCCTAACTTTGTGTGGGAAAACTACCCCTTAAGATTTGAGTTGATTATGTTATTTGTGTTATGTGAAGACGTATACGCGAGGTGACGAGTGCGTACATGGGCTATATGTGGTATTTGATCGGTTTAGATTATTTAGACTTTGTTATGTCTTTAATTGAATTGTCATAACATGGTATATCCCTTATTGGTAATCTACTCTTACATGTGTTAATCTACCCTTACATGTTTTATTTGACATTGTTAACACTTGTTCTACCTCTTACTTGTTATATCGCTCTTATATGCTTTAGTTGAAGTTATTGCCTTCCTTATTGTCTTGTTACCTCTTAAATTATTGAATTACTTTTACTTGAAGTTGTTATTTCGTGAAATACCTTCTTGTTGCGTTATTGGTATTGAAGTTGTAAAAGTCGTTATCACATTGAGGTGAAGTTGTTAATTTTTTTAGATATCTTTCTTGTTGAGCAATTCACATTCATTTTGTTATTATTGAGATTCTTGTACACGTGTGGTTGAGCCATGGGCTATTTGTTGTGGAAACATTGGTATTGTTGATTCTTTTGGCAAGATGTGGCATATGGGCACTTGTGGTGCGAGTTGTGATGTTGTGATATTGATACGCATGCGCTGGTATAAGGCTAGGGATTGATACACGTGTTGCTAGTAGGCGAACTACTTGAAGTCACGCAGTGAGATAAGGTGGGCTAAAAGGCGTGTAGCTATTTCGGAAAAAATAATTTTCAAGCTCACACGGTGGTATAAGAAAAAATTGTGATTTGAAATTGTGAAATGTGAATACGTGGAGGTACCTCAGTTGTGATTCTTGTTGTGCATTTTATGTTGAAAAGAATTATTGGTTGAACAGTTCTTGTTGCTTTTATTCTTCCTTGTCTTACCAGCTTTATAATAACAATTCAAGCAATTTTTTTTATAATCAAAATCAACAACGAAAATAATGATACAACCTCCCAAGACTGGTAATACTGAGTCACGAATTCTAACTGAATATATGAAATGATCTCAAGGAAATCGAATATACAATACTGTTCAAATAATAATTGACAGTACGATAAAATGGAAAGACTCCAAGGGACTGCGACGACCAAGCAACTCTACCTTGAATCCTCGCGATCACACTCTAACTCTCTCCGAGTTCGATATCTCCAATACCTATCTTTGCACAAAAATGTACAGAAGTGTAGTATGAGTACACCACATTCGGTATCCAGTAAGTATCAAGACTAACCTCGGTGGAGTAGTGACGTGATATAGTCAAGACACCCACTAATCAATTACCCTGTGCAGTGTAGCAGTGTATAATGATAATAGAAACAAATAGCAATGATATAAACAACAAGACAACAAGAACATCATAAATATTTCTCAAACGAATAAGGATCACAAATACAACCAATCAATCAAGTTCCTCAAAATATACGTCTTTCAAATGTAAGTACTTCAAGTATAAATCTTTCAAATATAAGTTTTTCAATAAAAATCCTTAGAATATAATCCTTTAAAATAAATATATATTTCGAATATACTCCTTTTAAATAAATATCTTTCGAATATTATTCTTTGAAATAAAAGTCACCTTATGACACCTCATTTAATAATTATAAAAATACGGATATCAGCCCACTTTTATATTTTCACGGTACCTCGTGCCCATATTTCTATCACAACTACTCATGTGCCAAAAATATCAATATATAAAAATCTGCATGATCAATTTACTTTAGAAATAGTTTGAGTGAATAAAAATAACATTGCACTTAAATTAAAGCATCAAATAATCTACTGATTTGGATGTAAAACTTATTGATTTAAAACGTAATAGTACTTCTTTTATTTAAAACAAACTCAGTCATCGAAAATCAGTAAAAATCAGAAATATAAATCTTCAGAGTCTCGTACTAAACAGCCAAAGCCAACACAATACAACAAGGAGCACAAAACACATAGAAATAAAGTCAACTAGTACATCGCGGAAGAAGACAAGAATTTACATATCACAGAAAAACAAAATAACCAAAGGCAAGTGCATCCATAGAAAACAATATCAACAAAGGGCACTCCCGAAATACCATCTCGTAGTCCCAAAAGTAAATGCTCAACAGGGGATCTCCTGAGGTACCATCTCGTAGTCCCAAAAGTAAATACTCAACAGGGGATCTCCCGAGGTACCACCTCGTAGTCCCAAAAGTAAATATGCAAGACAATGGGAGCTCCCGAGGTACCGCCTTGTAGTCCCAAAAGTAAATATGCAAGACATGAGGATCTCCCGAGGTACCGCCTCGTAGTCCCAAAAGTAAATATGCATCAAGAGGGGTACTACAAGTCCTCAAATATCACAACATTTCACAAGATACACCTCAAGTGTTCAAATATCACAACATATCACAATTTACACCTCAAGTGCTCAAATATTATAACTTGCCACAGAAATCAACGATAATATTATTTTTCACAATAAGGAGCCCACGGCTCGACCATAATGTGCATAACATCTTAACAAAATATTCGGGAGTGAACAACTCAACCGAATAATATCTCACAATTTGGCACTTTGCCTCAATATGATTCACGACTTTTATAGATCAATACCAAGTTTTCAACAAGATGAATTGAAAGGTAATTCATCAAGGAACAATACCTCTTTTAAATCACAATTTCAGAAAATAAATAGATTTATTCATCTTATTAACTAAATTTCCTATTTAAATTATCTGTAGATAAAATCAATAAAGAAAGTATTTTCCATAAAAATGGCATCTCAAACAAACACATAGTTTACATAAAGGTCAAGTGGCAATCACACCAAATTATCATATAAAAATAACCTCGACAAACAAGGAATGAGGCGTGACAAATAAGGGATTTAATAAGTTCCAACAATTTTTCAATTTAATACATAAGGGTGTCTACTAATTTTAACCGATATAATTTACACATATAAACCAAGTATGTACTCGTCACCTCGCGTACATGATTTTTAATCACACAATTTTCACATAAGACTCAATGCCTAAGGAAAAATTCCCCCACACAAGGCTAGGCAAGATACTTACCTCAAATCACGTTATCTCAATCCAATAGTAGACTTTTTCCTCGATTATCTAACTCTGAATAGTTCAAATCTAGCAAAAAATAATTCAATACAGTCAACACAAAGTATAGGAATCAAACCCATACGAAAATACTAAATTTTTCAATAAAATCCAAAATTAACTCAAAAATTGCATGTGGAGCCCACGTCTCGGAATCCGACGAAAGTTGCAAAATATGAATGCTCATTTAACCACGAGTCCAACCATACCAAAATTACTAAATTCCGATAATAATTTGGCCTCCAAATCCTCAAATCTTATTTTCAAATCCCTAGGTCCAAATCCGCGATTTACACCTCAAAAACATGTAATCTAGTCGGATTATTCGATGATAATTCAATATTATGGAGTAGAAATGATCACAAGTGACTTACCTCAAGATTTTCCATGATTTCTCGCTCAAAAATCGCCCCAAGCCGCGTTCTTTTCGTCCAAAATGTTGAAATGAACTAAAAAAAAGACTGCTCAATAAAAATACGATTCTGATCGCTAAAAGCTCAATTCCTGTCGCTACAAGTACCAAATTTGGTCGCTAAAGGTGCGCACTAGATCCTGTTGCACCGACAATATTTATTTTCACTAAGAAGTCTCTAACTCTACCATATGAACTCGTAATTCGACGATTCTTGTTCCTATGAGTCACAAATAATAATACGAACCTAGTCCTTCCAATCGAAACTCAATTCGGAGCTCATTTGCTCAATGCGATATCAATTTCGCTCGTGAAATAAATAACTCATGTTTCGCGCTAAAAACCAATCACAACTTGATAAAATTAGACCAAACTTTCCAGATCATTCATATAATTCATTATCAAACTCCCAGAAGTCTCGAAATAGAATTCTGATCTCTAGAATTAAAAATGGACCTTTGGATCATTACATGTTTATGCTCAAAATACCAAACTTTTCCAAAAACTCTTCCAAAACTCATCTGAGCCCTATGGGACCCCAACCAAGTGTACTAACAAGTCACATAATATGACATGAACTTAGTCTATGCCTCAAATTACATTGAAAAATATTAAAATACGAATCGCACCCCAATTCAAGCCTATTCAAAACTAACAAATTCTAAATTGTACATTCGATGCCGAAACCTATCAAATCAATTTCGATTGACCTCAAATTTTGCACACAAATCATAAATCACATAACGAAATTGTTTCAATTTCTAGAATCATATTTTGATCCCGATATCAAAAAGTCAATTTCCCCGGTCAAACTTTCCAAAAATCTTCTATTTTCTAACTTTCGCCAAAATGCGTCGGATTGTCCTGCGGAGTTCCAAATCCAAATCCGAGCATACGCCCAAGTCCAAAATCATCATACGAAGCTATTTGAATCATCAAAATTCCATTCCATAGTCGTTTGCTCAAAAGTCAAACTCTAGTCAACTCTTTTCATTTAAGCTTCACAAATGAGAGTTGTTCTTTCAATTAAATTTCGAATCTTCCGAAAACCAAACTCGACCGTACACGCAGGACTCGAAGTCACCTTCTATTATCTTATCGTATCTATTATTTCCTTTATCAGACAATGTTTCAATAGACATTTTAGAATATTCTATAGAGCTTATAACTTAGTTCCACCAGATTTTTGGAGTTATTTGTGAGTTGTCCCGTTGAGATTTATTATGATAATTTAATGGTTTAAATTTGAGGTTTTATTATTATTTACGCTATTTCTCTATACATATTGGTTTACCTAGTCTTAGAGACTAGGTGTCATCATGACATTCTAAGGTGAAAAATTAGGGTCGTGACAGATAGACAAGAGACTTACCTCCACTCGATATGACTAAATCAATCAACAATCGCCTAACAATCGAAAAAACAACTCCAAACGGCTTGAATATATATACAAATACAACTCAATAACGCAAAAAAAAAAAAGCAATAAGAATCAATTCTAAACAATAAAGCTTCAATCTTTGATCAAATCTCCAAAAGTCAACAAAAGTCAATCCAGGGCCACACGGTCAAAACCCGAGTCAAAAGGTAGATCCCGACTACTCATAACCCCACAAGTCTAAATATATGATTAGATTCTAAAATCGAGTTTAAATCGGTACTCAAATCCCCAAAATACGTTCTCTTAAAGTGTAGATAAAAATCCCAAAATTTCTCTTTTAAATTTCATGTTTTAGGTGTAGCATTCAATGGGAAAACAAGATATAAAGTCAAATTCAATAAAAATTCCTTACCTCCAATGTAGTAATAAATTTTCTCTTCAAGATATCCATATCTCGAAGTCTAGGATTCAAAATATGAGAGAATGAGTAAAATTTCGAAATTTTAACTTAAAATAGCCTGCCCAGCTATATGAAGCACGATCGCGACATCCACTTCATGATCATGTAGGACAAAAATATCTTCAGCTGTTGCTCTACTTCGCGAACACAAAATCCTTCTCGCGAACGCAATGACCAAGTATGCCTAGCTTACGCGAATGCGAACCTCGCTCCGCAAATATGAATGTGATTTCTCTGCCTGGCACCACATCATCGCGAACACGACCCCTTGCACATGAACATGGTGCTCCTGCCCTCAGTCCTCCGTAAATGCAACACCATCCAAGTGAAGGCGAAGAGAAAAAGTTCACCTGCCAACTCCCCTTCTCTACGATCGCAAAGCATTACCATGCATCAAAAAACCAACTCCAAACCATGAGGAAATTGTAAAAAATACCACCAATCATACTCGGAAACCCGTTCAATGATACCGACAAGTCCATATCCCTAATTCAAGGGCTCGAAAAACCACAACTAACATCAAAACTAAGAATCGGCGATCAAAATCATTCTCATAAGTTTCAAAAGTTTCAACTTCGCCGAACACGTCCAAATTACACTTAGACATTTTGGATCATAATCAAACTTTGCAAACAAGTTTCAATCAACTAAATGGACCTATCATAAGTCTTAAAATACCAATAGGACTTCGATATCATCAAAATGACCTACAAACTCTCCAAATATTCAAATTGTCGACTTTCATTAAATACATCCAAAACCTTCTAGAAACCTCCGTATCTAAATCTGAATATGCGCCCAAGTCCAAAATAACCTTACGAACCTATTGGAACCATAAAAATACCAATCCGAGAATGTTCACTCAAAAGTCAATCCTTGGTCAATTCTTAAAAGTTAAGCTTCCAAAATGAGACTACGTATCTCAATTCACTCTTAATTCTTCCTGAAAACCAACAAACCATCCCCATAAGTCACAAAATAACAAACAAACAAACAAACAAACATACATAAGCATCAATTAGGGAAACGAAACTCAAATACACAAAACGACCGGCAGGGTCGTTACATTCTCGTCCTCTTAAATAAATATTCATCCTCAAACGGGTTTATAATCATGCTTGGAATGACAAAAAGATGAGGATATCTGCTCCACATATTATGCTCGATCTCTCAAGTCGCTTCCTCGACCGATTGACCTCTTCACTGATGCAATCTGTTTTGACCTTAATTATCGAACCTTCCTATCTAAAATGGCCACCAACTCTTTTTTTATAAGCCAAATTCTTATCCAACTGCATTGAACTGAAATCCAACATATAAGGCCGATCTTCATAGTACTTCTGAAGTATAGAAACATGAAATACTAGATGAATTTCTGACAAGCTGGGTGACAAAGCAAGCATTTAAGCTACCTCACAAACTCTCTCCAAGATCTCAAATGGACCAATATACCAAGGGCTCAACTTTTCCTTCTTCCCAAATATCATCACGCCTAGATGCACTCAAATAAGAACAACTATGCAACAACACAAGCAAGAACTCTGCTAGGCATATAAATATCTAATCTCATGAATCTGCTAGCCAAAGCTTAAACATTCATCGCCAAAGACCTCTCTACAGGTGGTATAAGTGCCAAACTCCCCATACTCTCAGCCTTCCTACTCAAGGCATCTGCTACCACATTATCCTTCCTCGGGTGATACAAGATAGTGATATCATAATCCTTCAAAGACTCTAACCATCTCCGCTGCCTCAAATTAAAACCTTCTGAACAGATGTTGAAGACTCCGATGATCAGTTTACACCTCACAAGACATGCCACACAAGTAATGCTTCCAAATCTTGAGCGCGTGCACAATAGTTGCTAACTCCAAATCATATACCAGATAGTTCTTCTCATGGGGATTTAACTGGCGCGATGCATATGCAATCACCCTACCGTCCTGCATTAATATGCACCCAAGGCCAAGGCACAAAGCATCATAATAGACAATATAAATTCTCGATCCTGAAGCAATACCAAAATTGGAGCTATAGTTAAAGCAGTATTGAGCTTCTGAAAGCTCTCCTCACACTCGTCAGATCATCTGTCTGGGGAGCCCTTCTGAGTCAACTTGGTCAATGGAGCTGCAATAGATAAGAACCCTTCTACAAAGCGACTATAATAACCAGCCAAACATAAGAAACTTCTAATCTGTGTGGCAGTTAAAGGTTTGTGCCAACTCTGAACTATCTCAATCTTCATTGAGTCAACCTTGACACTATCACGAGACACCACATAGCTCAAGAATGCCATCGAGTCTAACCAAAACTCACACTTGGAGAACTTCACATACAACTTCTTCTCCTCCATAATCTGAAACACAATCCTTAAATATTGTTCATGCTCCTTAGAACTACGAGAATATACCAAGATATCATCAAAAATATAATGAAGAAGAATCCAAATAAGGCTGGAACAGACTATTCATCAAATACATGAAAGATATTGGGCATTAGTCAAGCCGAAAGACATCACCAAAAACTCGTAATGCCCATAACGAGTCCTGAAAGCCGTCTTAAGAATGTCAGAAGCCCTAATCTTCAACTAGTGATAATCCGACCTCAAATCAATTTTTGAGAACACCCTGGAACCCTGAAACTGATCACATAAATCATCAATGCGAGGCAACAGATACTTGTTCTTGATAGTGACCATATTTAACTGTATGTAATCAATACATATCTGAACCATCCTTCTTCTTCACAAACAACACTGACGCACCCTAAGGAGAAACACTAGTCCTAATGAACCCCTTATCCAACAACTTTTGGAATTGTTCCTTCAATTCGACTGAAGCCATGCGATACGGTGGAATAGATATGGGTTAAGTACCCTACACCAAATCAATACCAAAGAGAATATCCCTATCGGGTGGCATGCCCGGTAGGTCTGCAGGAAAAACATTTGGAAACTCTCTCACTACTAGGACCAAATCAATTGTAAGAGTAACAACACACCCATTCTCAACCATCCATTGAGCCTTTAGAAATGAAATCACTCTACTAGGAGTGTGAAGAACCTCTCCATTCCAACCTTGGTAACCCCAGCATAGCCAACGTCACGATCTTAGCGTGATAATCAATAATAGCATGACACAGAGATAGCTAATCCATACCCAAAATCACATCAAAATTCACCATACTAAGCAAAAAGAGATCAACGCTAGTCTCATAACCCTCAATAGTAACCGCACAAGACCGAAATATCCACTACAATTGAATCACCAATAGGTATAGATACATGAATTGGAATATCAAGAGAACCACGAGGCATAGCCAAATATGATGACACATAGGAAAGTAGACCCTGGATCAAACAACACAAAAGCATCTCTATGACAGACTGAAACCATACATGTAATCACAATATCTAAGGCCACTAGCTCGGGTCTACCCGAAAAAGCATAGCATCGAGCTTGACCACCACTTGTCTAACTACCACAAACCTGACCTCCTCATCTAGGATGACCTCTGACCGCATGACCTCCCCCTCTAGATGAATGGCAGGGGATGAAGTAATTTGTGTGGGAACTAGTGCCCGAGAAATATGCAGAGCTGCGGCTCAAGCAAGTCTGGGGAAATGCCTCATCACAAACAAACTGTCTGCACTCAAAACAATCCCTAGACGATGGAGGTTGTTGAACCTGAATCTGTCCTTGATGTCCCGCAAAGTCACTAGAAGAACCATGAACAGACGGAGCATGGTACGAACTCACTGGGATGGAACTGAAACACGATGGAACTAGAGTGCTAAAGGACAATTGAGACACTATACCCTTGGTCATATGCTGCGTGGAATAAGTATTCCTACCTTGATGGCCTCTACCAAACTAACATCTACTTCCATATGAGGTACCACAACTACTAGAACAACGAGGCCTCTTATCCCTCACCTCTCTCCCCTGACAACGGATACACTCGATTCTCCGAGCTATCTACACAACTTGATGAAAATTAGTCCCATACTCTTACTCTCAGGCTATAGAAATCCCGATACCATAATGCAACCTTCACCTTCTCTGCCTCGGTGGGGATCAAGAAAGTAGCATGACGAGATAACTTTGTGAATATCCCCTCATACTCAATCATAGTCATGAGATCCTGTTGAAGGTGCTCAAAATGACCCCTCAACTCATCCCTCCTGGTGTGTCATATGTATCTCTCCGAAAACAAGTGCGAGAACTGAGTCCAAGTAAGGAGAGAATAACTTGTTGGCTTACCAACTCGTACCATCCCTTCTCAACTAGAATGTAGTGAAGTCTAAACCATTAGACCCTACCAAGCTCAAATTGTGAAGCATCTGACGACATTGGTCTAGAAAATCCTGGGCATCCTTAGAAGCTTTACCATCAAAGTGAGGAGGATGTAACTTCTATAATCTCTCAAGCCTCTTCTACTCCTCAGTAAACATAGTAGGCTCAACCACATGTATAACTACTACTAAAGGCTACCTGCCACTAGCTGGCAATACATTCGGCTTCTGAAACATCACCGCAACCTGCTTTAGAGTACAAGTGATCGGGGTGTGAGCTCCCCCTCTGGCTTGAGATACAGTAGGGGCTAATGGAACCACTTCATCTTGAGCCAAAGCATCGATAAAATGACCATCTTGTCCATAGCCTCCTGAAACACTAGTGCGACAATAAAACTCTCTACATGCTGAGCTGACACTAGGGACTCAATATGATCATCAATAATATAATCCTCCTCTTGATTTGCATGTGGGTCCACCGATACTGCCCTGGCGTGCCTACAGCTATGGTAGGTGCTCTACCTCTTGTCGCAACTATGCATCCCCAGATGGGAGCCTTGGCCCTACCCCGACGTTTGCCTCTCCCGGCTACAGCCAGTGGTACTACCTCTCTGTCACCCGATACTGATGCTAAAATATGAGTTCTCACCATCTGTGAGAGAGTAGAAGAGAAAGATTTAGATTTTAGACAATAATCACCACACAATAAGCAATCAAGAAAAGGAAAGTTCATCATTACAAAATTATCTTTCTTTTAGAAATCACCTCCAACCGGCTCGAATTTAGCCAAATAATACTCAATAATATTAAACAACATCATACGAATCAATTCCAAAAAATAAAGCTTCAATCTTTAATCAATTCCCAAAAAGTAAGAAAAAGTCAATCATGGATCACATGGTCAAAACTCGAGTCCATAGGTAGATCCCATCTGGCCATAACCCCACAAGTCTAAATATGTGTTTAATCTTCAAATCCAAGTCCAAATCATAGCTCAAAATCTAAATTTTTACTATTTTTAGTTGTAGACAAAAATCTCAAATTTCATCTCAAATTCCATGTTTTAGGTGTTAATAATCCATATATATTCATGATATAATATCATAAATGAGTAAAAATCACTTACCCCTTAGTATTGTATGAAAATCTCCTCGAACAATAGCACACATCTAAGTTTAGGGTCCAAAATATGAGAGAATGACCTAAAATCCCGAAATGACAACTTAAAATACTATGTCCGGAGGTACTCTTCGCGAATGTGGCCCATGCCTCGCATTCGCGAAGCACAAAATGCTTATGTTAGAAATTCCTCATTTACAAACAGGACGTGTAACGACCCGACTAGTCGTTCCGAGAGTTATAGCCATGTTTTCCCCCATTTCTGCTTCTTTATGTGTTGTTCAGCGGTGTTGAATTGTATTGAGTTGGTAGGTTTGGGTCCGGAGTAGTTTTGAAGTGAAATGAGACGCTTAGTCCCTTAGTTAGAAAGCTAAGTTAGAAAAGTCAACCGAAAGTTGACTTATGAATAAATGAACTCATTGTGTGATTTTAGACTTAGGAGTGTGTCCGGAATGTAATTTGGAGGTCCGTGGTAGAATTAGGCTTGAATTGGCGAAAGTTAGAAATTTGGCGATTTTGGTCGGCGGTGGAAAAATTAGGTATCGGGGTCGGAATGGAATTCTGAAAGTTGGAGTAGGTTCGTAGTGTCATTTGTAATGTGTGTGCAAATTTTGAGGTTATTTGGACGTGGTTTGATAGGTTTCGGCGTCGTTGGCGAATTTTGGAAGTTTAGAAGTTCTTAGGCTTGAATTCGAGGTTGATTTGGTGTTTTGGTGTTGTTTTGGGTATTCCGAAGGTTCGAATAAGTTCGGGTAGTGATATATGACTTGTTGGAATTATTGGTTGAGGTCTCGAGGGCCTCGGGTGAGTTTCGGATAGGTTTGGGTTGTCTTGCGCTCGTTTTTCTTATGTTTCGACGCCGTTTCTTCAAAAATAAATGATATCATATTGCAAAAATGAGCCCCGATTTCTTTTTTCATTAAAGCATTCGATCCGTATCGTAATTACGGACCCGTAGCAAAATGAATCGTCGAATATGGACATCGTATGAGGATGTTATGGTCATTTTACTAAGAATTAGGTTGCTAGATTTTTCAAATTAATTACGAAATTGCCACTGACGGCGTATTTAAAAATCTTCACTATTTGCAAAAATTAAAACCTACATATCTCCTTCATTATAAGGTCAAATTGAGTGATTCAAAAGCCTAACTTGACTAGAATTTCACAAGGAATCCAGGCATAAAAAGCGAGTTCCGGGATCATTTGGCACGAGAAACGAGGCAAAATAGCTGGCAGAAAAATATATAAAACAAGGCTTTGTTAATTTGGTCATATTTTGAGTTGGGGAGCTCGGATTGAGGCGATTTTGGAGGTAATTTTCACCATAGGGATTGGGGTAAGTGTTCTCTACTCGGTTTTGGTTATATTTCATGAATCCATCTTCGTTTTTGGGATTTGATTGATGATTTCAAGTGGAATTGAGGGAGTTAGGGCTTTAGTTTTGGAGAGTTTGAGGTAGGATTTTGAGGGACCAAACGGAGTTGGATTTTGATAAATTTTATATGGTTAGACTGGGAGAGGACGAGGTTTATTATTCTACTATTTTTGACTGATTTTGAGACGTGGGCCCGGGGTCGGGTTTTGGTCGATTTTGAATTTTTGGCATATTTATGTAGTTTTTATTCTGGAATTCGATTCTTTAGACTATGTTGATAGTAGTATTCTGATTTTTGGTTAGATTCAGAACTTTTGGAGACCGAGTCCAGAGACGAGGGCATCCTAGAGTAGGATTTTATGATGTTAAGGTAAGTAACAATTTTAACTCTGGCTTTGAGGGTATAAACCCGGAGAATTTGATATCGTGTGACTATTTGGAGGTGATACCCACGCTAGGTGACAGGCGTGTGGGTGTATACCTCGAGGGATTGATACTTGGTCCGTCCCGTGAGGCCTCATAGCCATCTTCTATGTTTACGTAGTTACTTGTTGTTGAACTTGTCTGTCATGTTAGAGATCATGCTTAGGCTTTATTCATGCTCACATTATTTGTACTCAGTTATAGAAATTATTGTACATGTTTACCTCAGTCTCTATTATTTGCTAATATGTTGTGATACTTGATGTGGGCTGTGTTCCCTTATTTGTTGATGATGGTTAGGCTAGTGAGGTACATGATTGAGTGAGGTCGAGGGCCTGGTTGTGAGGATATTAATAAAATAGCGCATGAGTTGTCCGCGTATCGCGTGAGTTGACCGTGTGGGTCCAGGTATTGATACCATAGCGCGTGAATTGCCAGCGTAACACGTGTGTTTACCGTGCGGATCCATGTATTGATATGATGGCACGTGAGTTGTCCATGCTTAGCGCTTGGGCTTTGGGAGCCCCTCTAGAGTTTGTACACACCCCAGTGAGCGCAAAGTGTTGAGGTTTAAGTGCTGAGTGCGAGTGTTGAGTGATGGAGTGACATTGCTATGAGGTTGCATTTACTTTTATTGTTGCTGCATTTACCTGTTAATTTTCCTTGTAGTCTTACCGATTTATGAAATTACCTGTCTACTCCTGTTTGTACTTAATTATGGAAATAATAATTGGATTATTCTACTTAGCTCGTCACTACTACTCAGTTCCTTAGTTATTTTTGTTACTTGCTGAGGTGGTTGTACTCATACTACACCCTGCACTTTATGTACAGATCCAGGTGAGTTAGAGCGCGGCGATCGTTGAGTTCAGACCGTCTATCTGTGGAGATTGCAAGGTAGATGCTAGCGTCCGCAGGACCTTGTTACTCCTTTTGTCATTTCCTTTTTTTGGACAGTTAGACAGTTTATCTATCTTAGTTTATAGTTTTAGACGCTCATGACTTAGTGACACCCCAATGTTTGGGGCTCGTTTACGTATTTTTCTATATTAAATTTAGAGTTGATTTAGTTTATGAAAATTTTAAATGTTGAAATATTTTATTAAATTCTTATAATTGATTTAATAGTAATATTTTGGGAAATAGGCTTGCCTTGTAACGCGATAGGCGCCATCACGACCATGGTTAGATTTTGGGTCGTGACAAGTTAGTATCAGAGCCATGTTACATAGGTCTCACGAGTCATGAGCGGGTTTTGTAGAGTCTTGCGGATCGGTACGGTGACCTCTGTACTTATCTTCGAGAGACTGCAGAACCTTTAGGAAAACTTCACATTCTTGAATTCTTACCGTACGGTATTGATTCAGCTTGAAGTGTAACTCTTTGAATTCCTTTCACGCATTCGTATGCGCACATGGGCACTCAGTATCAGTTGTATATCGACGACTTGTGATTCCCTGGATGAGGTGCGAGATGTGATTTCTGTGTGTTGATGTTGCGCCAGTCTGGAGGACTTGAGGCCGAGTGTGACTGTAGCTTGAGCACTGAGGTGTTGATTGTGTGAGTGCGTGGTTGTGGTACTTTTGGGGATATTTAAGAGAGTATTCAGCGGCTTATGAGCCTTAGAGAGGTGTGGTTTTATGCTTGGGTCTCGTGTGGTGAGTCTGGGTTGAGGATTGTGGTGTTATGACGGGGCAAAGTATCAATTTGAAGGTAATTTAGAAGGAACTCGGATAGATAGGACATCTTGGTAGTAGGTTGGATCGGCATGGTAATGGGTATGATCAGTTCTTTGGGTGTGTATAAGGTAATGAGTTCTATAAGTGTTTTGTGGCAATGTCCTTGGGTTTTTGGTGGTCTGCGTAGCTTGGTTGAGTTAGAAGGATTGAGTCCTGACGGATTGGTTTTATGCCATTGGGGTTCGGAGATAGTTCTTGATGGTTTTGAGAACAATTCTTGGCACGTTCGAGGACGAACGTTTGTTTAAGAGGGAGAGGATGTAACGACCCGGCCAATCGTTCCGAGAGTTATAGCCTTGTTTTCCCCATTCCTTCTTCTTTATGTGTTGTTTAGCGGTGTTGAGTTGTATCGAGTTTGTAGGTTTGGGTCTGGAGTAGTTTTGGAGTGAAATGAGACACTTAGTCCCTTAGTTAGAAAGCTAAGTTAGAAAAGTCAACCGAAAATTAACTTATGAATAAATGAATTCATTGGGTGATTTTAGACTTAGGAGTGTATCCGGAATGTAATTTGGAGGTCCATGGTATAATTAGGCATGAATTGGCGAAAGTTAGAAATTTGGCGATTTTGGTCGGCGGTGAAAAAATTAGGTATCGGGGTTGGAATGGAATTCCGGAAGTTGGAGTAGGTTTGTAGTGTCATTTGTGACGTGTGTGCAAAATTTAAGGTCATTTGGACGTGGTTTGATATATTTCGGCGCCGTTGGCGAATTTTGAAAGTTT
Organism: Nicotiana tomentosiformis; assembly: GCF_000390325.3. Taxonomy (NCBI): domain Eukaryota; kingdom Viridiplantae; phylum Streptophyta; class Magnoliopsida; order Solanales; family Solanaceae; genus Nicotiana; species Nicotiana tomentosiformis. The sequence goes on from NC_090813.1 coordinate 141,651,885, forward strand.
AGAAGTTCTTAGGCTTGAATTCGAGGTTGATTTGGTGCTTTGGTGTTGTTTTGGGTGTTCTGAAGGTTGGACTAAGTTCGAGTAGTGATATATGACTTGTTGGAATTATTGGTTGAGGTCCCGAGGGCCTCGGGTGAGTTTCAGATAGGTTTGGGTTGTGTTGCGCTCGTTTTTCTTATGTTTCAACGTCGTTTCTTCAAGAACAAATGATATCATATTGAAAAAATGAGCTCCGATTTCTTTTTTCATTAACGCATTAGATCTGTATCGTAATTATGGACCCGTAGCAAAAAGAATCGTCGAATATGGACATCGTATGAGGATTTTATGGTCATTTTACTAAGAATTAGTTTGCGAGATTTGTCACATTAATTACGAAATTGCCACTGCCGGCGTATTTAAAAATCTGTACTATTTGCAAATATTAAAACCTACATATCTCCTTCATTATAAGGTCAAATTAAGTGATTCAAAAGCCTAACTTGACTAGAATTTCATAAGAAATCCATTGGAGGTATAAAAAGTGAGTTTTGGGATCATTGTAATGAGAAACGAGGCAGAATAGCTAGCAGAACAATATATAAAATAAGGGTTTGTTCATTCGGTCATATTTTGAGTTGGGGAGCTCGGATTGAGGCGATTTTCACCATAAGGATTGGGGTAAGTGTTCTCTACTCGGTTTTAGTTATATTTCATGAATCCATCTTCATTTTTGGGATTTGATTGATGATTTCAAAGTAGAATTGAGAGAGTTAGGGCTTGAGTTTTGGAGAGTTTGAGGTAGGATTTTTGAGGGACCAAACGAAGTCAGATTTTGATGAATTTTATATGGTTAGACTCGGGAGAGGACGAGGTTTATTATTCTTCCATTTTGACTGATTTCGAGACGTGGGCCCGCGGGCTGGGTTTTGGCCGATTTCGGATTTTTGGCATATTGATGTAGTTTTTATTGTGGAATTCGATTCTTTAGACTATGTTGATAGTAGTATTCTGATTTTTTTTTAGATTCAAAATTTTTGGAGACCGAGTCCAGAGACGAGGGCATCCCGGAGTAGGATTTTACACTGTTACGGTAAGTAACAGTTTTAACTCCGGCTTTGAGGGTATAAATCCGAAGAATTTGATATCGTGTGACTGTTTGGAGGTGATACCACGCTAGGTGACGGGCGTGTGGGTGTATACCTCGAGGGATTGAGACTTGGTCCGCCACGTGAGGCCTCATGGCCATCTTCTATGTTTACGTAGTTACTTGTTGTTGAACTTGTCTGCCTTCATATTAGAGATCATGCTTAGGCTTTATTCATGCTCACATTATTTGTACTCAGTCATAGAAATTATTATACATGTTTACATCAGTCTCTATTATTTGCTAATATGTTGTGATAATTGATGTGGGTTGTGTTTCCTTATTTGTTGATGATGGTGAGGCTAGTGAGGTACATGATTGACTGAGGTCGAGGGCCTGGTTGTGAGGATATTAATACCATAGCGCGTGAGTTATCCGCGTAGGACATGAGTTGACCGTACGGGTCCAGGTATTGATACCATAGCGCGTGAGTTGTCTGCATAGTACGTGAGTTGTCCGTGCTTAGTGCTTGGGCTTTGGGAGCCCCTCCGGAGTCTGTACACACCCCCAGTGAGCACAGAGTGTTGAGCGTTGAGTGCTGAGTGATGGAGTGACATTGTTGTGAGGTTGCATTTACTTTTGTTGTTGCTGTATTTACCTGTTAATTTTCCTTGTAGTCTTACTGATTTATGAAATTCCCTGTCTACTCCTGTTTGTACTTAATTGTGGAAATAATAATTGGATTATTCTGCTTAGCTCGTCACTACTATTGAGTTCCTTAGTTATTTCTGTTACTTGCTGAGGTGGTTGTACGCATACTCCCTGCACTTTATGTGCAGATCCAGGTGAGTTAGAGCGCGGCGATCATTGAGTTCAGGCCGGCTATCTATGGAGATTGCAAGGTAGCTGCTAGCGTCCGCAGGACCTTGTTACTCCTTTTGTCATTTCTTCTTTTGGACAGTTAGACAGTTTATATATCTTAGTTTATAGTTTTAGACGCCTATGACTTAGTGATACCCTGATGTTTGGGGCTCGTTTACGTATTTTTCTATATTATATTTAGAGTTGATTTAGTTTATGAAAATTTTAAATGTTGAAATATTTTATTAAATTCTTATAATCGATTTAGTAGTAATATTTTGTGAAATAGGTTTGCCTTATAATACGATAGGCGCCATCATGACCATGGTTAGATTTTGGGTCGTGACATGAAGTACCCTAGCGATCACGATGCATTGCCTGCCACAGCTACGCGAACGCAATATAACCACTGTTAACACGATGCCTTCAGCCCAGCCTCCTCTGTGAATGCGAGACTGCCTTCACGAACGCGAAGGCCAAACTCCTTGCTCCAGCTCCTTCTTTACGAACATGATGCCCCATCACAAACGCGAAGAGAAAATCTTCCTCAACTCCAAATAACACTCCTCAATTGTAATACCTACTCCTCGACCGCGAGGCACACTAGACATCAGCAAAATTTGCCAACTTCAAACATGCCCGAGTGGTCCGTAACTCAGCCAAGCCACACGGGATCCCGTCCAATTATATCAATAAGTACATAAATACTATTAGGACCTATCCAACGCTTCCAAACACATACAATATCATCATATCTACGAATCAAGGATCAAACCACAAGTTGAACTTTTTTTAAGTTCATGAACTTCTAAACATCCAACCAAGCTTCTGATCTATACCTAAGTATTTCAGATCATAACCAAACTTTGCACACAAGTTCCATACCACAAAGTGAACCTATTTCAAGTTTCAAAATAACATTCGGAGCCTGAATCATTAAAGTCAACTATCGCCCAACTTTCGGCAAATGGGCTCAAAATCCTCTAGGGACATCCAAAACTAAATTTGAATATATGTATAATCTCAAAATCACCATACAAACCTATTGGAACCATCAGATCGCCAATCTGATGTTGTTTACATGAAAGCCAAATCTTGGTCAACTCTTCCAGCTTATGGCTTCCAAAATGAACCTAAGTGTTTCAAATCATTTTCGAATCCCATGAAAATCAAATCACCTATCCCCGCAAGTCTTAAAACATCAAATACATATACGGAAAGTATCAAATAGAAGAACGGGGTTCAAATAATCAAAAAGACCTGTTGGATCGTTACACAAATATTCATACGACTTTTGTAGCCATTAACTATCATAGAGTCAGCTTACTAAAGAAAAAATGTCATAAATGAAATCGAATAAAGTATATTTAGATAAATTAGTTAATGATCCAAACCACACAATTACCTGCGTAAAGAGCGAATTAGATATTCAAGAAGAAGAGCGAAAAAAGGGCATCCCAGTGCACTAAGCTCCCGCTATACGCGGGGTCCCGGAAAGGGTCGGACCACAAGGGTCTATTGTACGCATCCTTACCCTGCATTTCTACAAGAAACTATTTCTACGGCTCGAACCAGTGAAGAAAAAGAGAGTGTATGTATATACACACACCTTACTGAAATGTCTTTCACTTTCTTTACCTTTTAAATTGATTTTACATTGTATAAAATTATAATTTAATTTATTTTTCTAATATTTAGTACTTTTAATTAAGTTAAATTTTATTTACTACATGGTTCCCGATTTGAATTAGGCAAGAAGGCCTAAACCTCTCCTAGATTTTATGACCTTTTCAATTAAAAAAAGAGTAATGTTACTATATCAATTTATGATACACGTTAGGAATAGTGATAAAAACTTATTTTCAAGTTTTCTCCATATTTACACATTAGGTTTGTCTATTTCTTTTATTTTTTTAAATATAATTAGTAATTTAAATTAGATTAAAATAAATTTATTAGTGGTAAATATTTATAGAATTATGAGAAATAAAACATCAGCATAAATATACATTCCATGTTAGATATAATGATAACTGCCAACAATATTTTATATGTTAGATATTACAATTGATTTTCTAAATTTTCGTTGAGCTAATATCTTAATTCTATATAATTTTAAATATCTTAGTAAAAATAAAAAATAAAAATAGAGAAAGAATAAGTATAAGATTATAACTAAAGTCGATAATATTGACCAATACTTCTTCTATCTTCTTTATTTTAATTATTTATTTATAATCGATCATAGAATTAAAATTCATTAAAATAGAAAAGACTTTTTTATGAAAAAATATGTTTTTAATCCTCTAGGTATATGTAATAAATATGTCCATTACCATTTAGTCAAACACTCCTTTTATTAAAACTATGTACCAAAATTTACACGTTTTAATTAACGCTATGATTATGCATAAATTATTTTAATATTCATAATTATTAAAATATTTTACTCAATATAAAATTCTAAAAAATTTTCTAAAATAATTATTAACAATTGCATGTCAAATACGTATAGTTTAATAATAGTTTTATAATTTTTAAAGTTTTATACGTATTGATGAGGTACACGCACTAACTCCACTTTAGGACTGAGCTCTAATCTCATTAGTTAATACTCCAATGTTAGACAATTGAATAGTCACACCATAGGAGCTAGTGACGGAACTGATTACTAATGTTAAAAATGCAGTGGGCAGAAGAGGGAATTTTCAGTTCCAATTATTTTTTAAAGCTTGGCGTTGCTTTACCCAACAAGATGAAGAGTTGGTGGCGGAGATGGTAAAGAGACGGCGGCAAGCGGTGAATGAGGCGGAGATAACCCCTCAGTTCTTCAAGATTATTCTCTCTCCTCATGCCTCTAAATTAGTATGTTCTTTCTGCAATTGGGTTTATGATTTCCTTTTTCTCTTTCTATTTGTTTGGTTTCGGTTCCCTTCACTTTTTGATTTAGTAATGCTTTCTCTTTATAACTTTGTGAAGAATTTTTTTTTTTTTTTTTTTTTTACTTTTTAAATTTCCCCTTTTGGTTTGTAAAAATCGTTTCTTGTCACAAATAGGAGCATCCAGTTTGAGTATGACGTTGTTATCAATGTTGATGATTTGCGCTTAGTCCTAGTCAACATCTTGTGTGTGGATGGATGATGCTATATTTGAGGATTCCATTTCCATTTAAGTTCCAATACTAAATTTGGACCAACACATTGCATTACTGGAATGTCTCTATAAATGACACCAATACTAAAAATTGTATTTTCAAATGACATAAGTGATAAGAGGGAGATGTAGTAGGGAGCTCTCTTCGAGTATATTATGAGTTTGTTATGTCAAACTAGGGAGGTTGAGCCAAGCCCATTTCTTGTTTCGAATGGTAAAGCTAAATAATTAGCCAACTTTTGATATTAGAACAATTCCTCTCAAACTAGTATAGTTTTTAAATTTAGCTGATTTTGGAGTGTCTCTACATTTTATAAATGCAATCCAAAAATAGTAGGCATCCCATTAGAAGCAAAGTTTTGATAGACTTAAATGATCAACTGTCAAAAACACAAATTTGAAATATTCCTACTTGTAGAGTTAATCTGACACTTTGCAGCACAGAATTTACTACAGTAAATATTACTCATCTTTGCTTTTAAGTAATGTAACTGCGCGAAAATTATTGTACTATTTACTAATAGTATTATAAGTTTTGAGAGAGCTTGTTTCCAGGATTTTCAAGATACAAATGAGATTGAACTAAGTGTAAATAATAGTCCTGATGACAAAAATCCAAAATTCAACCTTAATCTGTACTCCATCTGAAAGACCAATCTAATCAGTCACTTTGATGCTGCAACGCTTAAAAGGAAGTCATGTGATGTATCTTTGGTCTTTCAACTAGGTCTTTAAATGTGCACGAGTGGGTTTACGGCGTGCCAATTGTTTTTGCATAATCCATAAAAGAGTTATGTTCTCTATGTGTGCAATTAAATGGGGTTAGATACAAGAGGGTTCTTGAGGGAATGGGAAGCTTGAGGATCACAAGGTTTTTGCCAAACCTTAATGTAAATATAAACCAGTCTCAACTAAGTTCCCTGTTTTTGAGCAGTAACAAGAATGAATAACATGAATACTTTGAATTGAAGCAATTAGGAATTAATAAGGTGTCTGTTCTTCTTAGCATTTGATTTACGTAAGACTTGATCAGTTGTACCAAGGGATATGGACAAAAAAGGGAGGCTTATTGACAATGGAGAAACCTTTATTGCTTTCATTTTTTTATCTCTTTTGCTAGACCAAAACTAGTTTTGGCTTTCATGTGCAATCAGCTCTGATTAAAGAAAAAAAGAAAAAAAACAGAAAGAAGAGGTCAATTAAAATATTCTTAGTCATGCATACAACAACAACATCCCAGTAAAATCCCACTAATGGGGTCTGGGGAGGGTAGTGTGTACGCAGACCTTACCCCTACCCCGAAGGAGTAGAGAGGCTGTTTCCGAAAGACCCTCGACTCAAAAAAATAAATAGACAAAAGGACAAAAAGGAGACAATATTAGTATCACAACAATAATCATAGGAAAAATAGGAACACCATGAAATCCAGAAGAAAGATGCAAAGCAAAGGGAGACGATATTAGTATCGCCTCAATAATCATAAGAAAAATAGGAACACCATGAAATCTAGAAGAAAGATGCAAAGCAAAAGCGATAGCTAGTAAATATGACATGCACTGAAAAGCGAAATAGTAAGACACAACATTGTCACTAGCTATCTTAGACAAAAACCCTACATGGCTAGTCCCATAATGGTACGAAGTAAGGCACGACTCAACTATCTCCTAACCTACAACCCTAATACTCGACCTCCACATCTTCCTATCAAGTGTCATGTTTTCGGAAATCTGGAGCCTCGCCATATCCTGCATGATCACCTCTCCCTAATACTTCTTAGGCCGCCCTCTACCTCTTCTCGTGCCCTCCACAACCAGCTGCTTACACCTCCGTACCGGAGCATCTGGGCTTCTCCTCTGAACATGTCCGAACCATCTAAGCCTCGCTTCCCGCATCTTGTCATCAATGGGAGCCACGTGCACCTTCTCCCGAATATCATCATTTCTAATCTTATCTATCCTAGTGTGCCCGCACATCCACCGCAATATCCTCATTTCTGCTACTTTCATCTTCTGGATATGTGAGTTCTTAACGGGCCAACACTCAACCCCATACATTATGGCCGGTCTAACTACCGCTTTATAGAACTTACCTTTGAGTATCGGTGGTACTCTCTTATCACACAGGACTCCAGATGCTAACCTCCACTTCATCCATTCTACCCCAATACGGTGTGTGACATCCTCATCGATCTCCCCTCCCCCTGGATAACCGAACCAAGGTACTTGAAGCTGTCTTTACTCGGGATGACCTGCGAATCAAACCTCACATTCACGCCCACTTCTCCTGGCTCAATGCTGAACTTACACTCCAGGTATTTTGTCTTCGTCCTGCTCAGCTTGAAACCCTTAGACTCCAGAGCATGTCTCCAAACCTCCAGCCTCTCATTAACACCGGCTCGCGACTCATCAATCATAACTATGTCATCGGCGAATAGCATGCACCATGGCACATCCCTTTGAATATGGTGTGTTAACGCGTCCATCACCAGGGCGAATAAGAACGGACTGAGCGCAGAACCTTGGTGTAACCCCATTACAACCGGAAAATGCTCAGAGTCGCCTCCTACTGTCCTAACCCGAGTCTTAGCCCCATCATACATGTCCTTAATCGCCATAATGTAGGGAACCGACACACTTTTTGCCAACGGGCATCTCCAGAGAACTTCTCTAGGAACTTTGTCATACGCTTTCTCTAGGTCAATAAACACTATGTGCAGATCCTTCTTCCTCTCTCTGTACAGTTCCACCAACCTTCTAACAAGGTGTATAGCTTCTGTAGTCGAACGACCCGGCATGAACCCGAACTGGTTGTCGGATACAGACATTGTCATCCTTACCCTCGCTTCAACCACCCTCTCCCACACTTTCATGGTATGACTCAGTAATTTGATACCCCTATAATTGTTACAACTCTGGATATCACCTTTGTTCTTATATAATGGAACCACCATACTCCACCTCCACTCATCCGGCATCCTCTTCGCCTTAAAAATAATATTAAACAACCTAGTCAACCACTCCAAACCTGCTCTCCCCATACAATTCCAAAATTCCACCGGAATCTCGTCTGGCCCGGTCGCTCTGCCCCTACTCATCTTACGCATAGCTCCCACGACCTCCTCAACCTCGATACGCTTGCAGTACCCAAAGTCACGGTGACTCTCGAAATGCTCCAATTCGCCTAGCACAATATCCCGATCCCCTTCTTCATTCAGAAGTTTATTAAAGTAAGTCTGCCATCTCCTTTTAATCTGGGCATCTTCCATCAATACTCTACCATCTTCGTCCTTGATGCATTTTACTTGGTCCAAATCCCGAGCCTTCCTCTTTCTCAACTTGGCCAGCCGGAATAACTTCTTGTCCCCACCTTTTCCCCCCAATTCCTCGTACATACGACCATAAGCCGCAGTCTTAGCCTCTGTGACCGCCAGCTTAGACTCCTTCTTAACTGCCTTATACCTCGTCATGCACGCTCGCCTCTCCTCCTCACCTATGCTCCCCACTAACTTCAGGTACGCCGCCTTCTTTGCTTCCACTTTATCTTGGACCACTTCATTCCACCACCAGTCTCCTTTGTGCCCACCAGAGACACCCGTCGAGACCCCTAATACCTCTCTCGCAGCCTCCCTAATACAGTCTGCTGTCGCTGACCACATAGTACTCGCGTCACCACTGCTCCTCCAAGCTCCCATAGCCGACAACCGCCCCTCCAACGCTTGGGCTTTATCCTTAGTTAAGGCTCCCCACCTGATTCTCGGTCTTCCTCGAGTAGACCTTTTCCTCCTCTTTAACATAATACCAACGCCCATCACCAAGAGCCTATGCTACCTCGCGAGTATCTTACCCGAAATCACCTTGCAATCCTTGCACAACCCTCTGTCACACCTCCCGAGGAGGAGATAGTCAATCTGAGTCTTCGCCACTGCATTTTGAAAAGTAACCAAATGCCCCTCCCTCTTCCGAAAGCTAGAGTTCGCAATCACTAACCCAAAAGCCTTAGCAAAGTCCAACAACGATGTACCTCCTCCATTCCTCTCCCCAAAAGCGAAGCCTCCGTGCACCTCGCCATAACCACCTGCGGTCGACCCAATATGCCCATTGAAATCCCCTCATATGAATAACTTCTCAGCAGGCGGAACCTGGCGCACAATCTCATCTAACCCTTCCCAGAAGCGCCATTTAACCTCCTCATCCAGGCCCACATGCGGCGCATAGACGCTAACGACGTTTAGGGTGCATTCTCCAACCATCAAATTAATAATCATCAATCTATCATTCACCCGTCTAACCTCAACCACAAACTCTCTAAGTTCCCTATCCACCAAGATGCCCACTCCATTCTTACCTTTCTGGACTCCTGAGTACCAAAGTTTATACCCGTCTGCATCCCTCGACCCTACCCACCTTGTCTCCTGGACACACGCTATATTGACCCTCCTCTTCTGGAGGATCTTCGCCAACTCTATAGATTTACCCGTCAATGTACCTACATTCCATGACCCAATTCTCAACCTACAGACACCCTTATTCCCTTTACCTCCCTTGCCTCCCGCCCCACCCCCTAAACCCTGCCTTACCTCCCACCCTCACCCCCCGTTCCCCTTGAGGACATGACCTCACTCGACCATCCCAGACCACAGCCACTATACCTACGACAGAGTAAGGGAAATCACTATCACACACAAGGCAACAGACCAAACCAGAAGAAGACAAGTTGTAACAACAGGCACACTAATACGGTGAATAAACTAATACGAAGTAAGATGACAACAATTTAACTCACACAACTAGTGTTTTGAAAAGCGAGCGCTTCGTCGCTTTAAGCGAGAAGCGAGGCGAAGCGAGAAGCCGTCGCTTTTTCCTAACTGAGGTGACCCGACCAGCAGAAGCGCTCGCTTTTGTTTAGAGGGGTCATTTTAAAAAAAAAAGTTTGAGCCTTTGTTTTTATTATACAAAACAGACCCAAAGTGAAAAGACTATTCTTTCTCCTTCCCAACGTTAGCAGCAACAACTAGCTAGAGTTTCAACCTCCAGGTCATTTTTCTTCTTTTATTCTTCTCTTCTTTCTTCTTCTTCTCCTCCTCCTCCTCTCTTCTCTTTTTCAGTTTTTCTCCTCCAGCGTACAGCTAGGGCAGGCGCTGGTTTTTTTCCCCCTTTTATTCTTCTTATTTATTAATTTTAATATGTATTTTAGTTTATAAAATTAATTATTATATATATACATTATATTTTCAGTTTATTTGATTTTTTTAATGTGTATTTCAGTTTTTAAAATTAATTATTATATATATGTTATATTTTCAGTTTATTTAATTTTTTTAATGTGTATTTCAGTTTATAAAATTAATTATTATATATATGTTATATTTTCAGTTTATTTGATTAATTTTATATGTATTTCAGTTTATAAAATTAATTATTATATATATATATATATATATATATTTAATGTGTTTTTTAGTGTATAAAATTAATTATTATTTATATGTTATATTTTCAGTTTATTTGATTAATTTTATATGTATTTCAGTTTATAAAATTAATTATTATATATATATATATGTTATATTTTCAGTTTATGGAGGATTTGGTGGTACCTACTTTTAAGTTTTTAGATTGAACTTTTTGATTGTTTATATTATGTCTTTGTAAGGTTTACATTATGTTTTTTAAGAATTGCGCTTCACTTCAATGAAGCGCGCGCTTCGCTCTTGAAGCGAGGCGAGCCCCTGTCGCTTTTTTGCGCTTCTCGCTCTCAAAAACACTGCACACAATAAAGGAAAACTGGAAAACGGGAGGTACCAACTCCCGCGAGTAGAATAGTAAATTCAAAGCAAGAACAATGGAACCTGAAGTCACAACGAGTGCCGAGAAAGGTGTTGTCCACAACAGTTATGTTTTGGAAGTTCCCGCCCGCTTCGCCCGAGGCTCGCCGGAAAATTGTCTCAGCCGCCACCGCCACCGCCGATAGGCTAGATCAGTGCACCAGAAAATAGGGGGACGGGGGGTGAAAGAGACGAGGTATAGGGGAGAGAAAGAAAGGAGAAGAAGAAAAGGGAGATATAAAAAGATGGGGGTAGATCTGGAAAGCAAGGGAGGGTAGTAACGGGGAAGAAGAAGAAAGCAGGAGAGAGAGAGGAAAAGAAGACAGGGGTGAGGTGGGGGTTTTACCTGGTCTGGTGGTCGCCGGAGGTCCGGTGAATGGTACGTTAGAGAGATCCGAGAGAGACGTTAGAGCTTAAGCTTTTCCAAGCTTTTTCGTAGTCATGCATAACTGTTTAAAAATATTTACATTCTCATGCATGTAGAGAAGTTGAATTAACATTGGGTAATGCAATAATGTTGCAAACAGTTATTCGCTGAGGAAAGTCAAGTATTTGCTTAAGTTTATGGATAGAAAATTGCTAATATACACTTATCACCAATCAATATATGTGATCAGAAGCCAACATCAAAATTAAGAGCCTAAAATGTGAAGAAATATCCAGCTTCAGGAGACTAAGGCCTCATTTGTTTGCACTTAATGGAGGTCTGCTTCTTAATTATTCAGATTTCGGTCATTAAGTACGTTTGTTGTTTAGATCTTAATTTTAATTATTCAGATCTTAACCATTAAGTCTGTTTGTTTCTTTAATTTTACAACCGCTTAATGGGTCTGAATAGATCTTAATGATTAAGATCTATTTTTCTTTAAAAATATTTCACTATTATTCCTACACTTTCACCATCCTCAGCCATAACTACTACCCATCTATAACAGAGTTTTAATATCATTAAGATGTTAGTAAAAAAAATATTTCACTATTATTCCTACACTTTCACCATTAACCACCACCTCCATTGCTATCGCCGTCCTCCACATCGTAGACTATACCACCACCTACTACCCACCACCTACTATTCATTACTACCATCCTCAGCCATAACTACCACCGCTATCAAGCACGAATGTTAGTTGTTACTACTATTAGCCATCATTTACAACCATCACCACCAACCACCATTACTATAACAATCACCAATCACCACTATCAACCACTATCAACCACAACTATATATCACTCATCACCGTTCAGTCACCACTACCATCAACCACCACAGTTAACTATTGTCATCCACCTTCTACTACCTATAATGACCACCATCAACCAATACCACTACCAGACATTACCCGGTCGACACCCACAACCATTACTGTTAGCCATCACCACCACCAACCACCATATAATTTTTTAATAGTATTTTATTGATATAGTATTAGATTAATTAGTACTATTTGATTTGAATTTATACTAATTAATTTTTAAATAAAAATAAGTTTTATACATTTAGCGGTAGAGAAAACAAACAGTCTTAATTATTCAGTATTCAGATCTTAATACAATATCTTAATATTCAGATGTGTATCCAGATTCAGGCATTCTAATCTTAATATACATATTAATAGTCAGATATTTATTTAGATTCAAATGTCTTAATCTTAAAAAAAAACAAATGAGTGAAATCTTCGGTCTTGTGGAGCTTGATTGACAGATCTAAGACCTGAGCTTAACTAATCACTTCAGTATTTGTTGTTTGTCTGGTACATGATTTTCCTACTTAGTATCTAGCTATCGCTTTTTCTTTCTCCTTTTTCCCGTGGCAATATGTGATTGAAAACTTGACTAGTCTCTTCAGCTACCTGACACCAGATATTGGTCTTAAAGTTCTATTCTCTTTCCTTTTGGTTTCTTCTCTTTTCTTTTTGTTCATTTCTTTCCGATTTTGGTATAATACAGCGCATCCCAGATGAATTTGTAATGAAGTATGGGGCCAACATGCGAGATCTTGTGGCCCTTGAGGTCCCAAGTGGCGCAATATGGAAAATAAAATTGCAAAACTCTAATGGCATGGCATGGCTGAAGGAGGGTTGGGACCAGTTCAAGGAGTACTATTCAATTGGTTGTGGTTACTTTTTACTCTTTCAATATAATGGAATCTCTCATTTCTCTGTCTCCATATTTGATTTAAGTGCTTCCGAGATTGAATATCCTTCTGGCCCAAGTGAAGATATGACACCAGAGAATTTTGTAAAGATAGTGGGTGATGCTAGTCATAGAAAGAAGGAAGGTGGGCCTGAGACAAACAATAATGCATGTGATGACATCGTGGACGATTTTCTGAGAAAGAAGACTGCAAAAGTTACAAAAGTAGCAGATCATTCATATTCAAGAAGACAAAAGTCTAGCGTTACAGAATGGCAGGATCGTATCAGGGTGAGCCTTGAGAAACCACACGTGGAAGAGGATTTGTATTGTGCAACAGAAAAAGAAAAAAGGAAGGAGATTAAGAAGGAGAAACTTGAAAAACAAAACATGGAGAAGAATTTGTATCATGCAGCAGATAAAGGAAAAGGTATATTGATTAAATGTTTGTACCTATTTTCATGGATTCTTCTTGTTCAATAACATGAGAATCTTCCCTTGTGGTACACATTCTGGTTGAATTATGCTGGTGCCAATAACATTCTCCTTTCTCTCTCTTTGTGTCCTCCTGCTCCCCCTTCCCCTCTCCTTTTTTTAGCAGAGCACTGCAAAGAAGCACTAGATCCCCCAGCCTCTAAGATGACAAATACTTGCAGATGCAATAAAAGGAAATATTCTACGAGTTTGGAGGAACCACATTGTAGGCATCCTCTACGAAGTAAAAGTAAACCGGTGGAAGTGGTGAAGCTTGACCAATCAAAAACAGAGGCGACTATGCACTGTGTAAAACCAAAGAATACAGTAGTTGCAGATTCTTCACATTCTGGAAGACAAAAAACTGCCGCTCCAATATCCTGTCCAGAAACAAAAGATCCTAAGAAGGTGAAGCTTGAAAAAGTGAACTCGGAAGAGGATTTCCATTGTGCAGCACCAAAAGCAAGGAGGGGGGAGACTAACATTGAGAAACTTGAAAAGCAAGATGTGCAACAGAATTTGTATGCTGAAGCATATAAATTTAAAGGTATTTGGTTTTAATATTTGTGGTTACTCTCATTGATGCTGCTGGTCAGTAACAAGAAAATTTTCCTTTGTGAGTCTCATTACGTTGAATTATGTTACGAGGCATGACATTCTTCCCCCCCCCCCCCCCCCCCACAAAAAAAAAATCTTTTTGGCAGAGCACTGCGATGAAGTACCAGTAGTGGATCCCTCAGCATCTAAGATGACAACCACTAATCAACAAAGTGAAAAGAAAATTACTACCAATTTGGATGCTTCATGTTGTAGGTATCCACTACGAAGTAAGCAACTGAAAGAGGTAAAGCTTGAAAAACGAGACACGGAAGAGGACTTGTTTTGTGCAGCACAAAAGGTAAAAAGGAAAGAGACTAACAGAGTGGAGCTTTGACAAAGGAGATGCTGAAGGTATTTGGTTCTAATATTTGTGCCTACTCTCATTAATGCTGCTGGTTCAGTGACGAGACAATTTTTACTCTGTGAGACTCATTACGTGGAATTGTGTTCTGACAGATGACATTCTTCTTCCTTTCTCCTCCCTTCCTCTTATCCCCCTCCCCACATCATCTTTTTGGCAGAGCACTGCAATGAAGTACCAGTGGTGGATCCCTCAGCACCTAAGATGACAACCACTAATCAACATACTGAAAAGAAAACTGCTACCAGTTTGGATGCTTCACATTGTAGATATCCACTGCGAAGTATGCAACTGAAAGATGTGAAGATTGAAAAAAAGAGATTTGAAAGGTATTTGGTTCAGTACCAAGACAATGTTCCTTGCGAGTCTCATTACATTGAATTATGTTATGACGGATGCCATTCTTTTTCTCCTCCCTTCCTCCCCGCAGAGCACTGCAATGAAGTATCAGTGGTGGATCTCTCAGCATCTAAGATGACAACCACTAATCGATATACTGAAAAGAAAACTGCTACCAGTTTGGATGCATCATGGTGTAGGTATCCACTGCGAAGTAAGCAACTGAAAGATGTGAAGATTGAAAAAAGAGATTTGAAAGGTATTTGGTTCGGTAACAAGACAATGTTCCTTGTGAGTCTCATTACGTTGAATTATGTTATGACGGATGACATTCTTTTTCTCTTCCCTTCCCTCCCCCTTGCTGCGTCATCTTTTTGGCAGAGCACTGCAATGAAGTATCAGTGGTGGATCTCTCAGCATCTAAGATAACAACCACTAATCGATATACTGAAAAGAAAACTGCTACCAGTTTGGATGCGTCATGGTGTAGGTATCCACTGCGAAGTAAGCAATTGAAAGATGTGAAGATTAAGAAAAGAGACGTGGAATGTATTTTGTTCAGTAACAAGACAATTTTCCTTTGTGAGATTCATTACGTTGAATTATTTTATTATGGATGACATTCTTCTTTTCCTCCCTCTCTTCCCTTCTCCCATGTCATCTTTTTGGCAGAGCACTGCAACAAATTACTAGTAATGGATCCCTCAGCATCTAAGATGACAACCACCAATCAACATAGTGAAAAAGAAAACTGCTACCAGTTTGGATGTGTCACGTTGTAGGTATCCACTGCGAAGTAAGCAACTGAAAGAGGTGAAGCTTGAACAATGGGGAGGAGAGAAGAATATGCATAATCTGAAGCCAAAAAATAAAGTAGTCGCAGATTCTCCATATTGTAGAAGGCAAAATTCTGGCCTTCCAGCATCCTCTTCAAGTTTTCACCCAGAAAGAAAGGAGCCTATCAGGGTGAAGCTTGAAAATCCAGACGTGGAAGAGGATTTGTTTTGTGTAGCTCAAAAAGCAAAAATGAAGGTGACTAACAATGTGAAGCTTGAAATAGGAGACGTGGAGCCTATCACCCAGACGTGGAGCCTCTTCAAGTTTTCACCCAGAAAGAAAGGAGCCTATCAGGGTGAAGCTTGAAAATCCAGACGTGGAAGAGGATTTGTTTTGTGTAGCTCAAAAAGCAAAAATGAAGGTGACTAACAATGTGAAGCTTGAAATAGGAGACGTGGAGCCTATCACCCAGACGTGGAGCCTCTTCAAGTTTTCACCCAGAAAGAAAGGAGCCTATCAGGGTGAAGCTTGAAAATCCAGACGTGGAAGAGGATTTGTTTTGTGTAGCTCAAAAAGCAAAAATGAAGGTGACTAACAATGTGAAGCTTGAAATAGGAGACGTGGAAGGTAATTTGAATAGTGCAGCTTATAAAGTAAAAGGTATGTCATTCTACTTTTTATGGCTACTCTCACGGATACTGCTTGTTTGGTAACATGAGGATCTTCCTTTGTGGTGGCCATTTTGTTGAATTATATTGTTAAACATGACATAGATGACAGCTTCTGAGATGACAAATACATGGCAAGAAAAAGGCTATACCCTCATAGATGCACAATGTTCCAAGTTGGGGAATCCATACTTCATTGTTTCTATGCAGCCGACTTATGTCTCAAGAAATTTCCGCTTGGTAAGCTGTCAGTCAAGAGATGGTCAGTTCATTGCCTTTGGATAGATGTCGAGTCCTGCTGTCCTTAGGGGTCAAGTGTCCTTTGTTTTTAGTCTGTTGAAGGGGAAGTGGGTAAAAGAACTCAGAATCTCTAAAAAGAGTATCTCTTACAACAATTTCTGTTTTTCCAGGATATACCTGGTAACTTCTTCGGGAGATATTTCAAAGAGAAGGAAACCATTGTCATTCTGTGAGCTCTGATGGGAGAACTTGGCGTGCAAGGTGCTCTTTCCAATCAAATTGTGCGAGGATCCGCTCACCAGGTTGGAGAGAATTTGCACTAGACAACGGTTTAAAAGTGCATGATACTTGTGTCTTTGAGCTGATGGAAGGTGTCGAGCCAATGATATATGTAACAATTTTCCGTGATGACTCCTGTTCCCTGAAAGACAATCTCCCAATTTGCTGGCAAGGTAGGGATAGCATCACTGTACTTTAGCTTTACTATCCATCTTCTGTTGATCTTGAGCTCTTCTTGAAGGAGTTAAGCCTATTACAGATTCACTGAGCTCAAGGATATTACATGTATTTCCTTCATTCTGGTTGAGTTAATACCCTAAAACCCGCCTAAACTATATAACCTTTGTCAGTTGCCTACCTAAACTATCGTTTGTCCCTGAAAACCCCCTGAACTATATCCCCCTTCACAATAAAACTCCTTAGCGCATTCTTACTAGTGCTTATAATACACGCTCCAATTTTTATTTTTTTTTAAATCTGCCATGGATATTTGTTTAGCTTAATCTAAAAAACAGACTTAATTAAGATTTTAATACTCTTTATTATATCATTGTAAAAAATTATACAGTAAAAATAAGAAAAAGGGGATGGCTACACCATTCTGTCAGTAGCGATTTTCTCTATTAATCTTGGTTCTAACCTCAATTGCTTTGTTTATTCTTGCTTCTGTTCGAAAATTGTGATAAAAATTAGGGTTATGCTCCTGAGTTGACGAGAATTTCAGAGAATCGGATGGATTCAGATGAAGAAATGGAGAAGAAAATTAAAAAGATGAGGAAGGAAGGTGAAATATATTATATAAAGAAAAAGAGGAGAAAAAAAAAGAAATATAATTTTTTAAAAAGAAGGGCTAATTAGCCATTAAATACTGTCAGATGGGCCATTTTAATGAGTTTTTTTGGCCTTCACACGCTCTTTGACGATTTAATACACACACTATGCCACATAAGCGACGATGGGGGTTTTATTATGAAGGAGATATAGTTCAAGGTATTTTCGGAGACAAACGATAGTTTAGGTAACTGAAAAATGTTGTATAGTTTTAGACAGGTTTTAGGGTATTAACTCATTCTAGTTACTTTCTTAAGATTGAGCTCACCAGTATTATGTGCAATTAAGTATCCTTACATCTATTTAGCAATTGAAGTCCTCTCCATTTGCTTAGTTTCTGTTTCCTGTGACAGGTTTTCGTGCTTGCACAAGTACTGGCAATTCTCAGGCACTATGAGAAACTTTACAATGATAGCAGCTTTTATGGTAAACTAGATTTACCTCGTCTTTGGTCATCCCTTTCCTCTAGTATTTAGTATCTTCATTTCAAACTGAAATATTGTACTATTTTTTATTCCATGTCTACTTCTTGTTTTTTGGTTGAAACGGACATAATTTTAAAAGGTTTGGGTAAACAATAGTGCTATCCTTGCTTTTAATTTCATTGATTGTCCTTCAATTACTCTTCCCAACCTTATTATTGGAGGGACAGTTCATTCATTGAGCCAAACTATTCTCCTCCATCTTCCTTTCTCATAATCTGCCTCTTTCTGGAAAAACAAAAAAGAGAGAGAAGATAAATCTTTTAATGGGGCTGAGCATTTTAATTGGTTACTGAAAATTGATTCTTTTTTTAATGATTGCGCTGTTGAATCATCCATTATTATAGCCTCAAAGTCAATTCTGCAAAAAAAAAAAAGTATAAGATCTTTAACAGTCAGTCTTGCACAAGTAATGTGAAGTCAATTGGCACCCAGGGGAATTATTCACAAATCAACAGATTCTTTAAAGAGATACTGTTCATTCCACCATGGAAATAAAACAAATCAAACTGCAAAGTTGATGCCTTTTACAAATGTACATTTTCAAGCCTAATAATTGAAGTTATAACCTGTAGAAAATAGACCCATAATTGAGAGTAGGTAAAACCTGGTGTGACAATTTTACTTCAGTAGCATAGAGGCTTATCAGAGAAAATGTAGCTAACTTGAAAAGAAAAAGCACACACCTAACGCAATGGAAATGTTGAGTGCTAGGAAAATGGAATAGGAATTGAGAAAGCTGCCAGAAAGTGAAAACGAACAGCCAGATTGTAGGTTCCGACTCATGAAAACTCAAGATTCAAGATTTACTGAATACAGCTCTCTGTTTTAAATGGTATCCAGAAATGTCCTTGGCATAAATACAAAAAATATGGGTGGATACGAATGCCATCGACATGTCACCCAGGGAGGAGGAGCAACGGCATGGGCAAGGCTATCTGCTATCCTCCGGCCTGCAAAACTAATAAGGAATATACTGTTTGTAATCTGCAACTAGGTTTGTAATTGTCCCTCTTGGTTGTTAGAAATGCACGGAACAATAAATTGATGGTAATCTAGTCCCACTCATTTCTGATTACAGATGGTAATCCAAAGATGATATATTATCTAACCTATCTAGTCTTTAAGCAGCTGGAAAAGCTAACACGTAAAAGCCAGAGACAATAACTCATACATACAAGTGAAACAATACTGCTTTTTAAGCATCAAAACTCAATCCATGTTCTCTAGTTACTCATTTTTAAAACGAGTGCCAAAAGGAAATGGTTTCTCTTGAAATGTGCTCCTCTTCTTCTTGCTCCTCTACTCCCTTGAGGTAATCAGAAATGATACAACCAGATTGCAGAATTATGACAATCTCCAAAATCAGAATTGTAAAGTAAGAAGCATGCATAGTTTCAGAGCAACATTTGCGCAGTTATTTAAGACTTTGAAATCAACAAAATCACTGAAAGTTCTTACATCAGTTTAAGGCCTTGTATGGGAGTGCAGTAACTTTTAGATAAGTAGTTTTTCCAACACTGCTATTACACTTTAATAAGTGTAGGGTACACTATTTGTAGAGCACTTCAATTGTCTAAGAAGGAAAGACTTTAGAAACTTTTGTCTAAATATAAAAATGTATCATTCCTTTTGTAACAAACTAAAAACGATAGTGCATCACATAAATTGAGACAGGCGGTATTTCATTTTGGTTTCCAAAATAATTTTGTGTCTCAAACATTCTAAATTTTATGGTGTCCATTTCAGGGACATCTTAAAAGTTTCTTTTTCCACATGTGCCCAGATTCATTCATGAGACCTGAAAGTCAAAATTAATGAGACAGATAAATGATATATCTTGGAGATAACTTGATGACAACACAGAAAAGAATAAATGATTATCATGGAGAGAACTTGATGACAACATTGACATAAACTATCACATATACTGTCTCATAGCATTCTCAAAGAACAACATGAGCATAGTATCTAACAGAATCTCAAAGCCTTCATCCAGCCTTTAGAAACTAAAATCTGATAAATCTACTTGTTAAAGATAAACAATCCTTACCATTATATTATGACACCACCGAGTCAGTCGCTGCAAGAGTTCCAGCTGAATTCTTCTTAGAGAACAAAAGACTGTCAAACATATCTTTGAGACACACCCAAGGGCACTCCACAGGTGGTTCTCTGAAACGATGCTCATGAAGGGAGTAATCCACACTCTCACCTCAACTTTCAATTGCATTTGTTAATTTTCTTTCATCTTGATCTAAAAATGGCTGTCTTCTTTGACCTGTTCTGAGTAACTAAGATGAGGACCATATCATAAGCAAGACTAGGGAGAACTTCCTCAACATTATAAAGAACTTCTTCGCAAATTCAGATCAGAAAATGAGAATCGCAAAGTTACACGTAATCACATCTCAGCTTGTAATTACAGAACTTAAAAGACCTCTATCTGATCTATTCGTATTCTGAAAGCATATCCAATACAGTTCCACAGGTTTCTGAGAACTTCAAATAGTGTGCCAATCACATCTCAGCTTATAACATTAAATTCTTGAAGGACCTTAATCTACTTTGCTTCATGTTCTAAAAGCATATCAGAATCTGAGACTATACCAGAGTTATATCTAGTTCCACAGGTTTCACCAACAAAACTACTTGTCAGTGACTCCTCTTCTACGCCTTGGTTAGTATCTCTATATAACCCCCTACTACGATCTAGAAAACCTTGCTTCATCATGTTCGCAAATTTCTCCCTTATGTGAACAAGGGGATGCTTCTCAATCAGTTGATCGCGATTATAAGCCTCTCTAAGGACGACAGTCTGAGTGTCACCCTTCATAGAAATGTAAAAAATCCCAGGATGCCGCTCAAAGACCTTTGTGAACTTCTGAGGCAATTCAAATGGCTTGCGGAGATTGCTAACGTTTCTCCTCTCTGTTTTCTTTTGTAAGATGAGGTGCAGAAGCTCGTTAAACACTCCAACAATTCTCTTCTCTGACACATCTGTCCTTGGGTCCAAATGAGAGGCATCCACATAAGGAGAAGTATAAGGCAGCTTTTGCCATTCCTCCAACCATTCCATGCATTTTCTCTTTAACCCGAAACCCCGGGTGAATCCAATAGGAAACATCAAGGTCCCATTTCCCCTTGTAGAATTTGCCTCCAAATGGGAAACAGCTAATTTGTGATCCCATGCTAAAAGCTTAAGACCAACACGACCATCGGGAAGGTCCACCAAATTAAACAGCTCAGGATGTTTTATAACCAATGAACTACCACAATCATGTGGCAAGCCTAAATCCCATTTTAGTTGATCAACTGTCTGAAGAGGAAGCATCCTCTCCTTGGTCATCATCAAAAGCTTTCTCAGCCTACTAACAATATCCGTGCTGCACTCGCGGAGAACATTAACTTCTTCATGATGAAACTCTAGGGTCTCAGGAGTTAATTTGAACCACGGAACAGGAGTGCCAGCACTATCACGACAAGAAAATTCCTCAAAAATATTTGGGTATCGCCTAAGGAAAGTGGAGATTTTCAATTCATGAGGGAGCCCAAGCTGCCCACGCTTGGTTGTGAGATGGTAAATAGGAAGACCAGAACTGGATTGTGAGGCAATGATGGAAACTAGTGTAGATCCCGCCTTTAGTTCTCTGCCTCCAGCTACTACACTGTCCAAGACACTATCTTTAACCCATTTTAGCTTTACATTCACAAGAGTACGCTTCTGATGGTAATTCAATATCGAGACAATGCAACCTTCTTCTACCCTCCTTAGCATTTCAGTAAAGGCTATCTTTCTCTTGTCCACTCAAGTTATGCTTAAATCTTGTATATAAATGTAGAAGATTCTACCATCTGGAGAACAGATTAAAGAAACTAAGGTCCAAAACCCAGAATGAAACAAAGGCCCTTAAAGAGCTCTCATCAATATGGAAAAGATCTAAGGCTTATTTTCAAGTCCGATTGCTCCTCCTCACCTTTCTTTGGAGTGCTTAGACAAATTCTGGATATGGAGTTGCCAGACGCTGGAAGTAGTACAATCAGATGACTGACCACTCAACCGCGAAATAACCTGAAAGGCTGGAACTTCCCAAGTGAAAGAAAAGATTTTGTTCCATAGCCTTTTTTTCCCCTCCAAAAGTCAATCTGAAGTGAAGACAAAACAAGGAGCACTTAGTCAAATATTAATTATGCTTAATAAAAAGAAGAATAGAAGCAGATTAAACTAATAGAATTCCACCAAATTGAAAGAAACCAACCAAATGTCATTTTCTTGTTAATATCAATGCTAATTAATGTCACTAGCAATTTTTCTCAGGCATCTTGGCTTTACTGCGTTAGTGAGAACTATACTGTGCTGAGAGGGTGCAAACTGGATATGACCTACTAGGAAAACCATATAGTTGTCTGCTTGTACTACTTCCAGCGTTTTAAGAGGTGTAAATATTTTTAGAAAAAATAGGGATAGCACTATTATATTTGTGAGTTTCGAAAAATAAAAATATTGTGTCAAATACGTAAAATTTTTAGTCATCTCACTAAATAATTAGTGTTCATTTCCTATTTAAGAGTTTCATAAGATATATACTTCAAAGATATTTATTCTCTTTTTTAATCAAAGGTTTGAATATAGATTTCAAAAAAAATAATTATACTCTTTTTTAAAATTCATAAAAACAAATACATAATAACTTTTCATTTATAGTTTTAATTTATCTTATAATAATTATATTTTAATATGGGATATACTTCATATTTATAATAATTATATTGTAACGTGGGAATTATTTCATATGGTATATTGTATAGGATTTTCATAGTATAGGGGAAGTGTTTGATTTTGAAATACAGGGAGTGTGTCTGAAACTACAGAAGTATTTAGTGTAATTAAAACTCTATTTATTTATGTAATGCTTTTCGGGCTGTCCCGTCTCTAACAGACGGATACTTGATCTGGCCAAAGTGAAAGATAGCACAGAAATATGCCCTAGATCTATTGCCTCGTGCAGACATGCTTGATTCTCGTCCTTTGGCCACTCCTCTTACTAGTCGTACCGAGCTTCCCAAGTTGGATGTCACTTCCCTCTCTGATCCCACCTATTTCATTCTTCTATTGAGTCGGCTAACTGTAACTATAAGCGTGCTAGTTCTTCTCCTTCTTGTATAGCTGCGACGTAACGACATTTCTTCGTTGGGTTCAAGGTCAGTTGCACTTACGCTTCTTCCCTTGATTCTCTCCTCTTGTGGACTTTGGTAATCCCTTTCTTGAGGAGCTGTCATGTGACTGAAACGGGTAGGTAGGTGTAAATGGGTTGTGGGGTTGGGGGAATGGTGGTGTGGGGAGGGGAAGTGGATGTATTAGTGTAGCTAAATTTTCTTTTTCTGCTCTGTTTCTTTTATATTTCCAGCATTTATATGTATCTCAGTATCTGCACTGTCTTTAGGAGATGGAAATTACATCCTTAATTTTATTAGTATATTGTAATTCAACTATAGTCTTATAATAAGAAGATTTTAAAATCCTCCTCTGTCAACATAAATATGCTACCCGAAATGAATTCAACTTAAAGAGCCAAGTTAAGACTATTACCTTTAGTACTCCCTCTGTTGACACTTTTATCAATGTATGGCATAGTTTGCTTGACACGAAATTTAAGAAAGGAAAATTTTTGCCACTTGTAGTTTTAAATATGCCAAAACACTTGGGTGTCTATAAAAGCTTCTTGTTAAGGTAAACTAAATTTACATTAATTATTTCTAGATATAAAAGATGTCATTCTTTTCAGCAAACACATAATATGGAAAAGGTGCCACCAAGACTTAAAGTAAATTCTTCAGAGTGATATTTAGACTGCTTATGTTGTATGCGATGGAGTGTTGGCCAATTAAGAACTATCATGTCTAGAAGTTGAAAGTAGTGCAAATGAGAATGTTGAGGTGGATGTGTGGGCATACTAGGAGAGACAGGATCATGAATAAAAATATTCGGGACAAGGTAGGGTAGCTCTCGTGGAGGATAAGCTGCGAGAAGTGAGGCTGAGATGGTAGGGGCATGTGAGGAAGAGATGCCCGGATGCCCTAGTAAGGAGGTGCGTGAGGTTGCACATGGTGAGTCCATCGAGGGGAAGAGAAAGGCCTAAGAAGTATTAATGAGAGGTGATTAGGCATGATATGATACATTTTCAGATTACTGATGACATGACCCTTAATAGGAGGTTGTGGAGGTCGAAGATTAGGGTAGAAGGTTAGTAGGTAGTAAAGCATATTTCCCTTATATACTGGTAGCTTTAGTATTACTCTAGTTGTGGCTTATTCTTGGATTCATATAATTACATGATATTGCTTTTGTTTCGGTTGTTAATATCCTGCTATTACTTATGTTTCCTTTCCATGACTTGTTCATTTTTTATAGTGCATTTCTTTACTGCTGA
Organism: Nicotiana tomentosiformis; assembly: GCF_000390325.3. Taxonomy (NCBI): domain Eukaryota; kingdom Viridiplantae; phylum Streptophyta; class Magnoliopsida; order Solanales; family Solanaceae; genus Nicotiana; species Nicotiana tomentosiformis. The sequence goes on from NC_090813.1 coordinate 141,676,410, forward strand.
TATTGTGCTTACCTAAGCTAAGGGTCTATAGGAAACAGATTCTCTACCTGTACAAGATAGTAGTAAGGTCTACGTACACACTAACCTTCCCTGACCCCATTTGTAAGTATATATTGGGTATATTATTATTGTTGTTGTATACTTAGGTATAGATGTACCTCATAAGGGGTGCATATGTAAGAATTTCATAATATAGGGGATAAGTGTTTGATTTTAAAATATAGGAATATATCCAAAACTAAGTCATGCCATATGGGTGTTTCAAATAGATAAATAAATAAATAGTTCAAGGTCATTCATAGTATATTTGCTTTGGTTTTTTCTTAGAATGAAAGTAAACCAACTATTACATTATTTGTGTGCATATACAATCAAACCAAATCAAGTAAAGTTTGTTTCTTCTTCGATTTCTGTAAGGCCCCATAAAATTTCGCCAAGGAATTTAAGGTTTTGTGGTGCCAAAGTAGACTACGGCACAAACTTTTTGGGTTGAAAAATGCATTGAGGAGTTTGTGAAAATTTTGGCAGAAGAAGGCAATTATGCGGTCTGTTTCGCGACTGCATATTTATCGCGGAGTTGAGCAGAAAATTTGTTGAATTTTGAAGGTCATTTTGTGGTCCATTATGCGATCGCAAATCCGTTTCGCGGTTCGCACTTCCGTCGCAAATTTAGCATGAAGAATTTCGAAGAGTGATTCTACGGTCCATTTCGCGGCCGCATAACTGGTCTCGGACCGCAGACCTGTCCAGACCAACCTAGTTTTTGGGATTGTTTTTGCGGGCCACATACTTGTTCTGCGATCCATTGTGCGATCGCAGAGTTGAGTTCGGAGGGTCCATTTTCTATTTTTATAACCCGACCCCATTTCTTATAAAACGACTTTGGGGTAGGGATGGGCGTCGGTCGGTTCGGTCGGTTATTATGAAAGTACGGTTCGGTTTATCGGTTTTCGGTTTTGTAATATTAATAACCAAATCAAACCAAAGTATTTACGGTTCAGTGCAGTTTTTTCAAGGTTCGGCTCGGTTATTTCCGGTTTAGTTTTTCGGTTATTAATGGTTCAAGATTTTGATTAATACAGCAAGTTGCTGAAACATGTTGGTTGCTTTTCTGATGGAGTTTTCAGTACAGGTTAAAACCAGAAACTGGGGTTGTTACCACTCAATGGAACAACTTTATGAAAATGTACTATCATGATAATGATAGCACATACGATATACGAGGAATCGTTACAATGTTTATTCAGGCGAAATTGGATTAATAGCAGAACTGACGGGTTCAAATTCATAATAGAAAGCATGATATATAAGAAAACATCTGAATAGCAGCAAATTGTAGTGCATTTACGCAGAGAGCAGAACTATATATGCCCAATTGACTTATATTATATGACAAAGTACAAAATACCCGTGCAAACCGAGATCCTTTTGATCGTCCAAGTAAACTGTCACCAGTAAACAGACTAAAATCATAATTATAATACAAAAACTAAAAAATGGTTGCTATATTAAATTATGTTAACTGTAGTTTCTCACTAGAGTTGTTACCACACATCAATCCTTGAGGTATGAGGTTCGAACTTCACTAGCCTGTTTGGGTATGAGTCCAAAATTTCAGTTTTTTGGTTTAACCGAAAATCAAAACACCAAAATCGTAAACCGCACCGAAAACCGGAATTTAATAATTTAAAAACCGCACACCGACCGAATAACCGTTTAAACCGAAACCGAAAAATCGAAATTCACGGTTCGACCGATTTTTTCGGTTCGGCCGGTATTATGTCCACCCCTACTTTGGGGTTATTTTGGCCGGGTTAAACACATATTTTAGAGAGAGAGGAGTACTTTAGAGAGAGAGGAAAGAGCCCAAGTGCATTGATCATTAATCCCTGCCCCAGTCTTGAAGATTCAAGGGAATCATTCACTAGACCATCATCTACCCGGATAAGACCTTGTCCTAAAACCTTTGTACAACTGTTATAGGTTTAATTAGGTTATGGAGCTGGAGATAGGCCATGCATGTGACATTAGGTGGTAGTAGGTGGGGTTGTTAAATTATTTTGAGCAGTTTCTTGTTGAAATTGGTTGAGGGAGGAAGGGATTACCATTGTGACATTATTTAAAAAGGGATTGATTTATTGATTTTAAGGGGTCGCCACTTGAAATTATTTATTTCCGGTGTTCCAAGTGAAGACCGGGTAAGGAATTCTATTAACCCGGCTGAAGGTCTAAGGCACTCTCGGATTCCGTGGTTTTAGCACGACCGTTTAACAATTATACGTGGCATAGTTCATCCGGATTATTACATGTTTTTATGGAATTGCATTTTCATTTCCACCTTATACCGCCTTTAATTACATATTTTAATGAATTATGGAATTTATTTTGATCAAGTCACGTTGTCGCGCACTTGTTGTTTGTACGCGTCGAAAATCATGCCACGCGTACATACCCATGATTTAATGACCTGTTTATTGTTATTTGAAATTGAAAGATCAAGTCGCATAAATGCGCACTTGAATTTTGGAATTAAGTATCGCAGTTATGCTACGAGAACCGTACCCATAATCATGATGATTGATTATTTTACGTGCCTAAAAGCATGCTAGTGATTATGAGTTATTTTTCTAAACTAATTTGAGATTGTTGTAAGGTCATAAATTATGGAAGTTGTTGTGGAGAAATGATGTGACTTAATTATTAAGCTAATGGGCCAAGATATGGAGGTGACTGGCATCATTCAATATGAAAGAAGTGAGCCTGCTTGTGCTTATTCTATTTAAGGAAGTGGGCCAAATTTTCTTTATCTTCTCGTTGAAAATTATTTCAAGCAGCCCCCATTACTATACTAAACTTAGGCCCAAAATCCATTGAGCACTATAATGTTACTCTTAAAGCCTAAGCATTCACCTCAGTGAAGCCTACTGCAGGATATCAAAGATCTAGTCTAACCAGTAAACTTATTGCAACGTGATTTCAACTCAACAGTACTCGAGCAACAATCAAAAGAGTAAATCTCCTCAAATAAAATTTCTACAAAGAAATCAATAGTCAAGCAACAATCAAAAGTGTAAATCTCCTCAAATAAAATTTCTACAAAGAAAAGAGAAAAGACTTAGACTTTTACAGCAACGCATTAATTCGTTAACATGTACTAAACAAAACAAAGAACATCCAAAAATATATTCAACAGAATTATCTCACGAAGAATAACATGAATTCATTTGAGCAATGCACAAAATAAGATTAAAATGCTAGGATTAGAAAACGAACCCTTACATTGGCCGAATCCAAACTTTAAACTTCTATAACTCAATAATCGAGCCGAGGATAAGGACCACGCCTGAAAACCAATGACGGCGACCTCAAACGAAAGCTAACACGCCAAACCCAAAAGGAATCGCGAACGATCGAGCTAGCGAAGAACAGAAAAATAGATTATGCCCGTTTGTGGTTCTTTCTTGTGGTATTTTCGGGTTGGTTTATAGCTGGTTTTTGGGGCTGTTTTTGGTTGATTTTTGTGGCTGATTTTGCTGAGTTTTGGGGCTGTTTTTCAGCAGTTTCGCAGCTGGTTTTGCTGCTCTTTGGGCTGGATTTTGGTCCCCTTTTCAGCTCGATTTTGGTCTGATTTCGCAGCTGGTTTTGCTGCGTTTTGGGGGTTCTTTTAAGGTGGAAGGGAGATGGTTTTGGGGGCTGATTTGAGGTCGTTTTTGGGAGAAAACAGTGGTGTTTTGGTGGAGGAGGGATAGTGTTTAACAGGGGAAGAAGGTGTTCTTTTACATTTGCTTATTTTGGTGGTTTGGTGGAGCTTTTATGGATGAAACAATGGTGGAGAAAGCTACTGCAATTTTGTTCGGAGAAGGAGATAGCTGCGCTTTTTTTTTTTTTTTTTGCCAACTACTGCGCCTCTTTTCCTTTTTTATAGGCCGTTTGGTTAACATTATTTTTGGGCCAAAACTGACAGTGCTTTTAGTTAAGTTGTTTGGTTTTAGACTATATTTTGAGAAGCTGAAAAAAAAAATAATTTATCTCAAAATAAGCTGATTTTAAAAGTTTGACCAAATAGGTTATAAGTCGCTAGGGTTTCTATATTTTTTCCTCCCCTTTCTTTTACCTCAAACTAGTAAAACTGGACCATGCTTGGTGCAGTCATAAAAAACCTCATTGAATTTTATAAAATAATTAAGTAGTTTTTACATACGTATTAAAATAACCAACGTAGGCTTTTGCAAAAATTAATTATGAGTATATCTTTTATTTTTCAAAAATAATGTAAAGCTTTTGTTTCCTCGAACGTATTGGAAATGTTTATAGACATTAACACCTGAAAGTTCCTTTTCTTGATGTTACTAGAGTTAAATTCTTCTAACTTGCATTTCATGTTACCAGCATTTTGAACTTGGGAAGTTGGGAAGGTATGTAGTACTACTTAATTTATTGAGAATGTAATAATTTTTTGAATTGGTCCTTGAGTTGATGAGTTACAAGTTTATTAAATTGTTGCTTACTTTCTGTTTTAATGTTTAATTACTTGCTCATGTCTTACGTCTTTTAAAGAAACCCTTAGCGTTCTAGTGTAAGCATGAAAATGCAATACACTTTAGCACTCAAAACAGTAGATCGAAATTACACACAAGTTCGAGATAGAAAATGTTGAGATCTAACAAAAATTGAGCCTAGATAATATTTTCTCGTGATCTAATAAAAAATGAAACTGAGTTAGTCTATAAGTAGGATCTCTTTTGGATCAGCCATATGCTTGGCTTAATTTTTGAACATGCTAACTTTGCGTGAATTTATTTAGATTTTGGTGACTGAATTATGGATCTTGAATTTATAGGGATCAATCTCGCTCAATATTAGCATTAAAAGATGAACCGCATGTGATTTTTATCAGTCGACTCAACAGTTTAGATAATAGACTCGTCAAGCTTTGAATCTCCAAGCCTAACTCCAGGACCTGGACCAGCATGAGGTCTCAAACACACCCCACACGCAAAAAGGCAGCGTCAATGTTGATCAAAATACTTAACACTTATTTCTTGTATGATTTGCTCACTATAAAAATCATATAAGGACTGATATACATCTTTCGAAAAACTTTTTGTATTGGCTAATAAATTTGATATTAGATACAAATATCAATATATGAATTCTCCAATTTACATGTGGCAGTTAAGTTCCTCTTGCAAATTACAATGGACAGTTATGTGCTAAGGTCAACATTTATATAATAGTCAGTCATCAATTGAAAATGAATAATATAGTGATAAATTGTGATTATTTTTTATCAGTCTAATTTACTTCGCACCTTTAGTTCAATGAGAAAATAAGTCAAAGACTACATGATCAAACCTACGGTTGCTTCATCTTAGAGAAAGAATCATAGATATGTGTCATTAGATGGTTCCTCGTATATCATCTCTAATAAAAGTATGTAAGACTTCCGGCACTGCAAGATGTATAGAACATGCTTCTAAGAAAATTTGTGTGTTACACCAGTAAAAATCATTAGGAAAAAAATGAATCGGGATTAATATAGGAACAGTTAAGATATATGACAAAAATAATGTTTCCAAACTACTTGTATACGGTCAAAATCAAGCTTGCCCTTTATATGATTAATTGAGACTCGAATATGATAGATCAAGGTTAAACCTCGTATAATATCAAGCTATGATGCGAAGTTAGGATTGCCGAGCTCGTGACTCAGAAACCGACCAAGATCAAGATCGGCCAAGATCGAGATCGAGCCAAAAAATAAAAAAGCCGTTATATCCGCAATTAGGGGGAGAATCTCGGCGGAAATCCCGGCGCATATCAAGGAGAGACCAATTAATTAATCTATTATGGTATTCCTTATGTATTTTTAATTATATCCAAAATAGGACTTTCCTACTATATAAAGGGTTGTCTGATCATTTGTAGGGGAGATCCATACAATAAAAAGCAATATACTATCTTATTTAAGCTCTCAATACCTTGCTACTCTATTCATACTTTAGCAGAGTTTTCACTCGGTTGGAGAGTAATCTAACTCGAAAGCCAAAGCTAATTGATCCGTTTGGTTTGTATTTATTTATTTTACAGTTAATTTTGATATTCATTAATATATTTTCTCGATTTGTACCAAGTTATTTTACGTATCCTTAGAACCGCGTATAAATTCAATTGTTATTCATTTTTCGGGTAAACAGTTTGGTGCCCACCGTGGGGCTAAGGATAATAGTGGTTGTTTGATACAAATCTCTTAAAAACACACTTTTTTACACTTGCTCTTGGAAGTATCTTTGATTTCAGGCTAAAAATGACGAACTCTCAATTAATGCCCCTACATATCGACAACGAATCTGGCCATCAAGGTGAGAATTACAACGTAACGCCCAGGGAAGAAAGGCCACCCGCTGACCCCGTTGGGACTCGGGCCGTGGACCCGATTGACGTTAATCCACATGTGGCCATCGAAGCGAACCAACATTCCGCTCCCGAAAACAGCATCTGATAAGTAGGGATTTTAACCTATTATTTGCTCTCTTTTACTTGTGTTTTAGGCCAAAAATGCTTGAAGGTATTCTCGAAAATTAATGAAATATGCTTGCTTGCAAGAATTGTTCAAAATGAGCCAAAGGAATCAAAATCAACTCACAAAGGAGTCAAAATTTGAACAAAAACCAAGGCTAGCAAAGAGTTCTGAAGTGCGGACCACATAAATATTGTGCGGCCGCGAAAGCCATGATGCGGTCGCGATCATATTATGTGGTCCGCAAGAGGGAGATTCAGAGAGTGTGATTTTGCGCTAAATGATGAGCGCGGACCGCACCAGAAATGTGCAGCCGCGAAAGTCCTTGTGCGACCGTAATTGAAATTACGCGGACCGCAATGACTGAGATTCAGAGAGCTGACAACTTGAGAAAAAGAAAGAAGTATGGACCGCACCAGAATTGTACGCAGCAGAAGTCCCTTGTGCGGCCGCGATCGAAATTATGCGGTCCGCAAGATGAAGAATCAGAGAGTTGATTTCAATCTAAACTCAAGCAAGTGCGGACCACATCACTTTTATGCGGCCGTATAATTTGGAGCGCGACCACACTTAGAATTATGCGGTCTGCGAAAGTTCAGCTCAACCCAGATCCAAAAGAGTAGAATGTGGACTGCATCAGAATTATGCGGCCGCGAAAGCAAGAGTGCGGACGCACTCAGAATTACGCGGTCGCACAACCTTCGTAGGGGCATTTTTGTCATATATTTTCAACTTAGTATAAATAGAACTTTTTGTCATTTTTAGGTTATGTTATATTTTGTATGATCACCTGAGATGGCTGACTTTTCTGTTTTTGGAAATTTTGCACTAGATTCACTTCTTAACATTAGATTTTCATTCCATAAATTAATATTATGAATTTTAGCTTCATTTCATCCTTAATTTCTATTATTTCCATGAGTAGCTAAACCCATAGCTAGGGTTGTGACCCAACCCTAGTGTGGATATTTAATGGGTATTTGATTTTAGGGCTTGAATGTGAATGGGTTAGTGATATTTAGCCTAGTTGTTTCTAGAACTCAAGAATTAATAGTTGCAAACATATATTCATGCCTTTATGACTTAGTCTCTACTTGAGAAAGATGGACTAAGTCTAGAAAAAGTAGGCTAACAAGGAATTAGGGTGAACTCAAGAAATTGATAGCCCCAATCAAAGGGTTAAACCTAGAGATAGTAATACTCAACTTGAGCTAATAACACTTGATTTTCATGAATACCCATTTGGACTTGAAAAAGCCAAATTGGGTAAACCCACTCAAACTACTGAGAGGTATAGAGTGAGTACCCGGGTGTGATAGTTGTATTACAATCGCAACTAATCAAGCTTGCCCTAGATATTGCTACCCGTCAGATATCCACCTAGGTAGAAGTCATTACCCTAGTCTCTTTAAACATGTGAAAAACAACAATAAAATATTGTCCTTAGTTTCAATTATTGCAATCTTTAGAGTAAAGTTAGAAGTAGAAATCAAACCTAAACTTGTGGAAGTGTAATTAGATTCAAATCCCGCATCTAGCTTAGATATAAATTTAATTCCAAGCATTAACTCCCTGTGGATTCGATCCCGACCTAGTTGGGTTAAAACTACATCGACCACCATCACTACTCAATATTAGTGTAGGCTTGGACCCAATCAATTTTTGGTGCCATTGCCAAGGAGTTAAACGGATTTATCTATATATCTAGGTATTTGTGTGTTTTGTCTTTCTTTCCTTCTGAGTCAGTAATTTTGTTTGTGAATTGCTTTTAGGTACAAAATGGCCCTTAACAACGAGCCTCTCAGAAATTTACCATTGGGGGTGGGAGAAGAGGTAGATGATGATCAAGTGGATGAGGTTCATCCCGAGCCTCAAGTAAATAGGCGAGGCTGACCGCCTCAAGATAATGTCCCAAACCCTCCCCCACATCCACCAAGAGCAGCGCACCGGGTGTTGCCGAATGAGGACTATGCAAGTGCAATAGTCCCGCCCCGGATGAGGGCGGGCAACTTCCAAATTACCAACGTGATGATTACACTTCTTGAGCAATGAGGTTTCTTCACCGTAGCTCCACACCAAAATGCCTACAAGCATCTCAAGGGTTTCGTCGATACTTGTTGGGGGAGCAAGCAAACAAATGTCACCGAGGATGCACTGCGGTTAAGGTTGTTTCCCTTTTCTCTACGTAGAAAGGCTTTGGACTGGTTAGAGAGATTACCCAATCATTCCATCCACACTTGGGATGAGTTGGCCGAGAAGTTCATTTCCAAATTCTTCTCTCTGGGGCACATGGCTACACTAAAGGATGAAATTTTAGCTTTCAAACAAGAGCCCAATGAGCCATTGCACGAGATTTGGGAAAGATATCGCACCATGGTCAAAGAATGCCCGAACAATGATATGACCAAGGCCATGATCCAACAGACCTTCTACAGGGGGATCAACACAACAAATCAATGTGTGGTAAATCAACTCGCTAGGGGTAACTTCATGAAAACGCTTTATTCTGAAGCTTGTGAAATCTTGGATGAGATGGCGGACACCTCTTCGGTGTGGCAAAGTAGAGCCAATGTTCCTCAGGGTGACCCAAATGTTATTCACCTACACAAGGAGCTATATGATCATGTGCAAGCTATTGCGGAGTTGACAACCACCATGAACCAATTGGCCAAGGCTCAGCTTCAACAGGTTCAAGGGTCGAAACAGGTGAATGCTATGGAAGGGGTGAACATGATGGTAAACAAGTACAAAACCATTCAGAACAATTTGAGCAAAGTAATAGTGGGTATAATCACGATGATTTATATGATGAGCAAGATGAAGAGGTTTAATATGTCATCAATTATCAAGGTCAAAGAAGTAATCCTCCAAATCAACAACAATAGAGATCACAAGGAAACCAAGAAAATTGGAACAACCAAGGCCACCAAGGAAATTGGAGTGGTGGCAATAACAATAATCAAAGAAATTGGGGTAATCAAGGTAATCAAGGCAATTGGGGAGGAAATAATCAAGGTAATTAGGGTGGCAACAATCAAATCAATTGGGGGAACAACAATAATCAAGGGGGTTGGAACAATAAAAATCAAGAAAATCGGGGGTCGGGCTTTCAGAGGCCCCCGATGTATCAACAACCAAACAACCCCCCTCCATATCTGTCGCCAGGTCCTAGTTCTTCCAATAGTGAAATGGGACGGATTGAAAACATGTTTAAGAAAATGATGGAGAAAAACGCCGACTCTGATGCCCAATTGGCCTCCCACAACACTTCTATCCGCAAGTTGGAGGTTCAACTTGGCCAAATTTCTCAAGATTTAAATACTCGCCCAAAGGGGGCACTACCTAGTGATACGGTGGTGAACCCGAAAGGTGGGAATACGGGGCATGCAATGGTCGTGACCACAAGAAGTGAGAGAGGTGGAGTTACTAGTACCTCAAACCAAAGAAGACATGTGGGTGATGATGTGTTGGTGAAAGATGATGATGATCCAAGCAATAATGTTCAAGCTAATGAAGAAGCGAGGATTGATATTGATGAAAATATGGAGGAGACGCAAGAAGAAGTGAACCCGTCTAGGGAGCACGTGACTGACATGCCGGAACTGGTAGTGCCAAAGGTACCAATGCCAAGGCCTCCTCCTCCATACCCTCAAAGACTTGCAAATCAAAACAATGAGAATCAATTCAAGAAATTCATTGATATGATGAAAAGTTTGTCCATAAATGTGTCATTGGTTGAATCCATAGAACAAATGCCGGGATATGCCAAGTTCATGAAGGATTTGGTAACAAAGAAGAGATCAATGAACTGTGAAATGATCAAAATGACACATCAAGTGAGTGCTTTGGTGCACTCCATGGCTCCAAAGTTGGAAGACCCCGGTGCTTTCACAATCCCGTGCACTATTGGGAGTGCTAATTTTGCCAAAGCTTTATGTGATTTGGGGGCAAACATTAACTTGATGCCCTATTCTGTGTTCAAAACATTGGGGGTTGGGAAACCGAGACCCACATCCATGAGGTTGCAAATGGAGGATCGGACAATGAAAAGGCCATTAGGGATAATTGATGATGTGTTAGTTAGGGTCGACAAGTTCATCCTTCCCGCAGATTTTGTGATACTTGACTGTGAGGTTGACTACGATGTGCCAATCATTATGGGGAGACCTTTACTTGCTACAAGGAAGGTCTTAGTTGATGTGGAAGCTGGAGAGCTCACCTTCCGGGTGGGCGATGAAAAAGTGATATTCCATGTTTGTAAATCAATGAGGCAGCCAAATAGCAACGAAGTGTGTTCGTTCGTGGATCTGGTAACCGAAGTAATTGTTGATGACACAAGTGTTGTGATAAATATGGAAGATACCTTGAAAATTATGTTGTTGAATCATGATGAGGATAAAAAGGAAGGCTTTGTAGAATGTGTCAATGCTTTTCAAGGAATGGGATCATATACTTATAAGCCCCAAAAACTTTCCTTGGATCTCGAAAACCAGAAGACTCCACCAACAAATCCCTCAATCGAGGAGCCTCCCACCTTGGAGTTAAAGCCTTTGACTTCATACCTCAGGTATGAGTTTCTAGGCCCTTGTTCCACTTTACCTGTTATTTTTTCCTCATGCTTAACTAACGTGCAGGTAGATGCCAACTTTGTGGTGCTTCAAAGGATGAAGAAAGCAATAGGTTGGACATTGGTGGATATTCGGGGTATATGTCCCGCCTTTTGCATGCACAAAATCATTTTGGAGGAGGATGCCAAACCCTCCGTGGAACATCAAAGACGATTGAATGAGGCCATTTAAGAGGTAGTAAGGAAAGAGATCATCAAGTGGTTAGATGCCGGGGTGGTTTACCCCATTTTCGATAGTCCGTGGACCTCGCCAGTGCAATGTCTCCCAAAGAAAGGGGGCATGACTGTGATAACAAATGACAAAAATGAATTGATCCCCACAAGAACTGTCACCGGGTGGAGAGTGTGCATGGATTATAGAAAGCTCAAAAATGTTACGCGGAAAGACCATTTTCCGCTTCCATTTCTTGATCAAATGTTGGATAGGTTAGCCGGGCGTGCTTACTATTGCTTCTTGGATGGATATTTCGGATATAACCAGAAGCCGAGACATTTTGATGTGGAGGTGAAGGCTAAAAATCCTTTCTCATAGTACCACCTCCAAGGAGCGGACAACCCTAAATTCAAGGGTAAAGCCACTACCTCCACTGGCCAGCCTGAAAAGCCAGGGGTAGTGGCCACCGGGTCAGTTGTCGAGCCCTCCACAGCAGTCGGTACTTCTGCCAGAGCAGCTGCCATGCCTCCTCCTTCCTCCGGACCATCCCTCTTAGTGCCACTGTCAGTTCCCACATCTTCTACCTACCCTCAGACTGCACTGCGGGTTTCACAGACACTATCCAGTCTCAACAACTGGATGCAAGTAGCTACCGCAAAGCTGACTGCCATATCCAGTGCAGTGGCAGCACATTCTTCAGGCCCATCAGAGCTTCAGGTACCTCCATCAGTGGAGGACTCTTTGAAGAAGATTCTGGACAACCAGAAGAAGATTCTGGATGACCAGAAGAATATCCGAGAGACTATTGATACACATGGGAGGATTATCAAGGATTTGGGGAAGCAGGTGAAGAAGATGCAGAAGGCATCTAAGGAGTCGGTAGAGAAGTTGAGCAAACAGATTGAGAAGATTGCTTCTGCTGGTGATAATCCACTGGTGATGCTCATGGAGGATACAGTCCCAGCAACACAGGCAGTAGTGCCCGAGGCAGCAACCAGCCAGTCTGAGGAGCCGGCTGCCACTTCACACACTACTGAAAAGTTGATTTAGATGCTCAGCAACCCCGTAGTCCCCCAGTCAGAGGATGTGAAGATCCAGTTAGAGGATACGGACGGTGCTGATGAGGACCCCATCCATGTTGAGGACCCGATGCAGACATATACCACATAGGGAGTTTTCTATACTCTCTACTCCTTTTCCATGTTCTTATTTGTTATGAGCATTGAGGACAATGCTATTTTTTATTTGGGGGGTGGTCCATTTTGATTTGATGACATTTGGTATGTAATAACCATTATCCTATTTTTCTTTATCTTTATTTATCTTTATTTTCACTTTTGGTATGTATATATTCTTACCATTCGATGTATATATTCATTTCCATTATGTATGTATTCTCTTTACTTCATTTTGTACATATTTAGTCTACTTTCCGTAGTTTGTTTTTCCTTAGTAGCATAGCTTCTTATTTACTTTAGTAGTTTTTTTTAAGCTGTTAGCTTCTTTTTACATTTTGTGTGAACAATAAGCCTTTAGTTTTCTTAATGCCATGGTTATTTCCAAAGGTGGATATTGTGTGAACCGGGTGGATCTTCCCAATGATGGATGGCGTGACAACCTTCTTAAAGGATTGATTCTGTTTTCTTAATGTTTTTGTATATATAGTAGTAATGAATAAAAGTGTCTCAAGCAGGCTTCACTTAGTACTAACACATTTACATTCGACCTTATCGTTAGAAACAGTTTGATTGGCAAAGAATAGCTCTAGTTGTGACCTTTAAACTCTTATGTTGACTAAAACAATCATCGAGTGGTTTCTTTGAGCCATTTGTGATTTTCAAACTTAGTCAGGGTTGTTGTTGGCCCTCGACTCTGTTCTCTTTAACAATCCAGCAGCTTCAGAGGTGAGGTATTGAATTGCAAGTCCAAGTTTCATGCTAATAAGTCTAGATATTGCCCTGAATGTTTGTCTAGGCGAAATTCTAAGTATAGCTCGACTTAAGAAATGATTGTAGGCTCTCCTTGATCTAATTTGAAACTTGAAAGCTTCTTAGCCTACCAATGTGATATACCTAGTCAACCCCTTTGAGCCGAAGCCCTTTTTCATTCAATAGCTATGTTACAAGCCTTTATCCATTTTATAATGACCCTCTCTTGGCACCCGATCTTTCCTTAGCATTCTTGATACAATTGGCAAAAGCATAAGTTTGGGAGAGAGACGAGGAATGCGAAAGTGATAAAAGGTATAAAGAATAAAAAAAAGAAATGAAGAAAAGGGAAGGCAAAGAAAAGGAAGAAAGGCCAAAAAGAAATATGTCAAAAAAAAGTAAATAAAGTAGAAAGTTGAAAGGATTCAAAGAAAGCAATGATGAAAGGCATGAAGTGATTAGAAAAGGAGAAAAATGATTTTCATGAGCAAGAAAGAATGACATTACGTCTCTCTAGTTCCCCTAAGGAAGAAGAAAATGACTCAAAGAGTCAAGAAAGTATGAGCCAAAAAGAGGAAATGGAGTGCTTAAGGAAAGATGAAACCATCATATGCCGATAAGTCCTACCTTGATCCAAAAGCCTTCATTACATTCCCGCAAAAGCTCTATATGATTTCAAGTTGGGTGAGCGTATATTAGTGGTGATTTATATAAGGGGCAAGCTTATGGTACTTAGAGCCGGACTTGTGACATTCTTTTGAGAGAGATGAGCGCACTTCTACATAATCCTTGTTTTGAGTGTTACATTCTAAAGTGAGATTTGCTCATGTAGAGTAGAGGAGGATGAGTTTGGGTTCCACAGTAACCTACGTGATAGAGCGAGCTTCCTTGGTGAATTAAGTCAACTCTTAATGCTCTAGTGTCACATTAGAACTATGGTACTCAAAAGGTCAAAACATGGTGTTGTTGATAATTCATTTGTGTTGAGGGTAATTGTTAGTCCCAATTGTTGCATGATTGATTCACCTTATGCTAGTTGAAATATCCTTTTTTCTAGTGGAGGTGGGAATTACCTTATTTGCTTGAGGACAAGCAAAAGCTTAAGTTTGGGGGAGTTGATAAGTAGGAATTTTAACCTATTATTTGCTCTCTTTTACTTGTGTTTTAGGCCAAAAATGCTTGAAGATATTCTCAAAAACTAATGGAATATGCTTTCTTGCAGAAATTGTTCAAAATGAGACAAAGGAAACAAAATCAACTCACAAAGGAGTCAAAAGTTGAACAAAAACCAAGGCTGGCAAAGAGGTCTGAAGTGCGGACCACACAAATATTGTGCGGCCGCGAAAGCCATGATGTGGTCGCGATCATATTATGCAGTCCGCAAGAGGGAGATTCAGAGAGTGTGATTTTGGGCTAAATGATGAGTGCGGACCGCACCAGAAATGTGCAACCGTGAAAGTCCTGTGCGGCCGCAATTGAAATTATGCAGAGCGCGATGACTGAGATTCAGAGAGCTGACAACTTAAGCAAAAGAGAGAAGTGCGAACCACACCACAATTGTGCGGCCGCGATCAAAATTATGCGGTCTCCAAGATGAAGAATCAGAGAGTTAATTTTAAGCTAAACTCAAGCAAGCGCGGACCACATCACTTTTATGTGGCCGCATAATCTGGAGCGCGGCCGCACTTAGAATTATGCGGTATGCGAAAGTTCAGCTCAACCCAGATCCAAAAGAGAAGAACGTAGACCGCATCAGAAATATACGACCGCGAAAGCAAGAGTGCGGCCACACTTAGAATTATGCGGCCGCCCAACATCCGCACGGGCATTTTTGTCAGATATTTTCAGTTTAGTATAAATAGAACTTTTTGTCATTTTTAGGTTAGGTTATGTTTTGTATGAGCACCTGAGACGACTGACTTTTCTGTTTTCGGAAATTTTGCACTAGATTCACTTCTTAATATTAGATTTTCATTCCATAAATTAATATTATGGATTTTATCTTTATTTCATCCTTAATTACTGTTATTTCCATGAGTAGCTAAACCTATAGCTAGGGTTGGGACCCAACCCTAGTATGGGTATTTAATGGGTATTTGATTTTAGGGCTTGAATGTGAATAGGTTAGTGATATTTAGCCTAGTTGTTGTTAGAACTCAAGAGTTAATGGTTGCAAACATTTATTCATGCCTTTATGACTTAGTCTCTACTTGAGAAAGAGGGATTAAGTTTAGGAAAACTAGGCTAACAAGGAATTGGGGTGAACTCAATAAATTGATAGCCCCAATCAAAGGGTTAAATCTAGAGATAGTAATACCCAACTTGAGCTAACATCACTTGATTTGCATGAATACCCATTTGGACTTTAAAAAGCCAAATTGGGCAAAATCACTCAAACTACCGAGAGGTATAGAGTGGGTACTCGAGTGTGATAGCTATATTACAATCCCAACTAATCAAGCTTGCCCTAGATGTTGCTACCCGTTAGATATCCACCTAGGTAGAAGTCATTACCATAGTCTCTTTAAACATTTGAAAAACAACAACAAAATATTGTCCTTAGTTTCAATTATTGTAATATTTAGAGTAAAGTTAGAAGTAGAAATCAAACCCAAACTTGTGGAAGTGTAATTAGATTCAAATCCCGCATCTAGCTTGGATATAAACTTAATTCCAAACATTAACTCCCTGTGGATTCGATCCCGACCTAGTTGGGTTAAAACTGCATCGACCACCATCGCTACTCAATAGTAGTGTAGGCTTGGACCCGATCAACATCCATGGTGGAACCCGATCTATAGTTCGAAATACCCAAAATGTTAGAGAAGACGGGATCGGCCTGCGTATGATCTTTGAAATTCTGCAAGCCCCACAGGTGGTGATAGCTCAGTTGCAGAGCCAAACCCAGGCAGCGAGCAGACCTGAGCCCGGTCCACCCTAAGAAGTCACCCACAGAACGGGGCTAGCTGTGGTAAGGTCAAATGAACAAGAATCGGGGACTAACCCCGAAATTATAAAGATGCTCGAAGAACTGACAAAGCGGATAGAGTCGGGGGAAAAGATGATCGAAGCAAACGACAAGAAAGTGGAAACTTATAACTCCAGGGTTGATTAGATCCCGGGGGCACCACCAATATTGAAGGGTTTGGAATGCAAAAAGTTCGTACAGAAGCCCTTCCCCCCGAGCGCAGCTCCCAAACCGATCCCCATGAAGTTCTGCACGCCCAAGATTCCTATGTATAATGGAACGTCCGACCCCAACGAGCATGTCACCTCTTACACGTGTGCCATTAAATGGAATGATCTAGAGGATGACAAAATCGAATCCGTATTACTAAAGAAATTCGGTGAAACCCCGTCAAAGGGAGTAATGGTATGGTATCATAATTTACCACCTAACTCTATTGATTCTTTTGCCATGCTTGCAGATTCTTTTGTAAAAGCACACGCCGGAGCCATAAAGGTCGAGACTAGGAAGTCAGACCTTTTCAAGGTTAAACAGAAAGAAAACGAGATGCTTAGAGAGTTTGTATCTCATTTCTAAATGGAACGAATGGATCTACCACCGGTCACAGACCATTGGTCCGTTCAAGCTTTTACCTAAGGACTAAATGAACGAAGCTTAGTGGCTTCACAACAGTTGAAGAAGAACTTGATTGAGTACCTGACTGTTACCTGGGCTAATATACATAATCGATATCTATCAAAGATTAGAGTCAAAGACGACCAACTGGGAGCTTCTTCTGGGTCCGTTACCAAAAGGGACATCGATCGAGAACCGAGGTTAAACAGGGATCGATACCAGCCATATATAGAGATCATAGGGGCAACGGACCTGGGCACAACCCCGTATGAGGTGAAAGGAGAAGTGATCGAGGCCAAGGCTCTCTAGGGCTGATAAGCAAGAATGGTTTCGACAGGCATACCGGACCTAAGGAAGCACCGCGATTGTCGGAGTATAACTTCAATATTGATGCATCCGCCATCGTATCGGCTATCGGTCGCATCAAAGATACTAAATGGCCTCGACCTATGCAGACCGATCCAACCCAAAGAAATCCCAATCAAGTATGCAAATATCATGGCACCCATGGCCACAAAACTGAAGATTGTAGGCAGTTGAGAGAAGAAGTATCCCGGCTATTCAATGAAGGGCACCTTTGGGAGTTTTTAAGTGATCGGGCCAAGAATCACTTCAAAAATAGAGATTTCAATAGACAAAACGAGAAAGTAGAACCGCAACACATTATTCACATGATTATCGGAGTGATCGATGTTCTCTAAGGGACAGTGTTAAAATACACTAAGGTATCAATCATAAGGGAGAAGCGATCTCAGGCTCAGGATTACATACCGAAAGGAACCTTGTCCTTCAACGATGAAGATGCAGAAGGAATCATGCAAACCCATAACGATGCACTGGTAATATCTGTACTCATGAATAAGACCCAAGTTAAGCGTGTGTTAATTGATCCAGGTAGTTCAACCAACATCATTCGATCGAGGGTCATAGAGCAACTCGGTCTGCAGGACCAGGTTGTGCCCGCGGCCCTAGTGCTAAACAGATTCAACATGGCATGTGAAACTACTAAGGGCGAGATAACTTTGCCAGTAAACATGGTCGGGACTGCCCAAGAAACGAAGTTCCATGTGATCGAGGGAGACATGAGGTATAACGCCTTGTTCGGGAGACCATGGATCCACAACATGAGAGAAGTATCCTCGACCCTTCACCAGGTTCTAAAATTCCCAACACCGGAGGGAATCAAAACAATCTACGGGGAGCAACCCACCGCAAAGGAAATGTTTTCCATTGACGAAGTGATTCCGATATCATCACTCTCATCGACAAAAGGGCCAGATACGAAGGGAAAACAGGAAACCAAATAGAAATCACAAACGCTGGCCTCTACCTAACTAGAGAAGTAGGGGACTGACGAAGATGATGATTATGGGGTTCCTCAATCCTTCATAGTCTCCGATGATTCTGACACTACCAAATCAACGGTCGAAGAACTGGAGCAAATCATACTAATCGAACATCTGTCCGAACGAAAGGTATACTTGGGCACGAGGTTAAATCCCGAGCTCAGAAAAAAGCTTATTCAATTTCTTATAGCTAACATGGATTGTTTCGCTTGGTCCCATCTTGACATGACAGGGATCCCACCGGAAATCACCACCCATAAACTAAGCTTGGACATGAAGTTCCATCCGGTGAAGCAAAAAAGAAGATCCCAGTCCAAGGTCAAACATGCTTTTGTTAAAGACAAGGTAACCGAGCTTCTTAAAATAGGATCCATCCGCGAAGTAAAATACCCGAATGGTTAGAAAACGTAGTAGTAGTCCCTAAAAAGGAAACAAACTTAGAATGTGTATAGATTACAAGGATCGAAATAAAGTATGCCCCAAGGATTCTTTTCATTTGCCTAATATCGATCGCATGATCGATGCCACGGCCGGCCACAAGATCCTCAGTTTTCTCGATGCCTATTGCGGGTACAATCAAATACAAATGAACCCAGATGATGAAGAAAAGACCTCGTTCATCACTAAGTATGGTACCTACTGCTAAAATGTAATGCCATTTGGATTAAAAAATGCTGGTGCCATTTATCAATGCCTAGTAAATCGGATGTTCGAAGAACAAATAGGGAAATTTATGGAAGTTTACATTGATGACATGTTAGTTAAGTCCCTACGAGTAGAGGACCATTTAAAGGACTTACAGGAAACTCTCAGTATATTGAATAAATACAACATGAAGCTAAACCCGAAAAAATGTGCATTCGGGGTCGGGTCAGGCAAATTTCTCGGGTTCATGGTATCTAACCGAGGAATCGAGATAAATCCCGACAAGATCAAAGCTATCGATGGCATCACCATGGTATATAGTGTAAAGGTCATACAGAGATTAACCGGGCGCATGGCCGCCCTGAGGCGATTCATCTCAAGGTCTTCAGATAAAGGCCACCAATATATCTCATTGCTAAAGAAGAAAAATAATTTCACATGGACCTCGGAATGCCAGCAGGCCTTGCAAGAGCTTAAATGGTACTTATCGAGCCCGCCGCTGCTTCACACACCAAGGGCAGACAAACAACTTTACCTATATTTGGCAGTATTAGAGGTAGCGATAAGTGGAGTCCTAGTCTGAGAAGAACGAGGTACACAATTTTCCATTTATTATGTCAGTCGGACCTTAAGTGAAATCAAAACTAGATATCCCCACCTAGAAAAATTGGCGCTCGCTTTAATAAGCGCCTCTAGGACTAAAACCATACTTTCAATGTCACCCTATATGTGTCGTAACAACTTATCCACTTCGAAATATTTTGCCTAAACCCGAGATTTCGGGACGGTTTGCCAAATGGGCCATAGAAATCAGCGGGTATGATATCGAATATCGACCCCGAACAGCAATTAAGTCTCAAATTTTGGCAGACTTCGTAGCTGACTTTATGCCGACCCTAGTACCCGAGGTCGAAAGAGAACTATTGATAAATTTGGGTACGTCCTCAGGAATCTGGACCCTCTTCACGGACGGTGCTTCGAACCCAAAAGGGTCCGGGCTCGGCATCGTACTGAAACCACCCACATGCAACGTGGTTAGACAATCTATTAGAACTGTGAAATTGACTAACAATGAGGCCGAATATGAGGCCATGATTACAGGTCTCGAACTAGCCAAAGGCTTGGGAGCGGAGGTGATCGAAGCCAAATGTGACTCCCTCCTCGTAGTGAATCAGGTTAACGGAACTTTTGAAGTTAGGGAAGACTGAATGCAAAGGTACCTAGATAAGTTACAAGTAACTTTGCACCGATTTAAGAAGTGGACTTTGCAACATGTGCCTCGAGATCAGAATAGTAAGGCCGATACCCTCGCAAACTTAGGGTCATCAATCGATGACAACAAGCTCGATTCAGGGGCCGTCGTGCAACTCATGAGGTCAGTAGTCGAAGAAGGTCACGTCGAGATAAATTCCAAAAGCATGACTTGGGATTGAAGAAATAAGTACATAGAGTATTTGAAAACCGGAAAGCTTCCCTCGGATCTGAAAAAATCGAGGGCCCTGCGCATGAAGGCAGCACGATTCACTTTGACCGAAGATGGAACCTTGTTTAGAAGAATGTTCGATGGTCCATTAGCGATATGTCTGGGACAGGGAGACACCGAGTATGTTCTAAGGGAAGTTCATGAAGGCACTTGCGGAAATCACTCCGGTGTTGAATCACTGGTTCAAAAGGTAATCAGAGCCGGCTATCACTGGATCGACATGGAAAAAGATACGAAAGAGTTTGTTCGAAAATGTGATGAATGTCAAAAACATGCACCAATGATTCACCAACCCGGGGAACTACTCCATTCGGTCTTGTCACCATGGCCATTCATGAAGTGGGGAATGGACATCGTTGGCCCCCTTCTACTAGCACCAGGTAAAGCTCAATTTATTTTATTTATAACTAACTATTTTTCTAAGTGGGTTAAAATGCAGGCTTTCGAGAAAGTTAGGGAGAAGTAAGTCATCAAATTCATTTGGGATCACATCATATGTCAATTCAAGATGCCATCCGAAATTGTGTGTGATAACGGGAAACAATTCATTGGCAACAAAGTGACCAAATTTCTCGAAGATCATAAGATCAAAAGAATCTTATCAACACCTTATCATCCTAGTGGGAACGGTCAAGCCGAATCAACCAACAAAACCATCATCCAAAATCTTAAGAAGAGGTTAACCAACGCCAAAGGGAAGTGGAAGGAAATTCTGCCCGAAGTCCTTTGGGCATATCGCACAACCTCGAAATCCAGCACAAACGCTACTCCATTCTTATTAGTTTATAGAGCCGAAGCTCTAACACCGATCAAAGTCGGAGAGTCGAGTATACGATTCCGATATGAAACAAAGGAATCAAATAACGAGGCCACGAATACGAGCCTAGAACTATTGGATGAAAGGCGTGAAACCGCCCTCATCCGATTAGCCGCCCAAAAGCAACGAATCGAGAGATACTACAATCGAAGAACTAATCTTCGATATTTTGATGCTCGGGACTTAGTGCTAAGAAAAGTCACCCTCAGCACCCGAAATCCTAATGAACGAAAATTGAGTCTAAATTGGGAAGGACCGTGCCTAATTCTCGAGGTCACGGGAAATGGGTCTTACAAGCTTGGAACAATGAATGGGGAACAACTACCAAGAAATTGGAACGTATCTCGCCTAAAACGGTACTACTGCTAAGGTACCCCATTTTTTCTATTTTCAGATTAACACATACATATTAACACATGTAGGTGGTCGAAAAGAAACGACAACGGACTTTTTAGCAAACGGTACGAAGTCCCTAGGTCTAAAAACACGTGTTTCACTCTTTTTTCCTCAGGCTGAGTTTTGTCCCAAATGGGTTTTTTCGGCGAGGGTTTTAACGAGGCAACGGTTAATCGTGCTAACTTAGTATCAACCCCGATCATGAATCGACACCGGAGATACATTCGACATTATCCGAGGTTCCTTAGCAATCAACCTCGAATATTTGGGGGCTACCCTCAGATATGCGTTATCTTCGAATATCAACTCTAGAAAGCAAACTACTTCATAAAAGGAGGATCTCGATAGATAGAATTTATTGTAAGGGTCAAACGGTCAAATCGAACCGTGCCCACATAGATTGCTTGAATGTTGTTTCGATCGAAAATAAAGAGAAGTATGTTCCTTACAAACATCTTATGCTTAAAATTACCTCTCTCTTTATGAAGAGCTTCGTACTTCCGATTATAAACAAGTCCAAGGGCAATACTTAAACGAAATACAAATGATCCCTCCCTCACTCGGGGGCTGCCATCCGACTCAAACAACCCAAGTCATCGGGCTTCGGGAGCAAAAGACCTAATAGGCATTGTCCCGATTTTTAAGAGTCACATCCACCCCACTCGGGGACTATTATCTCGGGCAAGTCCAGATAAAACTGGAAAACAAGCCCAATGCGTAATTCCCGAACTAAAAGGCTACGACCAATTTAACACGGCTCATAGACGTCTGAAATCTGTAACAAAAATAGGCCTTCAAAAAATAAAAAATTCTTTCACAACCGGTTCTAAAGGCTACCCTTGGAAAAATCTCAGACTTAAAGGCAAGGTTTGTTCGAACCCTCGAACACAACCTTATTTCATGCTAAGGCATTTTCAACCTTTGTAAATACAAATAAAGCAAAGGAAAAGCACGAGAGCAGAAAGTGCAAGAAAAGCCTTATATTTATATACAATAGTTGTTTACAAAGGCCAAATAGGTCTAAATTTAAAACAGCCAAAAAACGGCCTAAAAAAAGAAAAAACAAAAAGTCCTAGAGAGGCTTGGTCTTCATCGGGGGTCACATCTTCATCCTCGAGATCTTCTCCATCTTCGGATTCACTTGAACTCTCGGAGTCTTCCTTAGAGAAGGCTAGCTTCCGGGCTATGGCTTTCTCTACTTTGGCCTCTTTGAGCTCAGCCATGATATCGAAGCCCTGGGCCTGAACCCCTTCAAGGGCTTCCTTTCGAGCATGCCATTTCGGATATTTGACCATGCCTTTGGACTTGGCCTGGTTGACTTCGACATCAACCCGAAACTGGGCCACTTTAGCATCAACTCTTTTGTTGGCCTCGGCCACTTCAGATCTGGATACGGCCACCTCTGACCTGGCCACTTTGAGTTCATCGACCAAGCTTGCCTTATCAAAAACAGCCAAATCTAACCGATGCTGAAGCTCCTTGATCTTCTCGACCTGCACCGAGGCTTTCTCTTTTACAGCTTGGAGCTGGGCCTCGGCCGATTCCAGTTGAGCTTGGACGATCTCCTTTTTTGAGGCTAGAATGTCCATGTTCTTTTTGAACTTTTTCGCCTCGGCCTGTATCGCATCCACCTACGTTTGGAGCCGTCTGATTTGTTCGAACCTCTGTCGGGCCTGCAGAATCAAATCATTAGTAGTTATCTCTAATTCATCTTCACTATCGTGAAGCACTCGAAATACCTGCTCGGCCATCTCGGCATGCTCATCCCGAGTCGTTACCAAATCTGCCCGAAGCTTCTCACTGAGAAGCTTATATGTGTCACTCTTCGTAGTGAGGTCACGAACCTCAGCCTCATGCTCCTCCCAGATTCGGAGGAAAGCCTCGTGATGCAACATCGAAGTCTGCAAATAAGGAAGAAGATGTTAGAATTATCTACAACTCTAAGTATAAAAGAAACAGTAGAGATACCCTCAAAGTTACCCGATTCAGAGCATGTTGGGCCTCGTTGAAAAGGCAAGCGGCTCCTACCGCATTTATCACAGCTTGATCCCATTCGGTCACCAAGGACCTAAGGTAACTAGCAATCCCTACGGGGGGAAAGAAAACTCGGGCATCCTTCGGGACGAAAAGCACTATTTTCCGCCTGCGATCGAGATTAACACTCGGGGTCGGGAATCAGTCAACCAGTTTTGGGCTCAAGCCCGACTGTGATGCTTTCTTCGGTACCGGTAATCCACCGAACCCGATAATATCCTCCGAGGCAACGGACTCGAGCCCATCCAAAAAGCCATGGATATCAGTCGACCCCTGAATACCCTCGTAAGATCGACTTTCCAACATGTTGGCTTCACGGATCATAGCATCTGAAATCTGAGGGGATCCAGTAATGTCGACTATCCCGAGCTCATCCCTTGAGATATCTTCTTCTGCCCGAGAAGCCTTGCCCCCGATCTCTCCTTCGACCATCTCAGCTCGGGACGAAATGGCCTCAACTTTTCCTTGTTCAGGAATTATGGTCAAAGCTCCATTATCAACCTCTGCCAATTCAAAGGGTTTTTGTATCACAACATTAGCCCGCACACATGCTACTTCCTCTTATCTTTCTTCGGGCTCATCCCTTAATCGACGGATCAAGTCCGAAGGCATAATACCGGAGCCCCCTTGGGCTTACAAGATTTCTTTGTCGGTTTTTTCTTTTCCGAGACCGGGGAACTTGGAGCCCCTTTTCTCTTCTTATCTTTGACCTGCCTCGGAGCAGGGACTTCTTCGTCACCAGATGGGGGTCTCATGGCAACGTCCTTCCCAAGGCCTACAAAGGAAAAAAAAGGAGTAAGCAAGAGAAAAAGATCAAACGATATCCGTTCTAAGAAAGAAACTTACCATGACTGCCGGCCTCCCATCGACCCTTTGATAATTTCATCCAAGCACACTCGGAGTACCGTCTATGCAACACCAGACCTTCAACCTATTGCTTAAGTTCCGAAATTGGTTCCGACATCTGGGCCACAACTGTAACAACATAGAAAAAGTAGATAAAGAAAATTAGAGCCACAAAATTAAACATTCAAAGGGTAATACTACTCACGATTCATATTCTATTTCTCAGGAAACGACGTCCGAAGTTCTAATTCGAACAAATCGGCCCATCCAACCTCGGTCACGAGTCTCGTCTATGCTCGAAAATGGAGCTTTGGTGGCTTGGCAAGCAAGATTGACTAACCCTCCTCGATAGAGTCGGGGACTGTAAAGGCGCATAAGATGATCGAGGGTGAAAAGACACCCCTCGATTTTGCTCGAGAAGAATCGGAGGAGAATCACTATTCTCCAAAAAGAAGGATGGATATGGCCGAGGGTTTCGTCGTATCTCTTGCAAAAGGCGACGATGACAGGGTCTAAGAGACCCAATGTGAAAGGGTAAGTATAAACACTTAAGAACCTCTCCATGTGGGTAATAATCGATTCTTCAGGCGATGGAACTACCACATGTTTTTCGCCCCAGTTGCATTCCTTTTTCACTTTGTCGAGTATTTTCTCGGTGATTGTACACTGGTAACTCGAGATCGGCTCACATCGGCCTGGTACCGAGGAGGCTTTTTCGACCTTAAAGTCGATGACAATTGAGCACCCTACCAGAATGAATTCCTCAGGGTGGGGCTCCACCGCAGCCTCACTGCCTGCGGGTCGTGATGAAGAAGCGACCTCTTTTTGCGGCACTGTTTTGGAGGTTTTCACCATTGGTAAACAAAGAAAAAGAGAATTAGGATGATATGTGGTTTAATTAGAGTTCTAGAAATTTGGGTATAAAAATTATGAAGCAAAGGGGATTCTCTGAAGAAGATGCAAGAGTAGAGAAGAAGCTTTGAGTGAAAAGTTTGAATGAGAAAAGATTGGGTTCTTATAGGTGGTTGGCGACGGTTAGGAACCAGTGATGGTCGACCAACAACTGACAAGTATTTAATGCCTTGGTAACTGGACCGATGGGATGTTTCGTCGCTTACGTCATAATCGGGTTCGTCGTTGATGTCATTACCCATCAAATCAGAGTTCAGAAATTCATATCGTTTCTCACCATCTCCTTTCCGAGAAACGATGGACTATCTGTATACAGTCAAAACTGAGCTTGCCTTTTATATGACTAATCGAGACTGGAACATAATAGATCAAGGTTCAACCTCGTATAATATCAAGCTATGATGCAAAGTTAGGATTGCCGAGCTCGTGACTCAGAGACCGACCAAGATCAAGATCGACCAAGATCGAGATCGAGCCAAAAAATAAAAAAGCCGTTATATCCGCAATTAGGGGGAAAATCTCGGCGAAAATTCCGGCGCATATCAAGGAGAGACCAATTAATTAATCTATCATGGTATTCCTTATGTATTTTTAATTATATCCAAAATAGGACTTCCCTACTATATAAAGGGTTGTCTGATCATTTGTAGGGGAGATCCATAAAATAAAAAGCAATACACTATCTTATTTAAGCTCTCAATACCTTGCTACTCTATTCATACTTTAGCAGAGTTTTCACTCGGTTGGAGAGTAATCTAACTCGAAAGCCAAAGCTAATTGATCCGTTTGGTTTGCATTTATTTATTTTACAGTTAATTTTGATATTCATTTATATATTTTCTCGATTTGTACCAAGTTATTTTATGTATCCTTAGAACCGCGTATAATTTCAATTGTTATTCATTTTTCGGGTAAACAGTTTGGCGCCCACCGTGGGGCTAAGGATAATAGTGGTTGTTTGATACAAATCTCTTAAAAATAATTGTTATCCGTTTTTCGGGTAAACACTACTCCATCGACGTTATGCGAAATAAATTTAGTGCTACAATATGAGGAGAAAGAAAGTAAAAAATATTTAGAAGCACGGTAAACGATAATTATTTAATACCAAACTAAATAATACAAAGTAAATCAAAAAATTATTACATCTCAAAAAATTTGAGTTGAAAGCAAATCTTAAATAGTGGAAAAAGAGAAAAAGACAAAAAACCAGAAAATGATAAATATGAAAGCTTTTATATATATATATATATATATATATGTGTATGTAGATATACAGGCACGTGTGTGCGCAGTTATATTTGGGATTGGGGTAAGAATTAGGAAAGTTTCTTGGAAGGCAACCTTTGCTAGCTATCATGGGAGGGTTATTTTACCGTGTGCTTGTGTTTTGAGTGATTATTGTGGGATGTGCATCTGTAACGTGAGGTTTGATGTAACTGTGCGAAAATGAATACAACAAAATGAAGGAAAAATATTTATATGCGTAGCATCTCACGTGAGAATTAGGAGGAATTAGAAAGAATCCCAAATGAGTGGAAGAGCGGATCTACCATGTAAGGTTGTAGGGACAAAGAAGAATCTTTTGGCAAGTGACACATTTTGATTGGCTCTTTTCTTTCTTTTTGTTTTCTTTTTAGAAACAGATAAAATAAATACCACTCCTAAATCAAAAATAGCAAGACAAAAGCACTAATTACTCAATTTTTATTTGTTGAAAACCTCTAACATAAAAATTGCACTAAGCTAAATAAAACACTATTTTTTGGAAACTTTTCTTTCTTTGTAAATGAGAAATAAAACTTATACTAAAAATGTGACTCTTTTTATCATTTTTAATTTTCTTACGTAAAATCTATAAATTAAAAAAAGGTCTAATAAAAGTTAAACATATACAGATTAAACTTAAAAACTATTTACACACTAAAAAATGATAAAAAAATTTAAATATAGTAAAAAATTAGGTGCTCACAATTTTCTTATACTTTCGACAATTATACATCTCTATATGGCACTTAACCAACATTTTTCAAAACAAAACATTAAAAGAAAAAGTAACTATGTCAGTTTAAAAACTCGAGCAAGGTAGTTCAAAGATGTTCTCGATGAACACTTAGAATAATTACTGAGATATGCTAAAAACACCGATTCACCAACTTCTCCAATCCCACATTCGAAATGTACATATATGAATACTCATTTTAGGAGATCTAATTAAAACAACAATACTCTATGGTATGTCAAGAAAAATAACTGAGCTCTATCAAAATCATTCTGTATAGATTCTACAAAAACCTTATTACATCATTGACCTATCAAAAAAATATCAGCATAAAGAATGGTGCCTACAAAATTTTACAGCGACAATTATTCACTGATAAAATTAAATAACCCAAAGACACGTCAATAATATGGTATATGGTCACAAACAAGTTGTACTGGTCACATTATCCAACAGTTCAGGCTTCACTCAAGAAAGAGAAGTTGTGAGACAGATCTGACTTTGACTTAGCCCAAAAATATGGCAAGTCAAGCTCAAAACACCAGAATAGAACAGAAGTTGGTTTTAACATAGAGGTGAGAGAGCAATACAGTCATCAAATATAGAGGAAACAAAAATCTATCTACAATCCTTATATAAAGAACCCCAAAAAAAGAAGAAGAAAAGACTACAGATTGAAGACTACATTGAGCACCATTCTTGAGATGTCAGCATTCTTATAGCTGACTCGCCTACCATGCATCCACACTAACTCCAAGCACTGAGCAATCAACCAACCTATCCACCTTTATATTATTTGTTTCATCTAATCTCAATTCGAGTCCAAAGAGTGGGATGAGGAAAAGAAAGAGTGAAGTTATAGTTAGTTTTGATGGCAAAGAACTATAAAGAGAGAGTATATGCAATGGCACAATGCCTAGGGTTTCCTTCAATGAATGGACAAGGCAGAAATACAAGAGGCCAGTTTGCTCCGAACATGGAAGGGACGGGGCGAAGAGCAGGTAGGAACTGGGGGAAGTCGAGTTTATTCTTCACAAAAACAATTGAATAGAAAAAGAGTACTAAGATGAAAATTCTAGCATCTACAGTGCCAGGAAAAAAAAGAAAAGGAAAATTTTGTATAGGAGCCTTCTCTAAGCTGAAAATACATTTGAAAATTATCTCAGAATAGAGTTTCACTAATCCAATCCACTACAAGTAGAAACAAGAAAAAATCCCCTACATACATGGTTTCTCTACTGCCACCATTCTGCCCTGTCACACGGAATCATGTTAATAGTGCAAGGTACTCAATTACCTGTACTAGAATTCTTAGTGTCGTGTCAAGTATTTTAGGTCAATCTTCAAGCCAATTTATTTTTTAAAAAACAAATTACCTACTGTTAGATTGATGAATAACCAATTATGGCGGAAAAGAAAAGAAGAAAACCCTAGATAGGGTGAGAGAGAGGAGAGAAAATGAGTCGATCAAAATAGCAAAAACCGGACCCTTCTATTTTTATTATATGTGTTTATTTACATAATATGTGTGTATTTATATTTACACCCACAAATGTGCAAAGAATAAAGAAAGAAAGACTAAAATATAAGTGAGCCGGGTATCCAGGTATTCTCATATTAGTTTTGGACTGGGCCTTTTCCTTTAGTTGAAGTGGCTGAGTCCATATCAGGGTTAACACCTACTGTATACAGGCAACACCTGCCCATTGAGATGATAGAATAAGACCAACATCCTCAATGTCCATTAGATTCTCCTTTAGCTGAAGCTGAACTTGCAAAAAAAGACTATGATTAGCAACAAATCAAGTTTGCTGGATTCTAGCAGCCAGATCAAGGTCTATTGTAGAGTACACTGCATACTACATAACCTTTAGAAGGTTACAAGATATAGAAAACCATATTTTGACTTTTACCAAAATTTAGACACCATTTCAGGGACTAAAAATAAGATTTTCAAAAAATTCTTAGTCCACAAAAAGCAAACTGATATTTCTTCGCTCAAAAAGATCAGTAAATTCAAATTGAAATGCAGGACTTCAGACTCGGACCTAAGCAATAGCACATTCCAAGTATTCAGTAGCTTCTGGTAAAGAACCATATTGCAAGAGTGTTTGGCCAATAACAAGCAAAGCTCAAACATACTCGGGATACTTCGCAAGAGGAAGTCTGTAAGACATACATTAAAATGCGGGATACTACAGTGAAGAAAGAAAGAAATGAGCCGGTGAGGATTGCTTTTATTTAGTGAGAGACCTACCGAAGAAAGGACATAGCTTTATCTTTACGTCCTCCTACTAAGAATTTGATTGAAAGCTGATGAAGTTTCAACAACAAAAATTTAGACAGCAGTGATAATTGAACCTTGGGCCTAACTCAACCCCAAAAATTAGCTTATGAGATGAGTATTGCCTAGGTCATATAAGAAGACTAAGAAACCCAAATCCCACTGATGTGAGACTCAACACGCCCCTCACATCATACCTGCAAACTGGAGCATGGACAATTGTGTACGGTCAAAACCGATTCTCAGTCATAAAGACCGGTCGAGACAATGACGTTTCAATCGAAGGTTATCCACATGACAAGCTCGGACGAATTCCGAAGTAGGGACGTAGAGCTTCGAGCTGTAAGACCAATCAACGGCAAAACTCGATATCATTATCGAGCCCGTGTTTGAATCGGACTACGGGGCAACACCGATCGACACAGGCCCCGAATATCAATGTCCCAAGGCAGAACCGTTCTCGAACCAAGACTGGGGGTTCGATCTAACACCGACCTCGAGTCAGTGCCGAGCTCGCAGACAAGAGCCGTTACAACCGCACCGAGGGAGAGAATCTTAGCGAGAATCAAGAAAGAGACAAACCAGCATGGGTCCTCCACTATATATATTATTTTATTATGTTGTTATAGATAAAGCAGTGACCCTCTACTATAAAAAAGGAGGATAGACTGCAGTAGAGAAAAGTCCTCCAAGATACATTAAGATTTCATTGTGCTTGTTTTTCTAACTCATTTCAGTCTTCCCGTCCACCATTCTCATTTTAGCCCGAGACACCTATAGCACGGGGGAAATCGGGGTCAACTTGCGTATGATTTCGAAATGTTACAAGCCCAACAAGCAGCGATAGCTTAGTTGCAGAGCCGAACTCATATGCAAAGCGGGCCGA
This sequence comes from Nicotiana tomentosiformis, assembly GCF_000390325.3. Classification (NCBI taxonomy): domain Eukaryota; kingdom Viridiplantae; phylum Streptophyta; class Magnoliopsida; order Solanales; family Solanaceae; genus Nicotiana; species Nicotiana tomentosiformis. The sequence continues at coordinate 141,706,873 of NC_090813.1, forward strand.
ACTCCAATCCGCTTCTTCGAGAAGTCACCCCTAGAACGGAGCCCGCCGTAGTGAAATCAAACGAGCAGGAATCGGGGACCGCTCTTGAAATTGCTAAATTGCTCGAATAACTCACAAAATGAGTCGAAACCAACGACAAAAAAGTGAAAACGTATAACGCTAGGGTCGATCAAATTCCGGGGGCTCCGCCAATGATAAAAGGGATCGATTCGAAAAAATTCATACAAAAGCCTTTTCCCTCGAGCGCGGCCCCAAAACCAATCCCCAAAAAATTCCGTATGCCCGAAATTACCAAATATAACGGTACGACCGATCCTAACAAATACGTCACCTCCTACACATGTGCCATCAAAGGCAACGATTTGGAGGATGATGAGATCGGGTCCGTGTTGTTGAAAAAGTTCGGAGAGACCCTCGCAAAGGGAGCAATGATTTGGTATCACAACTTACAACCAAATTCCATTGATTCTTTTGCCATGTTAGCAGATTCGTTCGTAATAGCACATGCTGGTGCCATAAAGGTTGCAACAAGGAAATCAGACCTCTTCAAAGTAAAACAAAGAGGTACTGAAATGCTGAGGGAATTCGTATCCCGATTTCAAATGGAACGTATGGACTTGCCATCGGTCACAGACGATTGGGCCGTGCAAGCTTTCACCCAAGAACTGAACGGGCTAAGTTCGACAGCATCACGTCGGCTGAAATAAAATTTGATCGAGTACCCAGCAATAACTTGGGCAGATGTACACAACCGGTACCAATCAAAAATCAGGGTCGAAGATGATCAATTGGGAGCTCCGTATGGGCCCGTACGTCAGAACCTCACAACCACTAAAAATCAGAGGGAAATCAACAGAGAACAAAGGTCGAACAAAGACCGATACCAACTGTACGACACAGATCGGATGAACAACGGTTCAGCACGTGACACGGTTCGGAACAACCGAAGGATTGATCGGGGGCAAAATTCTCGTGGACTTATGAGCAAGAGCGGCTTTGATAAATATGTCGATCCTATAGAAGTCCCTCGACTATCGGAGTATAACTTCGACATTGGTACATCCGCCATCGTATCGGCCATCGGACGCATCAAAGACACCAGATGGCCTCGACCCATGCAAACCGATCCTGCCCAAAGGAATCCCAATCAAATGTGCGAATATCATGTCACCCATGGCCACAGAACGAAAGATCGCAGGCAACTAAGAGAGGAAGTGGCCCGCTTATTTAACAAAGGACACCTTCAGGAATTTCTGAGTGATAGGGCGAAGAACCATTTTAGGGACAAGGAATTCGGCAAGCAAAACGAGCCAGAAGAACCGCAACACGTCATTCACATGATCATCGACGGCGTCGATGCCCCTCAGGTACCGATGCTGAAATGCACTAAAACATCGATTGTGAGGGGAAAATGATCTCGAACTCAAGATTATACACCCATAGGGACTTTGTCCTTCAGTGATGAAGATACAGAGGGAATCATCCAACCCCATAACGATGCACTAGTAATATCCGTACTCATGAATAAAACTAAGATTAAGCGTGTGTTAATTGATTCAGGTAGCTCGGCCAATATCATCAGATCGAGGATCGTAGAACAGCTCGGCCTGCAAGATCAGGTCGTACCCGCAACTCTGGTTCTAAATGGATTCAATATGGCATGCAAAACCACCAAAGGCGAGATTACTCTACCGATAAACGTGGCCGAAACCATCCAGGAAATAAAGTTTCACGTGATCGAAGGTGATATGAGATATAACTCCCTTTTCGGAAGGCTGTGGATCCACAGCATGAGAGCCGTACCCTCGACCCTACACCAGGTCCTCAAATTTCCAACATCGGGAGGTGTCAAAATAGTGTACGGAAAATAACCGGCCGCAAAGGAAATGTTCTCCGTCGAAGAAGCAAAATCAATATCCTCGTCTTCGCCGATAAAATGATCAGTTTCAGAGCGGAGCGCCAAATAGCAATCACAGACATCGGCTTCGACCCAGCCATGTAAGCAGAACATTGAAGAAGATAATGATGATCGATGGATCCCTCGATCCTTTGTAACCCCCGATGATTTCGATGCCACCAAATTAACAATTGAGGAACTGGAGCAAATCATACTGATCGATCACTGGCCCGAACGAAAGGTATACTTAGGAATGGGTTTGAGCCCCGAACTCAGGAAGAAACTCATTCAATTTCTTATCAATAACATCGACTGTTTTGCCTGGTCCCATCTAGATATAACAGGGATCCCGCCGGACATAACGGCGCACCAGCTAAGCTTGAACCCTAGGTTCAGACCGGTGAAGCAAAAAGAAGGCCCCAGTCCGAGGAAAAGCACGCATTCATAAAGGACGAGGTAACCAAACTTCTCAAGATAGGGTCTATTCGGGAGGTAAAATACCCCGAATGATTAGCCAATGTGGTTGTTGTACCTAAAAAGGGGAACAAACTTAGAATGTGTGTGGACTATAAGGATTTGAACAAAGCATGCCCCAAAGATTCCTTTCCACTGCCCGACATCGATCGCATGATCGATGCCACGGCCGACCACGAGATCCTCACCTTTCTCGACGCCTATTCCAGTATAATCAAATTCAGATGAACCCGGGCGACCGGGAAAAGACTTCATTTGTGACCCGATATGGAACATATTGTTATAACGTAATGCCCTTCGGGCTAAAAAATGCAGGAGCTACTTATCAACGCCTAGTAAACAGAATGTTCAAAGAACAAATAAGTAAAACAATGAAAGTCTATATTGATGACATGCTAGTTAAGTCCCTGCGCGCAGAGGACCATTTGGCCCATTTGCAGGAAACGTTCAAGATTCTGAGGAAATACAACATGAAGCTCAACCCCGAAAAATGTGCTTTCGGGGTCGGTTCGGGCAAGTTCCTCGGCTTCATGGTCTCAAATCGGGGAATTGAGATCAACCCCGACAAAATCAAAGCCATCGAAGACATCACCATCGTAGACAGCGTGAAAGCTGTACAAAGGTTAACGGGAAGAATTGCAGCCTTAGGCCGGTTCATTTCAAGATCATTAGATCGAAGTCACAAATTTTTCTCCCTACTCAAAAAGAAGAACGACTTCGTCTGGACACCGGAATGCCAACAAGCGTTACAGGAATTGAAACGATATCTATCGAGCCCACCACTGCTTCACACCCCAAAAACCGACGAAAAACTATACTTGTACTTGGCGGTATCGGAAGTCGCCGTAAGCAGTGTCCTAGTTCGAGAAGAGCAAGGTACACAATTTCCCGTTTATTACGTAAGTCAGACCTTTCTGTGTACGGTCAAAATCGATTCTCAGTCATAAAGACCGGTCGAGACAATGACGTTTCAATCGAAGGTTATCCACATGACAAGCTCGGACGAATTCTGAAGTAGGGACGTAGAACTTCGAGCTATAAGACCAATCAACGGCAAAACTCGATATCATTATCGAGCCCGTATTCGAATTGGACTACGGGGCAACACCGATCGACACAGGCCCCGAATATCAGTGCCCCAAGGCAGAACCGAGCTCGAACCAAGACTGGGGGTTCGATCTAATACCGAGCTCAAGCCAGTGCCTAGCTCGCAGACAAGAGCCGTTACAACCGCACCGAGGGAGAGAATCTTGGCGAGAATCAAGGAAGAGACAAACCATCATGGGTCTTTCACTATATGTATTATTTTATTATGTTGTTATAGATAAAGCAGTGACCCTCTACTATAAAAAAGGGGATAGACTGCAGTAGAGAAAAGTCCTCCAAGATACATTAAGATTTCATTGTGCTTGTTTTTCTAACTCATTTCAGTCTTCCCGTCCACCATTCCCATTTTATAGCAAAAAATACCTGTATTGTCATTTTGTATCAAAGGAGTTTACATACCCTTAGAACCATATCTAAATTTAACGTTATCCGATTTTTTGGGTAAACAACAATATAGATGTGGGCCAACATCGGTAACAATAAATTGGGATGGGCGTGGCTTTGATATCATGAAAAATGAACTTTGGGCTTAACTCAACTCCAAAAGCTAGCTCATAAGGTGAGGATTACCCAAGACCATATAAGTATACCAAGAAACTCAAATCCCAGCAACGTGGGACTCAACAAGAAGCAAGTGCTATTCAATGTTTCATGTCAATAACAGGAAAAGAAAATAGTTACTAACATTAACCAATTCATGAGGTGATAGGTTTCTGGACAAATACTTTGTGCTGCTTTTTTGATTGTTCTATTTTGATTTCTTCAGGATTACTTTACTCTTTCTGATGTACACTCACTGACTGAGGATCCTTCTGAGTAACAACAGTTTCTTGCGAACATCTGGATGGTTTAACGATAGTTGCTGCCCATAAAAAAGGTAATGAGTTCACCACATTCAATGATTTTTTTGAAGATATGGAAAGTACAATCTTAAGAAGTGCATTTTTCAATGGAAAATATTGGACCAGGAAAGTTGTACAACCTTGAAAGACAACTGCTATATATAATTTGCAAGACATCACTGTCTAGAGGGAGCAAAAGTGAAAAGCTGAGTAGATCATACACTTTCCAAGGGAAGTTTGAAGAAAGTTTCCATCTTCATTATCTAGCAGTTTATCAATCATGCTTTCTTTCCACGTCTCTAGGAAAATAAAGGACAAAAATTCCCACCACTCCACGTGGATCATGAAATTTCGAAGCTTAATGCCTTTTGTGCAAGAAAACTCTTGGAATCCAGACATAAGTGGTTATAAAACCGTAAAAATAACTGAGAACATTAGCATTTATCTCCATTCCCAATTAACCATCCCAATCAACCAAGAAAATAAAATTGGGATAAGGAACATTCAGAGAAGGACACTTTAAAAGAGGGTTAACTGTCATATTTGGAAAGTATTTCTAAATTCCTGTAACGTGAACGAGATGAACATGATATCATTGAGTTATTTATTTATACTATTTCCTTTATATCTTGAGCTGGTTATTGATATTGGTCTCTAACTGTTTCTTCTGAGTTCGTTACTGCTTTCAGCCCAAGGTTAGGTTTGTTATTTTTGAGTACATGTGATCGGTTATACTCATACTACACTCTGCACTTCGTATGCAGATCCATGTACTTCTGAACGTGGTGATTGCTAGAGATGTTCATACCAGATTTTTGAAGACTAAGAGGTAGCTGCTATGCCGTTTGCATACCTTGAATTCTCTTTCATTTATTTTTGTTATTACTGTTCTACTGTTTAGACGGTTATATTGAGGATTTTTGTTCATGTACTCGTTGATACCAGATCATTAGGATAGTTGTAGAAGTATTACTGTTGTTCGCAGTTATTTCTTGATATATCTCCGCTACTGGGTTTACTAAATTCCATTTTATTGAATTTACTGCTATTGTGGAACTGTTGGCTTGCCTAGCAAGTAGTGTTAGGCGTCATCGCGACTCCGGTGAGAGTTGGGTAGTGACACACTACAATCCATATGAGTACATTAGCTCAACCCAGATTGAAGATCCTTCCTGCTACCTTAGCCCACAAGCCTTAGAATCAAATTCCAACATCCGAAATTCTCTACAAGGTCCGATTCTAGCTTACGTACACCGTATCAATCTTGACAAGCTGTACCAAAACGTGATCATACACTCATGCTGTAATCGCACAATGCACCACATAATATATTTGCCCATAGTAACATCTTCCAACCACAATAGCTATAAATTTATGAACCCAATGCCCGTAATATACCTCATGATACATACAAGCCATGTTCTAACCCTTGCAATACTGTAATGATGAAAGAGATGTATAGAAACTCACACCCATCAAATCAATAACTCACGGAGTCTATCTACTCGATAAGAACCATTGCCGCATTCTAAACTGATTAGTGTCATTTTCCCTCCAATATACATTATACAAATCCGATTACATTGATTTCAGGTCCAATAACCTCGTCTCATCTAGTACAAGCTGCTCAGCCGACAACCACATCAAAATCATCTAAAATCTCATAAGACCCCATCGTTGAGCCAATAAACCACAACTCGAATATGACCAATTAGGAAAAGTGAACCCTAAGTACAGAACTATCCAGCCCGCGTAACGAATAAAACAACCAAACAAATACTATGAACCTATCTCAGAGATGAGAAACAAAACACATAAATAAGTATGAGGAACTGTACCCAACATCTCAATGTTGCGGCGTGCAACCCGATCCAAATATCATACACGTGGCAGCACGCCACCCGATTCATACATAATCAATCTGCATGGGAATACCAATCGCGCCAAAAATGCTCATATTCACTAGATACACGTATAAAAACCACAAACATGCCAAGTGCATAAACTTAATCCTAGGGATACGGATAACGTCATGCGCTACAAAAGGTCAAGCACGACTGAGGTGCAATAAACAACCAGCATTTTGAGAGCCATTTCACTCATATAATACCACAAGCTATACGGGGTTACAATGCATGTGTGAATAATCAAGCCGTCTCACAACCCACGTGGCATAAAAGAGTAACACATGAAATAGACGACGCTAGGAATAACATTCACCAATGTCTGAAGACTCATCCATAAGCTATGCTATGCTGAATAAGCATATCTGACCTGGTGCAGAATATACATTCACATCAGGTCTACCAACGGACCTCTGCCGAGTCCGATCATTTCAAAATAGGTCAATAACCTTTCAAAGATCCACAATGACCATATCCATGACACATGCAATCAATCGTCAAATTCGGAACAAACTTTCACAGTCCGCAACTAAAGGAATAGAGCGTCTCCCAAACATAAACTCCTAAATCAGCGACAGTACCAGAATCTTCATACCTGATTTCAATCTCTACCACTTAAATGACTGACACATCACACTTACACAATCATCGTGTGGGAGATACTCCCACAACTTTCCGCACCAGGCAGCAAAATCTGCACATCCATGGATACCAACCGTACTATTTTTGTAATGCAAATCAAGAATCCACAAATCAACAATGCCTCTTCCATAGAACACCATTCTCAGGTGACACTAAAATAGCGCCAGCATACTCTGAACGTCTGAAATCTGAAATCTCCTCCGAGCTCGTGACATCCCTGTCAATACTAAATCGCAACTTTGATCTTTCAATTCCAATCCCATACCGTTCAATGCATCCATCATGCTGTTACGCGAGAGTACAAGAATCCCATTCAAGCCCAGCACCGCATCTACAGCCACCCTGAATGCTTCTGCGGTCACGCGCTTGCGGCCCTTCCTTCGCAGGTTCGCCATGCCAACTGAACCAAAATGATTCAAAAATTCATCCGAAACACACCCGAGTTCCTTGGGACCGTCTACTCACACCATCTGGTCCCAAAATATAAGACAGACCTACTCGATACCTCAAATCACACCAAACAACATCAAAATTACGAATCGTACCTCAATTCAAGCGAACTAATGAACTTCCAACTTCAAATTTTCAAATTCAAACTTACGCCGAATATGCATGATCGGAGAATAAGAGTTGGACATGTTTTCTGGTGTTTGGCTATGACGAAAGTATTTCGAAATCTTTCCCTTTCTGTCGTAATAATTTACTGATTTTTGCGGCAGACAATTACATTGAAGGGCACATGCTTTGCACCCAAAAAAAAAAAAAAAAAAGTGGCTAGTTTGATGTTGGGAAATTGCCAAGCTTAACTTCAAATTTTAACGTCTGCGGCTCGAACTGCACAAGCAATGTATCAACTTCAGACATGAGGTATCAAATTTAAATGTCTGCAGCAGCAATCTGTACACTTTCCCTAAGAATTTAAGTTTAGAAGGTCACCGCTTTCGGTGAATGCAAAGTCACCTCAGTTTGGTCGAACAATTTAACTCATACAAGGTTACAAAAGCCTTCTCCAAGCTTACAATTTTTCCTAGGACTGTTACAGCTAACCTTGCATATACCATAGAAAATATGAATTCAATTAAGTGCTTTGTTTTATTTTCCTGTGTCGTTTTTGTCCATAACGGACATCTTTCTTGACTCTATGCGTGCTTACAAGTTGAGATAAATGTTTATTAGCAATGAGTCTCAAGATTGGAAACAGGAAAAAAAAAATGGTTCAGAGAAGGGCCATTCTTTTTAGCCACAAAGCATGCATGTTAAAATCCCATTCAGAAAGTACATATCCTAAAGCCATTTAATAACCAAATAAACAGAGCTTGCTTGGTCCATAATCTGGAACTGTACCAACGGAAAATGTCTCCTAGTTCCAAGTCAACTAGTCTTTTACACATAATAAAATTATACATCAACTTAGTGATACACCACACTTCCTATGTTTAACTGTTCGCGACAAGCTCATCAATTTCATCTGCATGATCTCTGAGTACATTCCACTGATCCATACTCAATGAGATGCCTGAAATAGGAAAAAGGAAAAACACTACTGTTAGGTATGGTTTCTAAGTCTGCAGATACATGGACCTCTGGAAATTATATTAAAAGAAAGATACAAGATGAATAAAAATATAAATAAACTTGTGTTGAGAATAGAAGATATAACTAAAGCAGTTAACAGTTGGTCTACGGGCAAGAACTAACGCTCCCACCCTCCCTCCCTCTTTATTTATTCTTTTAAAGCAGTGCAGGAGCTGAGAGCTGTTTGATGTTCAATTAATTAAGGAATTGTATTTTAAAGAATGAAAAGCACCATGGAGATGCACTGGTACATATATAAAGTACAAGAGCAAACTTCAGGACATGCTGAGGAACCTAAACAGATCAACCAAAGAGGCAGCACGAATTAAGTTTGGGCCAGAGGAGCTTCAGAACTGCACAATGTCTTCGCCCAATGCAAGTTTATTTAATACTATGAGCTGGTTCCATCTAGCCTCGCATAAACCAACTGATTCTCTCTTTCTACAAGTTTCACTATGCCCCAATTCAGCTCAATTAACAATGTTCACTTCTAACATCAATGGTAGAAGCAATGGTAAAGAGACAGCATATGGTAAATCTATTTTATTGACACTATTGATGCATCTCAAAGTATGTCAGTTTTGAAAAAGTTCAGAACTACAGTTAACATTTGTAAATGTGACTGAACGGCACTACAAGAGTAATAACTTTATTCCTAGGTGATACCCTTCCTTATCAAATTGAAGTATACAACCACGGGCCTTGTGAAAATAGTGTCCACATCCTACAATGTCACCTCTCATCATTTACTTAATATTTTTCTCGACCTTTCTAAGAGGCAGACATTGTGGGAAAAGGAAATAACTCTGGAGAAGAAAGCTGACATTTGGAAGGATAGAGCCACAAAGGCTAACATAAAGAATGCTAAGAGTTTCCTAGCTGATGGAAGAAAGCTCTGGTAGACCTCAAGGCAAGAACAATAGGGGCAAAAACTCTTCTTCTGACCATAAAAGCCACATTCAAAGCATATCTTGTTTTCTACACAATGAAGTAAATCCTGTAGATTCTTAATTTGCATAGTATTGCCAGAGTCGACCCAGTATGATATAATTTGGGTTGATCTGTCAAAATGCAATAATAACGTGCCAACATGAAAACTGTGACATGTCAACAAAGCATCAGTAATGAGTAACTAGTAAGACCAACAACGTTCAAACCGTGTGAAGATTACCTACAATTTTTTAACCCATTACCTAAGCTAATACAGAAACCTGTGAAAAGGTATACTTCCGAATTGGCTCGTGTGAAGAGACAGATGCTCCTTTCATCAACCAGCTTCATATGGGAATTGCAATGGGAATTGATAATTCTTAGGAACGGCTGAAATTGAAAAATACAAACCCAAAAAAAAAAAAAAGAACACCAATATCCTCCCTAAGTTACTTCACACTAATCTTGAACCCATTCCATATACAAGATTACCAAAATCCATCCTCAAGTCTTCAACATTTTTATTGTTGTCCCAGAATTTTGATAAACCGAAATATTATAAGTGCTAGCATTGAATTTGATATATATGAATGAATCCTTGTGCGAACATAGATACTGTTTCACAGGAAAAAGTACATTATGAAAGAAACAACCTCTTCTCCTTAACTTGAGTATAATTATATTAGAGTCTAGGTAAGAAATTCGGAAGAATTCCGACTTCTATGCATTTAAGGAGGGTGCAAAAGAATGGTTCGCAAAAAGGAGCATAGGACGCATGTCACGAGTTAAAACCCGGACAAAAGTCTTGCATTTAAGTGGAGAAGGGTCGAGGGGCGGGCCCATTATCCACTACATTTCAAACCGTATGCCATTGACCCTCGAGAATTTCTTGGTTATCAATCACAAGAGGATATGGGAATCATAGTTACAATTTTTTGAAGAACGTTTCGACGGAAAGCAATTCATGACATATCTGCTTTGTTTTAAGGATGTTGAAAATACTGGCTATCTAAGAGGAACACCAAGATACACAATTCCCCGTAAAAAGAAACACAAGGAACAAGACAGAAGATAACAAAAGAAACTTAGAAACCGAAGAATTTTCATGCTACTTGTCACGATCAACAAAAACAAAAACAAAAACTAAAATTTATATACAGATGTACCAGGGGTAAATACTTATACACACCAGGTGTTTAAGGCAAACCAAGTAATTTAACCTTAATGTTAAAAATTAAAATGAAAATGCATATCAATTAAGTATTCTTAAGTGATAGATGTTTATGTGAAAGACACATGTCTTGAATTCACCATATATAAAGACCAGAAGAAAGTTCAATCCTAGCGTGAGAAATTCATTACACTACTATCCCATGCTACAGAGTTGATAAAACTAAAAAGTATCCCTTATTTCTCGTACATCATATAAAAAAAAAAAATTATTTTAAGAAAACCCTAAAAGCAACAAAGATAGAATCATTAGATTTTCAAATGTAGCAAGCATCGCCCAAAATCACATATAGAAACCGAAAAGAAAAATAAAAAATAAATAGGCAGCAGGTACCTTTTCTGCCAGGCATTTGCTTGCCATCTTTAACATAAAACTCACGAATATCCACCATTATCTTCCCTTGAAAGCTCCTAACTGATACTCTCCGATTCTTAGAAATCTGAAACAAACGCAAAAATCAGAAAAACAGTAGAGAAGTAAGTGAGACATAAAATGTTTGGGGAAGTGAAAAAAGAGACCTCGCACACGACGATGCTATCGGCATCGTCGGAATCATCAGTTCTGGAAGATTTCTTAGGAGGATTGTCGCCTTCTGAAGCGTACTCATCCTCTTCCTTTCTCTTTCCGAACCTTCTCGACATTTCTTCAGGAAAGTTGTGGAATTTTGAGAAATGGGAATTGGGGATAATAATACCCTTTTTTGGAGTTTGAGTTTCATTCCCTGGCCCTTGCATTTTTGGTTCAACCGGATTTAAGCCCAGAAAGGTCAAAATTTATAGAGCCCAACCCAAACACTCATACAGTGGGCCTTAGCCCTATGAGAAATTAAGAAAAGATTACCCTAACACCAAAGTATGACTCAGCATGTGGAAGGTGGGAGTGCTTTGGGTACCCTAAATTTATAAATTTTGCAAGCTTATCCAACAACTTCAAACACATGCAATAAATACATATCTAAAGTCCTAAGTCCTAACAGATTTACATATTAGAGTTGTAGATGACTTGCTGAATGGAATTTTCAAATGATAGCTGCTGTATTTCTTTTAATGTCTTGGCAGAAAAGTTAGTCAATTGTTTTTCCGCTTTTTGTATTTTTCTTTCAGTTGATTAAAGTATAGATAAGAGAATGTAAATCACACTTTTGAAATGAGAATATATATCTAATTACTCCCAACTCTATCTCTCTTTCTTTCTTGTCCTATTAGGTTTTCTTCTTCTCCTTTCTTTCGTTACTGTTGCATTACCTCTGCATATGATACCATTTTGATATTTATTGGTATTAGAGCCAGGTTACAATGGACCCAAGAAAAGTTGCTGATGTTCAATTGAGAAATCCAACCACAGATTTACAGAAGCAGTAAGAGGATCTGGCAGCTCGACAATTAGATTTGCAAGCTGTAATGGACCAAATACAACAGTAATTGCGCGAGGATATGGATCGAAAGCATGTAGAGCTTATCCAAATTCTCAATTCACTCAAACATTCAGTTGATGGAGCGCATTTACACCTGCAGTCGAAGGACAAACAATTGGCTAAGAGTCGAAGACTTTTTCAGAAATTGGAAGACAAATTGAGCGGAAAACGGGTAAAATATGAAGAGTCAGTGAATACTACTGCAAGTCGTGCTCTGTTGTTTGCTCTACTGGGAGGTACTATCACCAAAAATATGAAGCTCTCCGTTTGTGTTAGCGGTACTTCAAAAATAGTAAGTTTAACCTCAAAACTTCTCCCTTAGATTCTGTTCTCATAGAGAGTGCTGGAGTTTTGGAGGATATGTATTTAAATATGTTTATGGAAAACAAGAGTTATAATAATATATACGCTTTGGAAGACACATTCCTAGCTGAACTTTTCATGGAAGATAAAAGCGATAATATTTCTCACAAGGTGCTTGATAATTTGTCAAAGCCGAATTATGATTTGTTGAGAGTAATTTAGATGCCTTAGACGACATGTATTTACGTGCACTTTGCATTGAAGCTGAGAGGATAAGTAATCTTCACAAGGTTTCTAATGAAATGTCTGAAATAGATCATGTCAAAGTAGTACATGTATTCGTCATGGGCGGCTTTCCAGCCATGCCCCATGATCCCTTGGACGCGCCCCGTGGCGTCCTGGCCAGCCTCCCAACGCCCGTCGCCACGGTCGGCCCCGTGGTCTCGGCAGCTCCAAGTGACAAGCGCGCATGTGCCTCTGTCGCCCCACCGATAGCCATCGCCAGCGCCCAGCCACAGGCAAAAGCCAACAGCGCCGCGCGCGCAGACAATGCCGCGCGCGCAGACCCTGATGCTAAAGACAAAGTTGCTGCCAACGGACTTGCTGCTGCTTTGTAGAAGACTAAGTCCTTTTCATTGTAAATATAGAGTAGTTTTGCTGCATTTTCTTTAAGTGTGATTTTCCAGCTTTCATAGGTCTAGTCATGTAACTTTGGTTTATTTTTTTTAAGCATTATTAAGGGGGACCAAGCAATCAAAACTTTCAAGCAAGCAAACAATTCTCTGTACTGGTGTCTCTCCCCCCCGACACCGTCTTGTTTTCTGTAATAGCTTTCATTCAATGCAATCAAGCTTTCTTTCATTCTCAATTCTCTTTTCTGCTCTCTTTCAATTGCTCGTGACATTGGTTTTCCCGTACGGCACTGACAATCTAGTCTAGCGTACGGAGGGGACCTCAGTTGGCGGACGACAACAGTACTGACATCGGTTGCTTAGCCTTACGCCGCCCTTCTAAGGAACTTCAGGAAGGCGCCGCGTAACAGTTGGTATCAGAGCCTAGGCTCGACATCGGACGAGGGATTACATTGCAATTACCACCATTTCTGACCATGGTGAATTATGGGGATCGCATCGCGACCCTTGAGGGAACGGTTGACGCATTACGGCCCATCGTGGAAATGGTGCCCGATCTAAAGACCAGCCTAGTGCAAAGGTTGGACGACCTGGACCGCAGACTCATCCAGGCCGAAGTTGACATAGAAAACATCAGCCGCGACTCTGAAAGAGACCGGCAAACAGCAGCCACAGAGGCAGCTGAAATTTTTGGTAAATTCGAGGTCCTCCAGCAGGAGCGTGCCGAGGATTTAGCCAACAGGGAACAAGAGGCAGACAAGGTGACTGCCATGCAACAAACCATAGACAACTTGACAGGCCAGCTCAATGTTGTCAATGCTGCTTTACAAGGCCTACTTCGAGGAGGCGGAAACCAATTTGGGGGTGGTGTGAACCTCGCCCCCATGGCACAAAAGCTGAAAATTCCTGAGCCAAAGCCATACAGTGGAGCTCGGAATGCCAAAGAAGTGGAAAATTTCATTTTCGACATCGAGCAATACTTCGATGCCGTGGGAAGCCTGGAAGAAGCTAAGAAGGTAGCAACTGCTGCCATGTATCTTCAGGGTGATGCCAAACTCTGGTGGCGGGTGAAGTACGAAGCCATCAAGGCAGGTGAAGATGCCCTCGACACATGGGCGGAACTGAAGGCAGCCATACGCCTACAGTTCTTCCCCGAAAATGTTGAGTACAATGCCAGGAGAAAGTTGCGGGAGCTCCGCCAGACCAAATCAGTGCGAGATTACGTGCGGGAATTCTCCGCGCTCATGCTGAACATCCGTGACATGGGGGACAAAGACAAACTCTTCACCTTCCTGGAAGGGTTGAAACCTTATGCCCGGATGGAGTTGCAGAGACAAAGGGTAGACACGTTGCCTAAGGCAATCCAAGCAGCAGAGTGCCTTGGGGATTACCAAGTGGAAGCCCGGAAGGATAGGCCTCAACAGCCTGTCCGAGGAGGATACAAAGGGGGCCAACCAAACACTAGTGGCCCTAGCAGAAGTGGAGGAGACCGGAGTGCACCCAAATCCAAGGCTCCCTCTTCCGGCAGTACTAGTGCTGCATCTAACAACAATGATCGGGGGAGGAAGCCCCCCTCAGGATGTCGCCATTGCGGCGGACCACATTGGAATAATGAATGTCCACATGCACAGATGAACGCCCATCAAGCTTTTGAGGATGGGACGGATGACGACGCCGATGATGCGGACCAGACCGAGCCAGTAGGTGCATTCAATGCAATTGTTGGCTCCATTTCTGAGCCCATAGCGGGAACCAGTGCCGGTATCCGCAAGAAGAAGGACCCCTGTCCAATTACCAGGAAAGGAAATAAGAAGGCGAATTTGAGGACTCCTCCTCATCAAAAGAGGACCCTAATGTTCGTTGACATGAAGGTAAATGGCAAGCCCATTCGGGCAATGATAGACACGGGTGCCACCCACAACTACTTAGCCTCGACTCAGGTGGAGCGTCTTGGACTAGTTGTAGGAAAGGGCAAAGGTCGTGTGAAGGCTATCAACTCACCACCTCAACCAGTGGGTGGAATAGCCAAAGAAGTACCAGTGAAGCTTGGCCCTTATGAAGGAAAGTTCAACCTGCGCGTAGTGATCATAGATGACTTTGAGTTAATCGTGGGGTTGGAATTCCTGAGACAGACCAATACCATGCCCGCACCGTATGCAGACATGCTACTGATGATGGGGGCAAATGGGGCCAAGCCCTGCATTATTCCGTGCATTCCCATGAAGATGGCAGCAGAGAACATCTCGGCCTTGCAGTTGAAGAAGGGGGTAAAAAGACATGAACCCACGTTCCTGGCTACCCTCTGCATGGAAGATATAGAACGCTCCTCGGGTCCCATTCCTGCACCCGTGAAGGAGTTACTTCTGGAATTTGAAGACATCATGCCACAAGACATGCCAAAGCGTCTTCCGCCTAGGCGAACTGTGGACCATGAGATTGAGTTGGTGCCGGGTGCGAAGCCACCTGCCCGGGCGCCATACAGAATGTCACAACCCGAACTCGCCGAGCTTCGGAGACAATTGACGGAAATGCTAGACACAGGGATCATTGTGCCCTCTAAGTCCCCATACGGGTCCCCTGTGCTATTCCAAAAGAAACATGATGGTAGTTTGCGACTCTGCGTGGATTACCGGGCTCTAAACAAAATCACCGTGAAAAACAAGTACCCTATTCCGCTAATGGCAGACTTGTTTGATAGACTGGGTGGTGCGACGGTATTCACCAAAATAGACCTGAGGACAGGTTATTGGCAAGTTCGGATTGCCGATGGTGATGAGCACAAGACGACCTGTGTGACAAGATATGGGTCGTACGACTTCCTGGTTATGCCCTTTGGCTTGACTAACGCGCCAGCCATATTTTGCACCTTGATGAACCAAGTCTTCCGAGAATACATTGATGAATTCGTCGTGGTTTATTTGGATGACATTGTGGTATATAGCCAGACACTAGAAGAACACCTGGAGCATTTGCGGAAGGTCCTAGCCCGATTGCGGGAGCACGAATTATATGCGAAGCTATCCAAGTGCTCCTTTGCTCAGAAACAAATTGACTTCCTCGGACATGTCATCGAGGAAGGGAGGATCAAGATGGACCAGCAGAAGATTCAGGCCATTACAGAATGGCCGCCTCCTAAGGATATACATGCCTTGAGGTCGTTCCTTGGCCTATGCAACTTCTATCGGCGGTTTGTGAAAAGTTACTCCCTCATTGCAGTGCCGCTGACAGAACTTCTCAAGAAGGCCACCCCGTGGGATTGGGGCCCCAAGCGGGCAGAGGCCTTTGACGCATTGAAGATGGCTATGTCTAGTAGCCCAGTCTTGGCCCTCCCTGACTTGGCCAAGCCATTCGAAGTGCAAACGGATGCCTCCGACTATGCACTTGGTGGAGTATTGCTACAAGAAGGGCATCCCGTAGCGTACGAGAGCCGAAAACTGAAGGATGCAGAGCGGCGCTATGCCGCCCATGAGAAAGAATTATTGGCTGTCGTTCATTGCTTATGCCTTTGGAGGCATTATCTACTGGGAGCCCCATTCGTGGTCAAGACAGACAACACAGCCGTTAGCCATTTCATGACCCAGCCAAAGCTGAATGGACGACAGGCTAGGTGGCAGGAACTCCTAGCGGAATTTCACTTCAACCTGGAGTACCGAAGTGGAAAGACCAATCATGTTGCTGATGCACTCAGTCGGAGAGCTGATCTAGCATCGATGTGTGTACTCGCCGCCCTAAAGGGAAGCGAAGTAACCACCACCATAAAAGACCAGATACAGGATCTACTCATCAAGGATCCTGCTGCACAGTATTTGGTTGATTTGGTAGGACAGGGCAAGACTCGCCAGTTCTACACCGAAGATGGGTTCCTGAAGGTGAAAGGGAACCGACTTTATGTTCCTAAAGGAGGAGATCTGCGACGGACTCTTCTTGCAGAATGCCACGATACTTTGTGGGCCGGTCATCCCGGCGAGGAACGCACCATGGCATTACTTCGCCGTGCATATTATTGGCCTCAAATGGTCGATGACGTCGCTCAGTATGTGAAGACTTGTCTAGTATGCCAGAAAGATAAGTCAGACCGCTTGACGCAGGCAGGGCTCTTGGAACCACTAGCTGTACCAAAAAGACCTTGGGAAAGCGTTTCCCTGGACTTCATCACCGGATTGCCCAAGGTCGGAGATCTCACAACTATCTTGGTTGTGGTGGATCGGTTTTCCAAGTATGCTACCTTTATAGCAGCCCCACAATATATATCAGCAGAAGATACAGCTCGACTATTCTTCTCTCATGTCGTCAAGTATTGGGGCTTACCTAAAGACATTGTTAGTGATCGCGACTCACGCTTCACTAGCAATTTTTGGACCCAACTCTTTAAGTGCCTCGGGTCAAAATTGAGTCATAGCTCAAGTTTTCATCCGCAATCTGATGGCCAGACGGAGCGATTCAATGGCATGCTAGAGGAATATCTCCGGCACTTTGTGACCGGATCGCAGAAGAATTGGGTGAAGCTTCTGGATGCTGCTCAACTGTGTTTCAATTCACAAAAGAGCTCAAGTACCAACAAAAGCGCTTTTGAAATTGTTACCGGACAGCAACCGCTACTCCCACACACAGTGAACGCACCAAACATGTCAAAATCTCCTCGGGCTGCTAGCTTCTCAAAAGAATGGAAGCAAAATTTGGAGATAGTGCGGAGCTATCTTGTCAAAGCCCAAAAGCGGATGAAGAGGCATGCTGATCAGAATCGCCGCTTTGTGGAATACCAGGTGGGAGACAAAGTGATGGTCAAAATCCCAAAGCGGTACTTGTTTGCAGGGGTCCATGACCCTCGCCTATTGCAAAAATATATTGGACCCTTGTCCATTGAAAGGCGCATTGGGAAAGTTGCATACCGGGTGGATACCCCAGCTTGGTGGAAAATCCATCCTGTTTTCCATGTCAGTCTCCTGAAACCTTTTCGGGAAGATATGGAGGATCCTTCACGAAGCCAACTCACAATACCAAGTATTCGAGGCCCCAATTCAACCGGGAAAAGGCGTGCTGAAGCTATTCTTGATGATCGAGTGATTCACGCCTCAAGAAAAGATCACCAGGAGTTCTTGGTGAAATGGCAGGGATGTGATGCAGAGGAGAATACTTGGGAGAGGGGAACAAACCTCAAAGCCTACAAGAGCCTGATTGATGATTACCTTGCAAGGAAGGCGCCGAGGACGTCGCCAACTCAGGTGGGGGAGAATGTCATGGGCGGCTTTCCAGCCATGCCCCATGATCCCTTGGACGCGCCCCGTGGCGTCCTGGCCAGCCTCCCAACGCCCGTCGCCACGGTCGGCCCCGTGGTCTCGGCAGCTCCAAGTGACAAGCGCGCATGTGCCTCTGTCGCCCCACCGATAGCCATCGCCAGCGCCCAGCCACAGGCAAAAGCCAACAGCGCCGCGCGCGCAGACAATGCCGCGCGCGCAGACCCTGATGCTAAAGACAAAGTTGCTGCCAACGGACTTGCTGCTGCTTTGTAGAAGACTAAGTCCTTTTCATTGTAAATATAGAGTAGTTTTGCTGCATTTTCTTTAAGTGTGATTTTCCAGCTTTCATAGGTCTAGTCATGTAACTTTGGTTTATTTTTTTAAGCATTATTAAGGGGGACCAAGCAATCAAAACTTTCAAGCAAGCAAACAATTCTCTGTACTGGTGTCTCTCCCCCCCGACACCGTCTTGTTTTCTGTAATAGCTTTCATTCAATGCAATCAAGCTTTCTTTCATTCTCAATTCTCTTTTCTGCTCTCTTTCAATTGCTCATGACATTGGTTTTCCCGTACGGCACTGACAATCTAGTCTAGCGTACGGAGGGGACCTCAGTTGGCGGACAGCAACCGTACTGACATCGGTTGCCTAGCCTTACGTCGCCCTTCCAAGGAACTTCAGGAAGGCGCCGCGTAACAGTAAGTATGAACAAATTCAGACTGTGAAACTGCGAATGGCTCATTAAATCAGTTATAGTTTGTTTGATGGTATCTACTACTCGGATAACCGTAGTAATTCTAGAGCTAATACGTGCAACAAACCCCGACTTCTGGAAGGGATGCATTTATTAGATAAAAGGTCGACGCGGGCTCTGCCCGTTGCTGCGATACTTCGATCGAAAGGTATCTACGTAAGGTCAGGTCGAGGTCCGAAGAAAGGGGCTTCAGGATTCGAGCTCCAAGTCCGATCAAGGATCAGTTCGTTATCATTATCGGGCCCATGACCAAATCGAACCACGAGGCAAAAGGTTGTCGGAGATGCACAGACCGACCAACACCCACCCCGAATATCAAGACTCCGAGTCAGGATCGAGCTCGAGTCAGGGCCAATGGCTCGACCCGATATCGAGTTTGAGTCAGTATCGAAGCTCACAGACAAGGCCGTTACAGCCGCACTAAGGGAGAGAATCCTGGCGGGAAGTAGGGAAAAGACAATACATCATGGGCTCTCCACTACGTATTTTTTATTGTTGTATATGAAGTAGGATCCCTCTACTATAGGGGGATGGATTGTAAGCAGGGACAGTTTTTTGGGGAACAAAAGATTTCTTCTCATATTGAAAGATATCCCCTTGTATTTATTTTCCTTTATCTTATCCATTCTTCTTCTCACTATTCTCATTCTCATAGTCAAGAATGCACGTATTTCTATTTCTCTATACGATTTGTATAAAATTATATCACATATTCTTAGAACCATACACAAATTTAACTCTATCCAATTTTTTGGGTAAACAGTTTGGCGCTCACCTTGGGGGCTAAGGATAATAGTGGTTATTTGATACGAATCTGAAAAAACACGCCATTGTGTTTTACGAAAATATCTTGAATTTCGAATTAGCTACGACTAACCGTTGATCACATGGCTTCACCGATCGATAACGGGTCCGGTCTTCAAGACGAAAACAACAACTTGACACCCAGTACTGAAAGACCACCTGTGAATACTGTTGGAGCTCGAATCGGAGCGTCAATTGATATCAATTCGCATGTAGCCATTGAGGCGAACCTACATGCTGAACGCAAGAATAGCATCCATGGTGGCACTCGGTCTGTGGCTCGAGATACCCATAACATCGAGGAAAACGACGTTAGCTTGCGTATGATTTTCGAAATGTTGCAAGCTCAACATGCAACAATATCTCAGTTGCAAAGCCAAACCCAGCTACAAAGCAGGCCGGAGCCCAATCCACCATGAGAAATTACTCACAGAACGGAACCAGCCATAGTAAAGTCAAATGAGCAAGAATCGGGGGCTACTCCCGAAATTGCTAAATTACTCGAGGAACTCATAAAGCGAGTCGAAGCCAACGATAAAAAAGTAGAAACTTATAACTCTAGGGTCGATCAGATCCCGGGAGCTCCACCAATGATAAAGGGGTTAGATTCGAAAAAATTCGTGCAAAAACATTTTTCCTCGAGCGCAGCCCCGAAACTAATCCCTAAAAAATTCCGTATGCCCGAAATTCCCAAATATAACGGGACGACCGATCCCAACGAGCACGTCACTTCTTACACATGTGCCATCAAGGGCAATGATTTGGAAGATGATGAGATCGAATCTGTATTATTGAAAAAATTCGGTGAAACCCTGTCAAATGGGGCAATGGTATGGTATCATAATTTACCATCTAACTCTATTGATTCTTTTGCTATGTTTGCAGATTGCTTCGTAAAAGCACATGCCGAAGCCATAAAGGTTGAAACCAGAAAGTCAGACCTGTTCAAGTTAATACAAAAGGATAACGAGATGCTAAGGGATTTCGTATCTCGTTTTCAAA
Source organism: Nicotiana tomentosiformis (assembly GCF_000390325.3). Lineage (NCBI taxonomy): Eukaryota > Viridiplantae > Streptophyta > Magnoliopsida > Solanales > Solanaceae > Nicotiana > Nicotiana tomentosiformis. The sequence goes on from NC_090813.1 coordinate 141,727,619, forward strand.
TTGAACGAATGGATATGCCACCAGTCACAGACGATTGGGTTGTTCAAGCTTTCACTCAAGGTCTAAAAGAGCGGAGCTCGATGGCTTCACAGCGACTGAAGCAAAATCTGATCGAGTACCCATCTATTACTTGGACCGATGTGCACAATCGATATCAATCCAAAATAAGAGTCGAAGATGACCAGTTGATTTCTAGGTCCGTTACGAAAAGAACTACCAAGCAAAAGTCGACCAGAGATCGATACCAGTCATATAGCGGAAACGATACTACTGTTGAGTATCCGAGGCCTCTTTAAAATCAACCTCGTATACTGGGGGGCTTTATCATTGAACGCATCTGTGATGATTACCAAGTTCGGTGCAAAGGAAGTTACTTCGTTATTTCATGACAAACAGTGTCTCAACAGGAAACGTTGTAAGAGCCAAATGGTCAAAACGAACCATGCTTATATAGTTGCCCCGAGCCCTGACGCAAAACATGAACACATGTATAATGACTTGCAAAGAAAGCCCTATTTTTTTACCGATATTCTATGTTCAAGATATTATGCAAACAGGATCGAGTTCGAGCAAGCGCTCACTCGACCATTACGCCTACGGGCTACATTATTTCGAGTTCGAATCATTCACTCGACTACTAAGCCTACGGCTACTTTTATTTCGAGTTCGAGCAAGTACTCACTCGACTATTACGCCTACGGGATACATTGCATCGAGTTCGAATTATTCACTCGACTGCTAAGCCTACGAGCTACTTTTATTTCGGTTCGAGCAAGCACTCACTCGACTATTACGCCTACAGGCTACATTGCATCGAGTTTGAATCATTCACTCGACTGTTGAGCCTACATGCTACTTTTATTTCGAGTTCGAGCAAGCACTCACTCGATCATTAAGCCTACAGGGTACTTTGACCATTACGCCTATGGGCTACTTTTATTTCGAGTTCGAGCAAGCATTCACTCGACCATTAAGCCTACGGACTACTCACTCGACTATTACGCCTACGGGCTACATTGCATCGAGTTCGAATCATTCACTCGACTGCTAAGCCTACGGGCTACTTTTATTTCGAGTTCGAGCAAGCACTCACTCGACTATTACGCATACGGGCTACATTGCATCGAGTTCGAATCATTCACTCGACTGCTGAGCCTACGTGCTACTTTTATTTCGAGTTCGAGCAAGCACTCACTCGACCATTAAGCCTACGGACTACTTTGGCCATTACGCATATGGGCTACTTTTATTTCGAGTTCGAGCAAGCACTCACTTGACCATTAAGCCTACGGGATACTTTGACCATTACGCCTACAGGCTATATTACATCGAGTTCGAATCATTCACTCGACTACTAAGCCTACGGGCTACTTTTATTTTGAGTTCAAGCAAGCACTCACTCGACCATTACGCCTACGAGCTACATTATTTCGAGTTCGAATCATTCACTCGACTACTAAGCTTACGGGCTACTTTTATTTCGAGTTCGAGCAAGCATTCACTCGACCATTACGCCTACGAGCTACATTATTTCAAGTAAAACTACTCATTTCTTTGAATTCAAACGAACACTTGACTATTTAAGCTGAAGGATGTTCGAGCCCGATAAAGCAAAAGGGACTACCCACAAGGCTCGAAGGCAACAGAGATTAAAATTCAAACTATCTATTTAGTTTGAAAGGCTATTTTACTTCAAAAGGAAGAAAGATTTATATTTACAAATTTTTTGTACAGAGGCGGCTACTCTGCCAAAAGGAAGTTCTTTATACAAAAACCAAAAACGGTATCAAAAGAACGCAACAAACGACCTAAGGCCCTAAATGACTCAATCTTCACCGGAGGCCGTATTCTCGGCATCGTCCTCATCTTCAGACTCCCCTGAATCATCGGAGTCCTCCTCAGGAAAGGCCAACCTCCGAGCTTTGTTCTCCTCCGCCCTAGCGACTTCAATCTTGGCCCCAATATCGAAGCCCTGAGCTCTGACCTCCTCGAGAGCCTCTCTCCGAGCTTGCCATTTTGCATGTTCGACCATGCTCTCAGCTTTGGCTTGGTTAACTTCGACATCGATCCTGAACTGAGCCACTTTGGCATCAGCTCTTTTATTGGCCTTGATTACCTCAGATCTGGCCACTTCAAGTTCTTTGGCCAAATCTGCTTTATCTGAAGTGGCCAAATCCAACCGATGCTGAAGCTCTTTCATCTTTTCGATCAGCCCCAAAGCATTTTCTTTCGCAGATCGAAGTTGGGCATCAAACAGCTCCAACTGAGCTTCGACGGCTTCCTTTTTCGAGGCAAGGATATCCATACACTTTTTAAATTCTTCTGCCTCGGCAAGTAGCACATCTACCTGTGAGTTAAGCCGTCCAATCTGCTCGATCCTCTACCGAACCTGCAGAATCAGATCATTAGTGGTTATCTCTTTTTCATCTTCACTATCACGGAACATTCGAAATACCTGCTCAGCCATCTCTTCATGCTCTTCCCGAGCCGCTGTCAAATCAGCTCGAAGTTTTTCACTAAGGAGCTTGTACGAGTCACTCTTCTCAGTGAGGCTCTGAACCTCGACATCATGCTCCCCTCGGATTCGAAAAAAGACCTCGTGATGCAACACTGAAGCCTACAAACAAAAGAAGAAACATTAGAATTACCTACAACTCTATGTGTAAAAGAAGCAACGAAAACGCCATCAGAGTTACCCGATTCAAAGCATGTTGGGCCTCGTTGAAGAGACAGGCGGGCCCCACCGCATTCATCACTGATTGATCTTCTTCGGTTACCAGGGAATGTAGGTAGCTGACAATCCCCACAGGGGAAGAAACAATTCGGGTATCCGCAGGTACGGAGAGCACTATCTTCCGCCTTCGGTCGGGATCGATGCTCGGGGCCGGAAATCGATCCACCAGTTTATGAATCGATGAAGGCTCGGTAGAAACCGACCACGATGCTTTTTTGGGTACCAGCATCCCACCAAAATCGGTAACCTCCTCCGAGGCACCTGACTCGAGCCCCTCTAGAAAACCATGGATATCGGACGACTCCTGAATACCCTTATAGGACCGATCCTCCAACATGACGGCCTCTCGAATCATGCATCCGAAATCTGAGGGGATCCGCCAATGTCAACTATCCCAAACTCATCCCTTGAAATATCTTCTACTGCCCGAGAAGATCCACCCTCGGTGTCCCTTTCAATCATCCTAGTTCGAGAAGGGATAATCTCGGCTTCTTCTTGTTCTGGGATTATGGCCAAGGTTCCCTGATTTGCTTCCACCAAATTGGAAGACTGTTGAATCACAACATTAGCCCGTACGCAGGCTAAATTCTCCTCTCCTTCTTCGGGCTCGTCCCTTAAATGGCGGTCCACTTCCGAAGTCATAACACCAGAGCCCCCTTTTGGCTTTCGAGATCTCTTAGCCGGTTTCTTCTTCTCCGAGCTCGGGGAGCCCGATACGTCTTTTCTCTTCCTTTATTTTACCTGCTTTAGGACAGGAACTTCTTTGCCACCAGATGGGGGCCTCATGACTACATCTTTCCCGAGTCCTACAAAAGGGAAGAGGGAGATTTACCATACAAACCGATGAAGTGACAAATCGACAAAAGATTTACCATGACTGCGGGCCTCCCATCGACCCTTTGATAATTCGACCCAAGCACGCTCGGAGTACGGTCTCTGCAACACCAGACTTTCGACCCATTGTCTAAGATCCGGGATCGGTTCCGGCATTCGAGCTACGGCTGTGATAAGGAAAGAAAAATGGATCAACAAAATAAAAGGCAATCACAAAATCAAAACGGACAAAGAGAAACGTTCACTCACGGCTCATATTCCATTTCTCGGGAAATGACAAGTCATTGGCAGGGATCAGGTCCGAGGTTTTGATTCGAACAAAATGGCGGGTCTCGTCTATGCTAGAGAATGGCGCTTTGGTTGCTCGGCGAGCAAGCTTGATCAACCCTCCTCGATAAAGTCGGGGACTATAAAGGCGCATAAGATGATCGAGGGTGAAGATACGCCCCTTGACCTTGTTCGAGAAAAATCGAAGAAGAATCACTATCCTCCAAAAGGAAGGGTGAATTTGGCCGAGGGTCACATCGTACCTCTTACAAAAGGCAACGATGACAGGGTCTAAAGGTCCCAACGTGAAATGATAAGTGTAAACACTTAAAAACCCTTCGATGTGGGTAGTAATTGATTCTCAGGCGATGGGATTACTACGAGTTTATTATCCAGTTGCATTCTTGTATGACTTTATCGAGAACTTTTTCGGTAATTGAACATTGATACCTCGACATCAACTCACACCGACCCGGTATCGGAGAAGGCTTTTCAATTTTAAAATCGCCTACAGTCGAACACCCTACCGGAACGAATTCCTCAGGGTGGGGCTCTTCCACATCCTCGCCACTAGCAGGTCGAGATGAAGAAGCGGTCTCTTTTTGCGGAACAGTTTTAGACGTTTTTGCCATTTAAAATTTCGTGAACAAAGAACGGAAGTATTTGATATTTTAAGAAAGAGTTTGCAGTAAAAATCACAGATATACAGGCAGAAAACTCAGAAGAGACGAAAAGGAACTTAGAAAAATCGGAAGATTGAGGACGTAAAGTATGAATGATGGAAGGAAAGGCTATTTATAGATTGAAGCAATGACGATTCAATATCAGAGGTGGCCGACCACCGTCTGAATGCCTTGGTAAAACCGAACCGATGGGACAGCTATCATACACGTCATGGTCGAGATCGATGTAAACGTCAGTATATATATCTGATCGAGCTGTTGCGAAATCATATCGTTTCTCGCCACATCCTTTTCTGAGAAACGAGGGGACTATCTGTGTACGGTCAGAATCGATCGAGTCAGTCGTACGGACTGATCGAGACGGCAATACTTCGATCGAAAGGTATCTACGTAAGGTCAGGTCGAGGTTCGAAGAAAGGGGCTTCAGGATTCGAGCTCCAAGTCCGATCAAGGATCAATTCGGTATCATTATCGGGCCCATGACCAAATCAAACCACGAGGAAAAAGGTTGTCGGAGATGTACAAACCGACCAACACCCACCCCGAATATCAAAACTCCGAGTTAGTATCGAGCTCGAGTCAGGGCCAATGACTCGACCCGATATCGAGTTTGAGTCAGTATCGAAGCTCACAGACAAGGCCGTTACAGCCGCACTAAGGGAGAGAATCCTGGCGGGAAGTAGGGAAAAGACAATACATCATGGGCTTTCCACTACGTATTTTTTATTGTTGTATATGAAGTAGGATCTCTCTACTATAAAGGTGGGGATGGATTGTAAGCAGGGACAGTGTTTTGGGGAACAAAAGATTTCTTTTCATTTTGAAAGATATCCCCTTGTGTTTATTTCCCTTTATCTTATCCATTCTTCTTCTCACTATTCTCATTCTCATAGTCAAGAATACACGTATTTCTATTTCTCTATACGATTTGTATCAAATTATATCACATATCCTTAGAACCATACATAAATTTAACTCTATCCAATTTTTCGGGTAAACAATGATCTTTCCTGTATGTAATCCAAAGATAGGTTTGAAAACAGTCAAGTTAAATGGTCAAACCAATAGTGCTAGAAAATTATTAATGGGATTTTGCTAATATATTGTTTGCCTGGATCTTTTGGTAACATGAGTAAAGTGTGGGATATTGGATGGCAGTAGTTTATGCATTCTTATGTTGTGTATGATGGATATGTTTGTTAGGCGCTATCGTTCCACCATATAGCCTAGCCTACAATGGTAAAAGAAATCTCTTCTTACATTTAACAAAGTTGTCCATGAAGGAGTGTGTGTTACCCAGGGGCTCAATTTTACAATTTAACATTACATGATGGCTCTAAAAAGGTAGCCATAATTGACTTGTCTGTACACAAATGGTCAGTGAATAGGTGTCAAATACCAGAAAGGATCTCAAAGAAAGGGTTCATTCATCACTAGAAGCTTGTCAACCGCTAGAGAAAAGGTTTTCTTAGAAGGATATATTCTCTTTGCAAGTATCAGCATCTCTACAACTCTAGGAATAGTGCATCAGTTTTTAAGTTATAAAGGACATCTCTCAACCATGGATTTTACTAGTATTGTAAAATTGTGAGAAATTATTAGAGGGACTACTAGTCAAAAATAGAAATATATTATAATTGATAAGGAGATAGCAACAACAACAACAACAACCCAGTATAATCCCACTAGTGGGGTCTGGGAGGGTAGTGTCTACGCAGACCTTACCCCTACCCTGGGGTAGAGAGGCTGTTTCCAAATGACCCTCGGCATCCTTCCCTCCAAGAACTCCCCACCTTGCTCTTGGGGTGACTCGAACTCACAACCTCTTGGTTGGAAATGAAGGGTGCTTACCATCAGAGCAACCCACCTTGTCAAAATCGCGGAAACTCAATGTATGATATTATCTCAATACCGTAAACTTTCACATGATAGAAATGCATGTCAACTTCACACTATACAGCTGTGCAGCCATAAATGCAACAGACTTTTAATCACTGTGAAACAGATAATCTTGACATAAAAGAAACATCTTGTTTGAAGGAGAAAGTTTTTACAATCACATTGCCTTAATATCACCACCAGGAAACCCAACAAGCAAGGAAGACAACTCATGTCTAAATGGAGGATTTCTAAAGCTTCCAATATTTAGCTTTAGCATACCTGGCACAAAGTCGCATCATAGGGGTTCTCAACGCAGATACCAGATTAGGTGAATTGGTCCACTCATGGTTCTTTGATGTCAATAAATTCCACATTACTTCAGTACCACTGCTTCCCATATCAGAACCTCTGCAGAAAAGATAGATCATTAGGAGGACAGAAAATTGTTACTTGATAAGTTACGACAACAATCTCAGGGAACAACAAAAGCACAAATGTGTTTTAACTTTGAAGAAAGTTTGCTATATTTTAGAATGAAGTATCTACTAGATATGAAGTTACTCCTTTTATATATGTTCTCTGTCTGAAGAAAAATATGCAATAGTAATATGCTCCACTTAATTTTATGAATGAATTATCCTGGAACGGACTTTGCATGGTCCAATCATTGCGAACGTACACCATGCTGACAGTTACCCAGGAAACAGGGTAGAACACATTCTGTTGCTTGGATTTTCGGGAATGTGTTCTACCCTGTTTCCTGGGTAACTGTCAGCATGGTGTACGATCGCAATGATTGGACCATGCAAAGTCCGTTCCAGGAGTAGGGGTAAGGTCTGCGTACACACTTCCCTCCCCAAACCCCACTTGTGGGATTCCACCGGGTTGTTGTTGTTGTTGATTTTACTAAATAGGAGAGCGATAAATCCCATGCCGTTGGTTCCCAGAATTAAAATTAATATTCCTCTCTACATTCTCAAGCCAGAAAATGCGTGCTAAGCTTGGAGAATATTTTTCTGAACTTGTGCGTATTTGCTACGGGCTACATTCCCAGATAGCAAAACTGCATATTTGCAAGCTATGGAAACTGTGATTATTTGATTTTATCTTTTCTATTGCAATGTATTCTGGTACTCTGAACTTTTATGGTAAACTTGAAGATGACAAAGTTACATGGTTCTAAGAAACTCTAAGAGAGTTGTTAGCGATTGGGAATGTTCAGTCTTGAGATATTTGGGGAAGTTGTAATTGTGAGGAGTTTGATTATAGCATCTAAAGTTAAAGTGGTTAAACTACATATTTTATTGTCAAACATCAATAGTTTTACTAGTCTAAGGATTGAAGCTGCAAAAGTTAGAGAAATGGTAAATGATTTCCAATTCACTTTTGACCCAGGTGGTATATTGATTGGCCTGGAGAACCAGCAAACATGCGACTTCAATGGATGCAAATTCAGCTTTAGTGATGTTCATGCAATTATTATTTGTCTGTTGGTGAAGAAACATGCTCTACACCTTCTATATAAGCAACTAGATAACTGTTGGTTTATACTTAGCATTAATGAAGTGAAGTGTTGTCTCCTTGCTATGAAATTGAGTTACTTGTTTGCTACAACAACTAAAATTCAAGGTCTTCTACATCAATTTCTATTTGATTCTAGGGCAACTTTGATATTTCTACACCAAAATGATTATAGAGTTGAGCTAGAAGGTATATTCACATCAACAAAAGGTAGACATTCCTATTGAGATAACCTTCAACTAATGGACCAAAGCTTTTAGATGGGACACATATTATCCATTCTTCTCTCTACAAGATATAACCAAAGATGATCGTCTTGTGCGTGCTAAGCTTGGAGAATATTTTCTGAAATTTCCTATTGATCCTGGTGACATTTACCATCCTTGATGACAAGGATGTTGTTCAATAGGGGGAGTATTGCCAGCTCAGGAGCTGATTAGGATGCTGAGTTGGAGTTTTCAAATGGTAGCTGCTGTATTTTTCATATACTATCTTGGCGGAAAAGTTAGTTAATTGTTTTCACACTCTTTGTATTTTCCTTTCAGTTGATTAAACGTATAAATAGGAGAATGTAATAGAGGACTCACATTTTTGAAATAAGAATACTGTCACGACCCAAAATCCACCGTAGGTCCTGATGGTGCCCAACACTATTGTTAAGCAAGCCAATAATTAAATTAACACATCCATAGTTAATTCATTCGAATAAATTAAAGAAATAAAGAGTGAAAACCGTTTGTTTTTTGAAAAAAACTGTAGATATTATTATTTTAAATATTTAAATGAGGCAAAAATATAAACCAGTAAAATCATAGCGGAATACAACCAAGAGCAAGATCTAAATCCCAAAAATCTGGTGTCACAAGTGCATGGACATCTACTAGGGTACAATACTAATACAACATCTGTCTGAAATATAAAATAGACAAGATAAAATAATAAATATGATGGAGACTCTGTATGCTGCAGATCGCAACATGGAATGCAGCTCACCATAAAGTCCCCTCAATAGTTGTACCTATGTGCCAAGATGACCACCTAATGAATTTGTCTTAGTACCTACACAATTAGTGCAGAAGTGTAGTATGAGTACGTAAATCAACGCGTACCCAATAAGTATCTAGCCTAACCCTGAATCAGTAGTGACGAGGGGTCGACATCGACAGTTTCTAGTGATCCAATAAATCAAGTACAATAAAAGTAGATAGGTATGAAGCATGACAAGTAAAACAGTGAAAACATATTAGGTACATAATATGATCCTCAACTGAAGAGTAAACACGAAGTCCTCAAATACCAGATACTTCCTCAAATAGAATATACAATGGTAAACACCAAATAAAATATCACATCTCGAGTCAGGAAAACTCATAGGTACACTGGCTCTTTATCAAATATTACGCACGATCCTGCCGAGGTGAACGACCCGATCTCATAAGAGTAATGGCACGATTTCCTACTGTGGCTACAGCTCGATCCCATAATAATCGTGTACACTGCTGAGGATCGATCGACCCAAATCATAGATGAATCTCATAATACTGTCGAGGTCGTACAACCCGATCCATAATAGTACTAGTGAGGCGTCCAGCCCGATCCCATAGAAATAGTAAAATTTGACGGGTCACTGGCCATACTCACGAATATACGTGTGAGTTATAAAATTTAAGAAACTTTTCGGACAATTTCATACAACACGAGAGAAATCCATTAAAGAAATTACAATTTCTACTGCTAATCAAGTAGCTCGCCAAATATCTAAATTGCAAGTTTGATACTTTACGCAAGTCTAGTCTCGGGCAAAAATAACTATTAAAGCATTTAAAGAGGCAAGAATAACTCAAATATTATAATTAAGGCATGGTGTGAGTCTAATTCTATCCGGACCTAATCAGGAATTCTAGTATACATACGGACACTCATCACCTCATACGTGAGTAGCCCCCACAACATAGCACATAACCAATACAACACATACGAGTAATTTCCTGCTCACGAGGTTAGACATGAGACTTACCTTGCTCCGAAATCCGATACCCAGCTTGAACGCCTCTCTAACACCTGAAACCAAAGACAAACGATCTGAAACTATCCAAAGAACGTGCAAACCAATTAAAATATACTCAAAAACTCGTAACTTAATCAATTAGAAGTAATTCCCATCTCCACACGAAAGGTCAACCCCCGGGCTCACGTGCCCGGATTCCGAAAACTTTCAAAGATAAACATTACTCATAGCACCACGAACTCAAATATATAATTCATTCCCAATTTCATGGTCAAAATTAAAAAAATATAATTTCTAGGTTTTCTTCCGAATTACCACAATTTCTATCAATTTTCATGTTCAAATATGTATATAATCCATGTATTTAACTCACAACAAGTGGGAATTACTTACCTTGTAATAAATGATAAAATGACTCTTCAAAATCGCCCCAAAATCATCTCCAAATGTGAAAATGAGTAAATGAGACAAAACCTGATTTTGCAATCTTATACACTGCCTAGGCATCCTTCTTCGCGATCGCAGAGGTACCATGGTGATCGCAAAGGCGAAAATTTTCAGCCGCCCAAAGTCCTCTTCGCTAACGCGAGTAAATGCTCATGAACGCGACGCCTTGCCAGGCCTGACCATCGAAAATGCGACCACACCTTTGCGAATGTGAAGGCCAAATCTTCAGACCCAACTCTCTTCCGCGAACGGGATCCCCAGTCGCAAACGCGAAGCACCTCAGCCACCAGCCTTCGCGAACGCGAAGAGCAATCCACTTCCTGCTCAAAATCCTTCTTCGAGAACGCGTGCTCCCCACTGCGTTCACGAAGGACAACACCATAACCCACCAGCAGTAACAAAACAAAGGGAATTTGTCCAAAACCATTCCGAAACGCACCCGAGGCCCCCGGGACCCCGCCCAATCATATCAACCACTCCTAATACCTTATCCAAACTTATCCAAAAACTCGAAACGCCACGAATAGTTTCAAAATCATGAATCATCGATTAAAATCCTGCTTTTAATTTTCAACCTTCAAACTTCGCCGAACACATCCAAATCACACTTAGACATTCCGAAATACGACCAAACTTCACACATAAGTTTCAATCTACTAAATGAACCTATCCATGGTCCTAAAACACGCCCGGAGTCCGATAATACTAAAGTCCACTCTAAGTTAAATTTAATAAATTTCAAACATTCAGAAATGCAAACTTCTGATAATATGTGCCGAATTGCTTCCGGGCTATCCGATACTCAACCCGAACATATGTCCAAGTAAGAAATCACCTTGCGAACATATAAGAACCCTCAAATCCAACTTTCGAGATCGTTTACTCAAAAGTCAAACCTTGGTCAACTCTTCCAACTTAAAGCTTTCGAATTGAGAATTATTCTTCCAAATCAACTCCGAACTTCTCGAAAATCAAAACCAACTACACCTTCATGTCATAATACATAAGGTGAAGCTACTTAAGGTCTCAAACCGCCGGACGACATGCTAGAGCCTAAAACGGCCGGTCGGATCATTACGTTCTCCCCCACTTAAACATACGTTCATCCTCAAACGTGAAAAAAATCATTCCAAAGTTTCCAAAATCACCGAGTAACTTCTAGCGCACCTACTTGTGCCACCACCATCCACATGAGCACATTAGCTCAACCCTGACTAATGATCCTTCTTGCTACCTTATCCCACAAGCCTTAGAACCCAAATTCTAACATCTAGAATTCCCTATAAGGTCTAATTCTTGAATATATACACTGTATCAAACTCCACAAGTTGTACCGAAACATACATATACACCCAAGTCGTAACCATACAATGTACCGCATCGCTCATATGTCCATAGTAATATCATCCAACCACAATAACTGCACGTTTCCAAATTTGGTACCGGTAATACACCTCCTGACAGATGAAAATCATGTTCCAAGCCTCGCAATACTGCGACGATGAAAGAGACACATAGAATCTCATAACCACCCGTCAAATCAATAAATCATGGAGTTCCCCTGCTCGACAAGAACCATTGCCGCATTCTGAATTAATTTGTGACATTCCTTCTCCAAACATACATTATACCAATCTGATTATGTTGATTCCAAGCCCAACAACCTCATCTAACCCAATACAAGCTATCCGGTCAACAAGCCACACCAAACACCATCTAAAATCTCATACGACGTCATCAAAGCACCAATCCAGGTACAAAACTAACCCGTACGCGCGACAGATATAACCATCGAACAAAATACTACGATTCTATCCCACAGAGGGAAGTAAAACACACAAAACAGTATCAAAAGTAGTGCACAACCTCTCACCTTTGCGGCGTGCAACCCGATCCACACATGATATCGTTCTAGCGTGTGACCCGGTCCAAACATCATACCTGTGGCGGCGTGCCACCCGACCCACACATAACAATCTGCATGGGATACCTATCGAACCAACATGTTCATACTCGCTAGACACACATTTATCAATCACGTGCACGCCAAGTGCATAAACATAACCCTGGAGAGATAGATAGAATCATGCGCCACACAGGCCCAAACATCACTAAGGTGCAATAAACAAACCAGCAGCTCGAGAGCCATCTCACTCACATAACACCACAAGACTACACATGATCCCTACACACGTGTGGATAATCAATCCGCCTCACAACCCATATGGTATAGAGTAGTAACACATGAAATAGACAAGGACATGAGTAACATCCACCACGCCGGAAGACTCATCCATAAGTAATGTTATGTTGAATAAGCATATCTGATATGGTGTAGAATATACATTCGTATTAGGTCTACCAACGGACCTCAAAGCCAATTATGATCATCCCAAAATAGGTCAATAACCTTCCAAATATCCACAATGACCCTATCCATGACACATGTGATACAACCGAATTCGGAACAACTTGAGAGCACCCAAGTTTTTCTTGACTTTTTGTTCAAAATGATGTTTAGTCCCCGTTTAAGCCCCCTTATGCGTCGCAATTGCAACCCCATGCTCACAATGTTGAGTGTTGAAAATTAGCAGAGTTCGCAATTCTGACTCATTCGTCGCTTTTGCGGTGGCCCAGTTGTTCGCAAATGCGATAACTAAGGCATGTGCCTGACTTTTCCTCATTGCTCAATCTCCCTACTTTTTGTCCCAAACACTTCCAAACTTCCTGCTTGGTAGATTGATCAAAAATAATAAAATAAACTATTCTAAATATAAAAATTTTAAAACAAAATGAAAATTTTGAAAATGACTAAAAATTTTAAAACGATGGGTTGCCTCCCACTAAGCGCCGCATTTAACGTCGTGGCATAACGCTTACCAAACCATCACTTTTATCGCCATTTTGTATTCTTACGCCTTCAAATTGTAAAATGTATGCCTTTTGTCTTTCCTCTTCGCAATCCCTCATTTACTTGTACAGTTCCATTCCCATATCACCACACAACTCCAATATTGAGAAATGCATGGAATGTGACATCAAACCTCCAAATTGTAATTCCGGATTTTGACATCCTCTTTATCCCCCGAACTAGAGTTAAGTTCAACCATATGCTCAATTATGTCGGTTGACTCTAATTTTATTTTTTTTGCATCACCAACAAGCATGTAGTCGGTTAACGGATGTTCAATTCTTGATTGAAGCTCCAAATCATTTTGGAGACTATTTTTACAAATCTCCTCCAAGACTTTTTACTCTTTTTTTCCTTCTTGAAGTAGGCACTTCATCATAAGTTTGAACTCTCCGTTTTGCCCATGCTGATTTTCTTCCACTTTCAAAGCCCTAAAAATGTCAAAACCAAAAGTAGACTCATCATAGTGGGGGCTCAGGGAAAGGAACAACAAACAAGCACAATTGCCCAAATGGCCATTTTAACCACCACACCTATCACATATACTCCACTCATGAATTTGAGATTATGCGCACAATCCGCCCCCCGGAGGAATCTATATAATTTTGTCACGTGTGTGGTCCTCCACAATAAGGATAAGGGTCATCAAAGTATGAAAAACTACCATCCCACCAATTTTTGTTATATGATGCCATTTTTCAAAATTATGAATATAACAAGAAAATAAACAAAGATAAGAAACAATAATTACTAAACAAAGATAAGAAAAATGACTACAAAAATATTCACAAGTTTTGACCAAAGAACGTACGCTTACTTCTCAAACAACCTAAATGCGCAAAATTGTTCCCCGGTAACGGCACAAATTTTGATGACGTCTAAATACATTCCGTAAAGAGTAGGCAGACATGGTCACATGAACTACAATATATCCAACTATGAGTCAGGGTCGATCCCACAAAGAACAATATATAAGCTATTAGGCAAGTAAGAGAATTATCGCTTATTATGCTAGGCCGAACACTAATAAAGGGTTTTGTGAAAATATTATAGCTAAATGCAAAAATATAAACTAACCGGAAGCAAGTAAAATGATCAACGGCTACAAGAATGGATACACGGGGAATTACACTAAAGTAAATGGAGTGTTTATCAGACATAAGCTCTCCAATCCGTGACAGTACCAAAATCTTTGTACATGACCCCAATCTCTACTACTTAATGACCGATAGGTCACACCTACATAATTATTCCATGGGAGATACTCCCACAACCTTCTGCACAAAGCAACAAAACTGAACATCAATGGCCACCGACCATGCTATTTCTGTAGTGCTAGTCAAGTATCCGCAAATCAATACACAATATTTCTTCCACAAAACAGACCATCCTCAGGCGGCACTAAAGTAGCGCCATCATACTCTGAACACCTGAACTCTCCCCCGCTCCTTCGAGATCGTGACATCCCTATCAAAACCAAACCACAACCTTGACCCTTTAATCCCAATTTCCACCCCGCTCACCGCATCAATCATGCTGCTATGCGAGGGTACAAGAATTTCATCATAACTCCTAAACCACCAGTCGAATAAATACTTCATCGGCTAGAAACCTTTCACTTAACTTATTTAGAAGGAAAATTGTAACATGCAACTAACTTCCCATAACCTCAGAAAACATAAACTCCTAATCGTGGTCAAAACCATCATAACTCTCCGGGACCCATTTGCACATAACCATACCATCAGAACTGAATCCCTCCAATCAACCAAATTATGGAGACTGCCAAGCCTGCAAGTAAAGCCACGAAACACTCGTATAGCCTTATCGTACAGAAGGAATCTATCATTTCCTTTACCATGCCGATCCAATCCACTACTAAACTGGCTCAACTCCTCAGTTTCCTCTTGACTTACCTTCAGAATTAACACCTCTCCTTTCCAACACATAATGGACCTCAATCGACACTCATCCTGAGTGACCCCAAACCGCAAGACCACATTGCCTCAACACCCATAAGCCACTTTATAATCTCCTCATGCACTCAATAGTACCTCCAATTATTACACCCGTCTCGAGGAGAACTTCTGCGAATCCAAAGTTGTTTCTTCTATCTCTCTAACACTGTAACGCATACCCGGTGATAACATAGAATTACTCCAAGTACCCTTCACACTCTGCTGCAAAACCCAATCTCAGCCACATAACGAACCCAAAAATCCTTAAGCACCACACCTTAAATCTCGAATCCACTAGAACTACTATTAAGAGTCGCCCACTCTAAACTAGTCACGAGTATAACCAAACAACTAGTGATCCGTTAGCACATGAACACTGCAAAAGAAGCAAACAGACGAATCCTTTCCCTTGCACATCACATTCACAAAGAAATATCCAATCTGAGTCATTCGACAACCTTCACACATCAATAAGATGAAATATAGGACACATCCATCAGATTCCTTGCTCGAATTACCCATGATGTTCTCTTACTCAGCCATAACTAGTCCACCAACGTACTGACAACCAGAAACTGCAAAGACATATAACCACGTGACCCATTCATCAACGGTAGGCTCCTCCACTTGGCTTTAAGCCACAATCACATAAATCAAGGAGCCAAAATGACTTTTCCTTCTCAGTTACCATGATTCCGCAATGTTATCTAGCATGGCCCGAATCATCAACCCTAATGCACACTCAACTTCATAATAGTCATGCCATCTTTCTCAGGCAATCCGGAATCCCATCGTACTACATTCTCCCCATTGGATAGAATGTAGAACTCTTTATAGGAACTTCATCAGAAATCATGCAACCCCTAACTTTCTCACAGGAGATAGACCAACTGTGTGACCTCATATCGACATCTCCTAATGATATTGCCATAGTTATAACCACTAAAAAAATCAGTTAATCCTCCTGAGTCCACACTCGTCCACCAGCAGTAAGACTTCGCTCATTGCATCAACACTAACTGAAGGTCCAAGAATACATTTACAACTCGAAGCTATATGGTATCCCCAAATGATAATCAAGCATTCACGTTCTTCTTCATCCCAAGAAGCTCTCTTTGTCATATTTGAACCTCCAAATTATAGAATCCACCATCTCAAACGAAATATGTAGACTTAGTCATTTGCCCACCATAACCCAAATCACCCTAAACTTTCTCAAAGCATGCGATAATCCTACCATAAAAATCCATACGATACGCAACCACTCCCACTCTAGTTAAACCATCTTCCTAAGCAAACTACTCGATCTCTGCTGCTTGTACTTGACCTCCTAACAATTCAACCACCGCAAGACATATCTGAAAATGTTATTTTTCATCCTCTGCCTTCGATAATTCCCCCCCCCCCACATTCATCCAAACTTGGTCCGAAACCACCCCAAAACATATCCGAGGCCCCGAGACCCATCCAATCATACAAGTCAGTCCCAATTTCTTATCCAAACTTATCCAAAGGCTCTAAACGCCACGAATAACATCTAAACCACGAATCGACAATCGAAATCCTTCCTTTAACTTTTCAAACATTCAAACTTCGTCGAAAGCGTCTGAATCATATTTAAACTTTCCGGAATGACGCCAAACTTTATGTACAAGTCATAAATCACAATATGAACCTATTCCAAGGCTTATAATCCCAAACGGACATCAATAATACCAAAGTCCCCTTCATATCAAACTTAAAAAATTCTAAAACCTTCAAAGTGCCAACTTTATCATCCGATACTCAACCCAAATATACGCCCAAGTCCAAAATCATCATGCGAACCTATTGGAATTTTCAAATCTCGATTTCGAGGTCATTTACTTAAAATTCAAACCTTGGTAATCTTTTCCAACTTAAACCTCCCGAATTGAGAATTATTCTTTCAAAGTAACTCGGAACTCCTCGAAAATTGAAACCGACCACACGTGCAAGTAATAATACATAAAGTGAAGATGTTCAAGGCCTTAAACCACCGATCAACATGCTAGAACTCAAAACGACCGATCGGGTCATTACACCCTGAAATGATAATATATGCATTTCACTAAATATAAGCCTCATACGAAACACACAACCTCAAATCTCACCAGCTAGCCTCAAATCAACATCCCCCATGACCCTACCACGATCACAACAGCTAGGCAACTAATTAATCCTCCAGCCCGTATACACTAACCAGGTACAAGAATCCGTTGCGTCGCACCAGGGAACAACAGAAAGATCTACCACTGCATCCGCTTCTAAGTCTGGACAACACACCGAGATGATAATCATGCATCCGTAGCCCCCGCAATCCATCTGCAACACCATAAGCTATCGATGCATAGCTGATACTGAGTGCGCAACATCACATACATGTGAATAGGAAGGGATCGATGATACATGCTTCAAGATGAAACAACATGGCACGATAAAGAAAGCAAGATATGAAGTTTACTAGATGCCCTGTAGCCTCTCAAATATAGGTATGGACGTCATCATATCAATCCGCAAGACTCTACTAGTCACTTGCTCATGACGCGTAGCACCTATGAACCTAGAGCTCTAATACCAACTTGTCACGATCAAAACCACCAATGTTATTATGGCACCTAACCGGCCCGCTAAGTAAGCCAAACAATTTAAGTTAGTACTAAACTGATAAATTATTAATATATTAATAAAACTATAACAAAATTCAATATACAACTACCCTAAGGACTGGTAGTACAAGTCATGAGCCATTATGATTTCGATTTACAAAAGCTAGTGAAATAATTTAAATACAACATATATTTGAAAATCACATAAACAGAAATAAATTCCTAAGCTACCAGGAACAACAAGTAGCATGAATTCGGCTCGTGGGTATGCCTCCAATGCAAAGCTCCCTCTTCACAGCTACTCAGCTCCAGAATCTGCATGCAAGTTACAGCTGCACGCAAGGTGCAACAGTGTAGTATGAGTACAACCGACCCCATGTAGTGATGAGGTTTTTAAGTCAAAAGACACTCACTTGTCAAACAACATGTGCAATATATCCAAGATTAGCAACGAAAAGTATAGCAGATAAACAATAACTATAGTCTTATCAGAACAAGTGATAGTAATTTAATACAAGTAATGCTCAACTTCAATAATAGGTCATCAAATAGAATCACACACATATGGCATCTCGTGCCCTCATTATCATTTACCCTTGCACAACAAAGACCTCGTGCCTCAACACATGTCATACCCGTACGGCAAAGGTCTCATGCCACATTATAATCTGTTTCTGTATCAATTTCCAAATAACACGTTTAAGAGAACTTTTCAAGAATCAATTATAGTAATACATGATGACATTTCCTTATCTCATCAATCCGATAATTCTAGTTACAACTCAAAAATATGAGATAATAACTCCACATAGGTAAAATCCATCTTGGCAACCATGTCATCAAGTAGTAACTGAGGCATAGATTAGCATGTTAGAAACAACACAATAAATCATGTAACAATGCATGATACACACAAAGAAGTCATGAACACAACAATAATGCCCCTCTCGTACCACCACACATGCATAATCAATAAAAATCGTCCCTCGACTATCATATAACATCTCCATGTTGCCACCCTTATTTCGCCGTATGAGGATCACAGTGATATTTCCCCTTATATTGATACACGAGCATAAGCCACTCTTATCTCGCCGCGTGCGCATCAATAAATACTACCCTTATGCTACCGCACACGCATTCAACCACCCTTATCTCGTCGCATGCACATCACAAATGAAATGCCTCCCTTATGTCACCGCATGCACATCTAAAATCCATCCTCACAACATGTCCATATGTGCCATAATTACACAATAATGTAAAATAACAAATTATCATCAAGGGAAACATTCTCATAACTCATCAAAAAGCGTACACGGACATGATAACAACAAAAGTGCAGATAAAGCATAATCATAGTTAAATCAAGTATAACAACCAATTCCACATAGTCATTCAAAGGATGACATATGCATCACAGAGTGTACACGCCCCAATCAAGGCACATTACAAGATCATGTCTGGATGTGTATTTATAGCCTACGTGTGTCTATTTCCAACGCAAATATAGCATAAATCTCAAGATTTGTTCATCATGTGGATTAACACCCACAGGTCAAAACCCGAGTCGAAAGGTAGATCTCGGTTACCCATAACCTCACAAATCCAAATATATGATTAGTTTTCAAAATCGGGTCCAATTCGACTCTCAAATCTCAAATTTTTATTTTTCAAAATATATTCAAAAATCCCCCAAAAATTCACTTCAAATTTCATGATTTTGATGTGAAAATCCATAAGTAATCGAGTTATAATATTAAAATTGAGTTAAAATCACTTACCCAATATTTATGTGTGAAAATTCCCTCCAAAAATTGCCTCCCACCGAGTCTAGGGCTCAAAGTATGATAAAATGAACTCAAACCCCGAAATGGCCTCTAAGAATCAGTTGCGGATCTCGTATTTGCGGCCAAAAATCGGCAATTACGACCACCACAATTGTGACAAAAGGATCGTATTTATGAACCTAGCTGACCCAAACCAAAGTCGCATTTCTGACAAAATCCTTCACAGGAGCGAAGTTCACGCAGAAGAAGCAACTCGCATATGCGAACCCAACCACTAGAGGTCACTGTCACAAAAGCGACTCCCGTTATTGCATAAGCGAACAACCCCATGTCCGCAATTGTGGACAAACACCCGCAAATACGAGAACTGCTTCACACACCCAGATTCGCAAAAGCGAGATCCACCTCGCAAATTCGGCAGTTGCATTTGTGACCTATATATCGCAAATGCGACAACTGCAGAACTAGAATTCCCAACCAGGCCAAAACCATCTGAAAATCATCTCGACTCTCACCCGAGCCCCTCGGGACCCTGTTTAGCCATATCAACTAGTACATAAACCTCATATGAACTTGCTCGCGAGCTCAAAATATCAAAGTAACATATAAAACCATGAATTAAACATCAAAATGCGTCAAAATCATAATAAAACTCAAGAACTTCCAAAATCACAAACAAGCATCTGATTCCCATAAAGCCAACTTGGAATGAAATCAAACTTTACACACAAGTTCTAAATGAAAAAACAGACCTATTCTAAGTTTCGAAACAAAAATCTGAACCTGATAGGCACAAAGTCAACTCTCGATTAAACTTAGGAAATTTCTAAACCTTCAAATTGCCAACCTTCGCCAAAAAGAGACAATTCGACCTAGGAACCCCCAAATCAAAATTTGGACATACGCCCAAGTCCAAAATCATCATATGAACCTATTGGAACCCTCAAAATACGATTCTGAGACCGTTCACATAAAAGCCAAACCTTGGTCAACTCTTCAACTTAAAGCTTTCAAATATAAAAATTTCTCTTCCAAATTAATTTCGAACCTATCGAAAATCGAAACCAACCATACACACAAGTCGTAATATATCATATGAAGCTACTCGAGATATCAAATAACTGAATTGAACGCTAAAGATCAAAACACTCGGTCGAGTCATTACATAGGGAAGGCACCTAATAACTATAAATGGGTTATCAAGGTCAAATACACTTCTTCAGATGAGGTAGAGAGATATAAAGCCAGGCTTGTGGTTAAAGGCTATAGTCAATAAGAGGGGCTGGACTACAGTAGACCTTCTCACTAGTGGCTAAGATGGTCATAGTTAGGTTTGTCTTAGCCATAGAAGATGTAAAGCACTGTACATCTATCAAATAGATATACATAATGAACTTCTACAAGAAAATCTTCTTGAGGAGGTGTACATGAAAATTCCTTGGGGGTTTGCTACCCAGGTAGGGAAACAAAAGGCTTGCAAACTCCATAAGTCCTTGTATGAGCTTAAACAAGCTCCTAGGCAATAAAATAGGAAGCTTACTAATGCTTTATTATATATTGGTATCACTCAAAGTCCGTTTAACTACTCACTCTTTATAACAATAAAAAAGTGCAAACAAACTTAGTCGTAGTACTGATATATGCTGATTTTCTTGTAACAGGCCGCAATCCAGACTTAATTTTGAAGACCATGAACAATCTGAAACTTAAATTCAAAAAACAATTAGGAGAACCTAAGTTCCTTTTGGGGGATTGAATTTTTCAGATCAGAGCATGAAATTATGATGAGCAAGAGTAAGTATGAATTAAAGCTGATAGCAGAAATGAGGCATGGTGATGCTAAACCTGCTAGCACACCTTTGGAATCCAACTTGGAACTTACAACTGTTGAATATGAAAATTTCAATAAATAAAGGTATACATGAAGTAAAAGACATGATACTAGAGAACGCTTGGTTGTATCAGAGGTTGATAAGGAGGCTACTATACCTACTTATGACCAGGATTGCCATTGCATATGTATGAATTATTTTTGAGTTCAAAGAAGACGCCTCCAACTAATTAGGGGAACCCACTCTTCTTCCTTGCGTTCGAAGAATTCTAAAAAGGAGAGAATATTTCGTCCACCAAGAAGGATAGAGCGCGACCCCAGTTGACGAGATAAAAAAGGAAATGAGCCCATTGATTCACCTATCTGAAGCTGAAGGAATGAAAGCATTAGAGTCTAGATCCCCTGCTTATCCTAAAATAAAACCTCCCAAGAGTCTCCTCTAGTTGAACTGCGTCTAATAGACTCCCTGTTTCTCTCATCCCCTGCGTTAGCTCTTTGATCAGGATACTATTACCTAGGTTCCTAAACTTTGAATGGATGGCGGAACGTCAGGTACTCAGCCTATTCATGCATAAAGTTAAGCAGTCTCATCTGGATACTACTTTGAGAGTGGTTAGATATATCAAGGCTACATCAAGGCTTGGGCTCTTGATGCCCTCAGGAGGATCAAGAAAGCGGGAGGCTTTTTGTGACTTAGACTGGGGTAGTTGCTTGCAGACCAGAAGACCTATCACAGGCTGTGTGGTAAAGTTTGGTGATGCTTCAGTGTCTTGAATGTCAAAGAAGCAAGATATTGTTGTGAGAAGTTCAGCTGAGGCAGAATTCAGTAGCATGGCCTCTGTAGTTGCAGAATTGACTTAGCTCACACGGCTTTACTCAGGAGTAGAGATTACACTGCCCATAAGCCTATATTGAGACAGTAAAGCTGCAATTCAAATTGCAGCTAATCCCATATTTCATAAAAAAAAAATATATTGACATTGATTGTCAGTTTGTTATGAAAATTGTACAAGGACTGAGCAAAACATTTTATGTACTTATCAAGGAGCAACAAGCTGATCTGTTAACTAAAAGTCTTGGGAAACTATAACATGATTATTTAATGTCAAAGCAGAGATTGAAGGACCTGTTTCAACCATCAACTTGAGGGAGGGTGTTGAAGCACTGAACATTGATGCCAATTGTACACAGCTAGTACAACTGATTAAGTTAGAAAGCAGCAGAAGCAGTTAGTTAGTTAGATCTGTTAGTCAGTTAGTAGCAGTTGCTTAACATAGAAGCTAGGATTAGCTCTGTGTATACATACACACACATTGTACTTTATCACTGTTACATTGAATCATAAGAAATGAAAGAAGTTTTGAGTACGGTCAAAATCGATTCTCAGTCATAAAGACCGGTCGATACAATGACGTTTCAATCGAAGGATATCCGCATGGCGAGCTCGGATGAATTCTGAAGTAGAGGTGTCGAGTTTCGAGCTATAAGACCAATCAACCGCAAAACTCGATATCATTATCGAGCCCGCATCCGAATCGGACTACGGGGTAACGATGACCGACACAGGCCCAGAATATCGATGCTCCAAGGCAGAACCGAGCTCGAACTAAGACTGGGGATTCGATCTAACACCAAGCTCGAGTCAGTGCCGAGCTCGCAGACAAAAGCCATAACTACCGCACCAAGGGAGAGAATCTTGGCGAGAATCAAGGGAAAGACAAAACATCATGGGATCTCCACTATATGTATTATTTTATATTGTTACAAATAAAGTAGTGACCCTCTATTATAAAAGGGGAGATAGACTGCAATAGGGAGGGGACATTAAGATTTCATTTTGCTTGTTCTTCTAATATTTTTCAGTCTTCCCTTCCATCATTTTTCATTTTCACAGCAAAAATATCTGTATTGTTATTTTATATCAAAGAAATTTGCATACCCTTAGAACCATATCTAAATTTAACGTTATCCGATTTTTCAGGTAAATAGTTTGGCGCCCACCGTGGGGCTAAGGGTAATGGTGATTGTTTGATATAAATCTACAGTATACTCCAGCTTACAACTTCGAATCAGCCATGGCTCTACCTATCGACCTCGAAGCCGGCCTTCAAGATGAAACCAACAACTTGATGCCCGGGGCCGGAAGGCTACCTAACAACGGCAACGAGGCTCGAATCGAAGAGCCCAAAATTTGAGCCGAAGTATCACTGGATATTAATTTGAAAATAGCTCTAGAAGCGAATCAGCATTCTGAACCAGAGAGGAGCATTCAGGGCGGTGCTCGATCCATAGCCCGAGACACCTACAGTACGAGGGAAATCGAGGTCAGCTTGCGTATGATTTTTGAAATGTTGCAAGCCCAACAAGCATCGATAGCTCAATTGCAGAGCCGAACCTATACGCAAAGCGGGCCGAACTCCAATCCGCTTCTTCGAGAAGTCACACCCAGAACGGAACCCGTCGTAGTGAAATCAAACGAGCAGGAATCGAGGATTGCTCCTGAAATTGCTAAATTGCTCGAGGAACTCACGAAGCAAGTCGAAGTCAACGACAAAAAAGTGGAAATGTATAACGCTAGGGTCGATCAAATTCTGGGGGCTCCGCCAATGATAAAAGGGCTCGATTCTAAAAAATTTATACAAAATCCTTTTCCCTCGAGCGCGGCCCCAAAACCAATCCCCAAAAAATTCCGTATGCCCGAAATTCCCAAATATAACGGTACGACCGATCCTAACGAACACGTCACCTCCTACACATGCGCCATCAAAGTCAACGATTTGGAGGATGATGAAATCGAATCCGTGTTGTTGAAAAAGTTTGGAGAGACCCTCGCAAAAGGAGCGATGATCTGGTATCACAACTTACCGCCGAATTCCATTGATTCTTTCGCCATGTTAGCGGACTCGTTTGTAAAAGCACATACTGGTGCCATAAAGGTTGCAACAAGAAAATCGGACCTCTTCAAAGTAAAGCAAAATGAGATGCTGAGGGAATTCGTATCCCGATTTCAAATAGAGCGTATGGACTTGCCACTGTTCACAGACGATTGGGCCGTGCAAGCTTTCACCCAAGGACTGAGCGGGCTAAGCTCGACAGCGTCACGTCAGCTGAAATAAAATTTGATCGGGTACCCTGCAATAACTTGGGCAGATGTACATAACCGGTACCAATCAAAAATCAGGGTCGAAGATGATCAATTGGGAGCTCCGTATGGGCCCGTACGTCAGAACCACACAACCACTAAAAATCAAAGGGAAACCAACAGAGAACAAAGGTCGAATAGAGATCGATACCAACCGTACGACACATATCGTATGAACAACGGTTCAGCACGTGACACGGTTCGGAACAACCGAAGGATTGATCGGGGGCAAAATTCTCGGGGACTTATGAGCAAGAGCGGCTCTGATAAATATACAGATCCTATAGAAATCCCTCGACTATCGGAGTATAATTTCAACATTGGTACATCCGCCATCGTATCGGCCATCGGACACATAAAGACATCAGATGGCCTCGACCCATGCAAACCGATCCTGCCCAAAGGAATCCCAATCAAATGTGCGAATATCATGGCACCCATGGTCACAAAACGGAAGATTGCAGGCAACTAAGAGAGGAAGTGGCCCGCTTATTTAATAAAGGGCACCTTCGGGAATTTCTGAGCGATAGGGCGAAGAACCATTTTAGAGACAAGGAATTCGGTAAGCGAAACGAGCCAGAAGAACCGCAACACGTCATTCACATGATCGTCGGCGGTGTCGATGCCCCTAGGGACCGATGCTTAAACACGCTAAAATGTCGATTATGAAGCGATCTCGAACCCAAGATCATGCACCCACAGGGACTTTATCCTTCAGTGATGAAGATACAGAGGGAATCATCCAACCCCATAACGACGCGCTGGTAATATCCGTACTCATGAATAAAACTAAGATTAAGCGTGTGTTAATTGATCCAGGTAGCTCGGCCAATATCATCAGATCGAGGGTCATAGAACAGCTCGGCCTGCAGGATCAGGTCGTACCTGCAACTCTGGTTCTAAACGGATTTAATATGGCATGTGAAACCACTAAAGGCGAGATTACCCTATCGATAAACGTAGCCGGAACCATCCAGCAAACAAGGTTTCACATGATCGAAGGTGATATGAGATATAACGCCCTCTTCGGAAGGCCGTGGATCCACAACATGAGAGCCGTACCCTCGACCCTACACCAGGTCCTCAAATTCCCAACATCGGAAGGTATAAAAATAGTGTACGGGGAACAACCGGCCGCAAAGGAAATGTTCTCCGTCGAAGAAGCAAAATCAATATCCTCACCTTCACCAATGAAATGATCAGGTTCAAAGCAGAGCGCCAAATAGCAATCACAGACATCGGCTTCGACTCGGCCAGGTAAGTAAAATCTTAAAGAGGACGATGATGATCGATGGATCCCTCGATCCTTCGTAACCCCCGATGATTTTGATGCCACCAAATCAACAATTGAGGAACTGGAGCAAATCGTACTGATCGAACACTGGCCCGAACAAAAGGTATACCTAGGAACGGGTTTGAGCCCCGAACTCAGGAAAAAACTCATTCAATTTCTTATCAATAACATCGATTGTTTTACCTGGTCCCATCTAGATATAACAGGGATCCCACCGGACATAACGACGCACCGGTTATGCTTGAACCCTATGTTCAGACCGGTGAAGCAAAAAAGAAGGCCCCAGTCCGAGGAAAAGCACGCATTCATAAAGGACGAGGTAACCAAACTTCTTAAGATAGGGTCCATTCGATACCACGGCCGGCCATGAGATTCTCACCTTTCTCGACGCCTATTCCGGGTATAATCAAATTCAGATGAATCCGGACGACCGAGAAAAGACTTTATTTGTGACCCGATATGGAACATATTGTTATAACGTAATGCCTTTCGGGATAAAAAATGCAGGAGCTACTTATCAACGCCTAGTAAACAGAATGTTCGAAGAACAAATAGGTAAAATGATGGAAGTTTATATTGATGACATGCTAGTTAAGTCCCTGCGCGCAGAGGACCATTTGGCCCATTTGTAGGAAACGTTCAAGATTCTGAGGAAATTCAACATGAAGCTCAACCCCAAAAAATGTGCTTTCGGTGTCGGTTCGGGCAAGTTCCTCGGCTTCATGGTCTCAAATTGGGGAATTGAGATCAACCCCGACAAAATCAAGGCCATCGAAGACATCACCATCGTGGATAGCGTGAAAGCTGTACAAAGGTTAACGGGAAGAATTGCAGCCTTAGGCCGATTCATTTCAAGATCATCGGATCGAAGGCATAAATTTTTCTCCCTACTCAAAAAGAAGAACGACTTCGCCTGGACGCCGAAATGCCAACAAGCGTTACAGGAATTGAAACGATACCTCTCGAGCCCGCCACTTCTTCATACTCTAAAAGCGGGCGAGCAGCTCTACCTGTACTTGGCGGTATCGGAAGTCGCCGTAAGCAGCGTCTTAGTTCGAGAAGAGCAAGGTATGCAATTTCCCGTTTATTACGTGAGTCGGACCTTAGGAGAAGTGGAAACTAGGTATCCGCATTTAGAAAAATTGGCACTTGCCTTGGTAAGCGCATCTAGAAAGTTAAGGCCGTATTTCCAATGTCACCCCATAAGCGTATTAACCACCTATCCACTCCGAAATATATTACATAAGCCCGAATTATCAGGCCGATTGGCCAAATGGGCCATCGAACTCAGTGGATACGATATAGAATATCAATCCCGCACGGCCATCAAATCTCAAATTTTGGCAGACTTCGTGGCCGACTTCACGCCAACCCTCATACTCGAAGTCGAAAGGGAACTCCTTTTGAAATCAGATATATCGTCCGGGGTATGGATCCTTTTTATGGACGTTGCTTCGAATATAAAGGGGTCCGGGTTAGGCATAGTTTTAAACCCCTCCACGGGTAACATTATTAAGCAAGCTATTAAAACTATCAGGTTAACTAACAACGAGGCCGAGTATGAATCCATGATTGCAGGTCTCGAACTAGCTAGAAACTTGGGAGTAGAAGTCATTGAGGCGCACTGTGACTCTTTGCTGGTGGTGAGTCAAGTAAACAAAACCTTCAAAGTCCGAGAAGGTAGGATGCAAAGGTATCTGGACAAACTGCTTATCACCTTACACCATTTCAAGCAATGGACCCTACGGCATGTCCCACGAGAACGGAATAATGAGGCCGATGCTCTAGCAAATTTGGGATCGTCGGTCGAGGCAGGTGATTTGAGCTCGGGGACTATCATCCAACTTTCAAGATCGGTAATCGAAGAAGGGCACGCCGAAATAAATTCTACTAGCTTAACCTGGGATTGGAGAAACAAGTATATTGAGTACTTAAAAAACGGAAAGCTCCCTTCAGACCCTAAAGATTCCATGGCCCTACGGACTAAAGCTGCTCGATTTACGTTGGCTGAGGACGGGACACTATATCGAAGAACATTCGATGGACCAATGGTGGTATGTGTGGGTCCGGGAGATACCAATTATATCCTCCGGAAAGTACACAAGAGCACTTGTGGAAATCACTCCGGCGCCGACACATTAGTCCGAAAAGTGATCAGAGCAGGGTATTATTGGATCAATATGGGCAAAGATGCGAAAGAATTTGTTCGTAAATATGATAAATGTCAGAGGTTTGCGCCAATGAAACATCAAGCCGGGGAGAAACTTCACTCGGTCCTATCCCCGTGGTCATTCATGAAATGGGGGATGGACATCATTGGCCCTCTGCCGTCGACCCCAGGTAAAGCCAAATTTATTTTATTTATGACTGACTATTTTTCTAAGTGGGTTGAAGCACAAACGTTCGAGAAAATAAGAGAGAAAGAAGTCATATACTTTATTTGGGATCATATCATATGCCGATTCGGGATACCCGCCGAAATAGTATGCGACAATGGGAAGCAATTCGTTGGCAGCAAAATCACAAAATTCCTCGAAGATCACAAAATAAGAAGGATATTATCAACACCATACCACCCCAGTGGGAACGGTCAAGCCGAATCAACGAACAAGACTATTCTTCAAAACCTGAAGAAGAGATTGAACGACGCAAAAGGAAAATGAAGAGAAATCCTGCCCAAAGTCCTTTGGGCATACCGAACAACGTCAAAATCCAGTACGGGGGCGACCCAGTTCTCCTTAGTATATGGTTTCGAAGCATTGATACCAGTCGAAGTCGGTGAACCTAGTCCCAGATTTATATTCATGACAGAAGAATCACATAACGAGGCCATGAACACCAGCCTTGAATTATCGGACGAAGGACGAGAAGATGCCCTCATCCGACTGGCCGCCCAAAAGCAACGAATCGAAAGGTACTATAATCGAAGAACTATACTCCGCTATTTCAAGCCCGGGGACTTAGTGTTAAGAAAGGTCGCCATCAATACCCGAAATCCAAATGAAGGAAAATTGGGACCAAATTGGGAAGACCATACCAGGTGCTCGAGAACATTGGAAAAGAATCATACAGGCTCGGCATCATAAACGGCAAACAGCTATTAAGCAGTTGGAATGTATCACATCTAAAACGGTACTACTGCTAAGGCACGACCTTTCCATATTCATCTAACTAACCCATGCAGAAGTCCGAACAAGAGCTGAAGAAGATCTTCCGATCAAGAGCACGCATTGCACTTTTTTTCCCTTAGACCGGTTTTCTCCCAAATGGGTTTTTCGGCAAGGTTTTTAATGAGGCAACCATCGATCGCACTGCACTTTCAACAATATTCGAGGCTTCTTTCCGACAGACCTCGAATACCGTGGGGGCATCAGGGCCCTCAAATACATAGAGTTCAGATGCAAGAAAGTCATCTCACAACAATCGGGTTCCAACAGGAAAAACTATAAGAGCCAAATGGTCAAAATGAACCACGCTCATATAGATTGGCCCAAACATAAACACATGTGCAATGACTTGAGATTTATTGTTCAACCAGAATTAAGATTCACTCAACTATTAAGCCTACGGGCTACTTATATTCCAAGTTCGAAACATTCACTCGAATATTAAGCCTACGGGCTACTGTTATTCCGAGTTCGAGCAAGCACTCACTCGACCATTAAGCCTACGGGCCACATTATCTCGAGTTCGAAACATTCACTCGACCATTAAGCCTACGGGCTACTATTACTCCGAGTTGGAGCAAGCGCTCACTCAACAATTAAGCCTACGGGCCACATTATCTCGAGTTCAAAACATTCACTCTAATATTAAGCCTACGGGATACCGTTATTCCGAGTTCGAGCAAGCACTCACTCGACCATTAAGCCTACGGGCCACACTATCTCGAGTTCGAAATATTCACTCGACCATTAAGCCTACGGGCTACTGTTATCCCGAGTTCGAGCAAGCTCTCACTCGACCATTAAGCCTACGGGCTACTTTCATTCCAAGTTCGAAATAATCACTCAAATATTAAGCCTACGGGCTACCTTTATCTCGAGTTCGAAACACTCACTCGACCATTGTGCCTACGTGCCACATTATCTCGAGTTCGAAATATTCACTCGATTATTAATCCTACGGGCTATAATATTTCAAGTTCAAAACATTCACTCGATGGCTAATAAGCTACTTTTACTCTGAGTTTACATTAACTCAACCATTACATTACACCTACGGATTATGTTCCTTCAAAGTTTGAATCATCGACTCAACAAGCAAACCCAGGGGCTACAAATCTGATCGATTAGAGAGACTACAAGGTCAACATTCGATTAAAAGTCTTCACAAAACAAAAACAAGTCGACTTGATTATACATGTATATACAAAATTTGCCTACGAGATTAATGTACAAACATGAAGAATTAGAAACTAAGCTTCCTGGTCGAGCTCTTCCCTGTCCTCGGATCTGCTATTGCTACCATCATCATCATCATCGTTAGAAGCCAAGGCTTCAGCTTCCGCTTCGAGCTCTTTTGCCTTTTTTACCTCTTCGGTAAGGTCGAAACCTCGAGCGTGTATCTCCTCGAGGGTCTCCCTCCGAGACCTACACTTAGCAAGTTCGGCAACTCAATGAGCTCGAGTATCGGCGGTCTTCGCCGCTTCCCGGGCCTCCATCTGAGCAGCCTCAGCATCAGCCCGATATACAACAATGGACTTATCCGCCAAGACTTTCGACGACTCAACCTCCGCCTTAGCCTCAGCAAGTCGTGTTTCAAGCTCCTCGATCTTCTTAGCTTGAACCGACCCCTTTTTCTTGACACTTCGAAGTTGAACGTCGGCCGATAATAATTTTGTTAAGATGGTTTCTTTTTCCGCTGCCAGGCGGTCGAGGGTCTCCTTCCACCGATTGCATTCAGCTCGAATTTGATCGACTTCTTCTCGAAGTAACCCGATCTTTTCGATCTTTTGCTGCAACTGAGACAACGAAGGGTTAAGTTCCACGGTTGAGTCAGACCCATACTTTAACAGAATGAGGCTCACCTGCTTATCGAGCTCGACCCCTTCTTCACGGACCTTAGCCAAATCCGCTTGGAGGTCCTTTATAGCCTCGTCCTTTTAGCTGCAAAGAAGCTGCAGGGCATCTCTCTCATCTGAGACCTTCCGGAGCTCGGCCTCACACTAGCTAAAATCGACTCGAAACCTACCAATGGCCTGCACAGTAAGAAACACGAGTCAAGTATGGAAAAGAACAAATAAACGAAGTATGGAAGAATCATTACCCGAGTAATGAAACGCTGAGCCTCCTCCAATAAAAGAGAAGCATCACCGATATCGGAACCATCGTCGACTCCAGTAAAACAATCCCTAAAAGGATCCCCTGCACCAGAGCCTGCGGCGATATCAGGAGTCTTCAATTCTCGAGCTTCCTTCAGCGCCTCCTCAGAAAAAGATGGAAGAGAAGGCTAATCACCTATTGTCATAGCCCCGAGCAAATCGCTCGGAGTACTCCGGTCGAGATTCTGGTCTTCGGGAACAACCTCGACAGGTACAGCCGCCATCGACTCGGGAGCTCTGGAAACCTCGATAGCCTCCGTAGACCGAACTACCAAAGCCGAGGAGCTATTTTCTTCTTCTTCTTCTTCTCTCAGCCGTTGGACCGAGTCAATCGAAAGGGCAATTGTTTTTCTCTTTACCCTGTGAGTTTTGGGCTTGGGGTCCTCTGACCGAGAGGAAGCTTTTCGCTTCTTATCTTTCCCCTGTTTAGGGACCAGGGACTTGTTTCTTTCCTCGCCGCTCGAAGGCCTCAAAACGGCATCCCTGGTTACACCTGCACAAGAGGAAATCGGTAACGAATAGAACGCAAAGAATACTTCGAAGGAAACAAGAAGCAAACCTCACCATGGTTCTTGGCCTCCCATCTGCCTTTTGCCAAATCACGCCAAGCGCGCTCAGCGTAAGAGGAGGTCGAGGCCAACTTCCGAACCCAGTCCTCGAGGTCGGGCACCGCTTGTGGCATCCAAGGGGCATCTGAACATCAGGGAAGGACATCAGAAAAAATCGAAAAAGCACCTGAAAAGTGAAAAAAAATCACTTACGGTCAAAATTCCATTCCTCAGGGAACGATATCTTCTCCTCCGGGATGATATCACGGGTCCTCACTCGGATATAACGACCCATCCAACCTCGATCCTTGTCTTCATCGATGCTCGACATCAATGCCTTCGATGCCCGACGATGAAGTCTGATAAGTCCTCGAAAGATCTGAGGCCGATACAGTCGAATGAGGTGGTTCAGAGAAAAATTCAACCCTCCGGCTTTGATAGAGAAGAAGCGCAATAAGATCACTATATGCCATAAAGAGGGATGGATTTGGCCAAGGGTGACTTGATACCTTTTGCAGAAATCAATAATCACAGGGTCGACGGGTCCCAGTGTGAAGGGATAAGTGTAAACGCTTAAAAACCCCTCCACGTGAGTGGTAACATCCTCATCGGAAGACGGAATTTGCAGCACGACCTCGGAACCCCAGTTGCAGTCTTTTCGGACGGCCTCGAGGTGATCCTCCGTTATAGAGCATGTATACATCGATACATGTTCACATCGACCCGGAATGGAGGAAGGGTTCTCCACCTTAAAATCGGTTTTCAAAATGCACGGGCCAGGAACATAGTCATGAACTGACGGCTCCACCGGCGCCTTATCATCAGACGGTCGTGAGGAAGAGGCTTTTTCCTTCTGAGGTACAGTTTTGGAAGTTTTCGCCATTGATTTGGAAGGAAAGAGTGCAAAGGAAGAAATAGACAGCACCAAAATTCTGGTATGAACGGCCCCGTAGCAGCAAAGCAGAGAGGATAAATAGGAAAATCTGGAAGAAGAGAAGGCGCAAAAATGGTAAAAGTTGTGTGGAAAGATTATTTATAGACTAAGGCCTGACGGTTCAGTATCAACGGTGGCCGACCACCGTCTGACACACATTAAATGTCTCGGTAAAACCGAGCCGATGGGACAGCCATCACATACGTCGAGATCGGGTTCGATGGAAAAGTCGGCATAAATTTGTCCGAGCCGCAGGGAAATCATATCGTTCCTCGCCACATCCTTTCCGAGAAACGAGGGGACTATCTGTGTACGGTCAAAACTGATTCTCAGTCATAAAGACCGGTCGAGACAATGGCATTTCAATTGAAGGATATCCGCATGGCGAGCTCGGACGAATTCCGAAGTAGAGACGTCGAGTTTCGAGCTATAAGACCAATCAACCGCAAAACTCGATTTCATTATCGAGCCCGCATCCGAATTGGACTACGGGGTAACGATGACCGACACATGCCCCGCATATCGATGCTCCAAGGCAGAACCGAGCTCGAACTAAGAGTGGGGATTCGATCTAGCACCAAGCTCGAGTCAGTGCCGAGCTCGCAGACAAAAGCTATTACTACCGCACCAAGGGAGAGAATCTTGGCGAGAATCAAGGGAAAGACAAACCATCATGGGTTCTTCACTATATATATTATTTTATGTTATTACAAATGAAGTAATGACCCTCTATTATAAAAGGAGAGATAGACTGCAATAGGGAGGGGATATTAAGATTTCATTGTGCTTGTTCTTCTAAAATTTTCCAGTCTTCCCTTCCATCATTTTTCATTTTCACAGCAAAAATACCTATATCGTCATTTTATATCAAAAAAATTTACATACACTTAGAATCATATCTAAATTTAACGTTATCTGATTTTTCAGATAAACAAGTTTCTCTCTCGATTCCCTCTCTTCTTCTTCATTCCTGCTTTGCAGGTGATAACTGTGTGTTTGGTTCTAGAAGTTCATCCGTTGACAGTTCTAAATGTCTAATTTTTCTGAACTTCAATAATTTCTTTCTCCATCCTACTCCTTGGTTGAAAGAGAAACATAGTTGATATTTCAAGTACCGATGCTAAAGTAGTTTTTTTCCTTGGTTGAAAGAGAAACATAGTTGATATTTCAAGTACCGATGCTAAAGTAGTTTTTTCCCCTTCTTTCTATATTTTCACTCACTTTCTCAGTCCAAATATACTTGTCCATAATACTTAAAATAGATGTCCATTGTACTTGTCCAATTTAAAAAACTAATAAAAAATTTATCATTTTCTATGTATTTTACCCTTCTTATTAAGTACTATTTATTTTTAATTTATTTTCCAACATATAATAAATATAAGAGTGATATAATAAAATTATCATGTTATTTATTATTTTTTAAGGAGTGTCAAATTAATAGTGGACAAGTAAACTTAGAGAGAGTACTTATTTAGAAAGTTTTAGAAACCCAATATTGTAGTATTTAATTTCAATATTAGTTTTTTTTTCACGGTCTCTTCTGTGACACAAACACTTGTAAAACGAGCCCCTTCAATATATCGATAATATGTGAATTATCAGTCTCTATATCAGTCTCTGATCTCAGCACTGAAAGTGTAACTCAATAGTATATCAAGGCGAATAGATTATTCAGAGTTAATTAATGTCTGAAATAAATATCTTTACCAGATTTAAATTGTAAATTCATTATATTACTTGATTCTCGGCATTTCTGGGGTCGCTCTAAATATCATTCTTTTTTCCATGACCTGACACAGTCACACAATATTGTCTTTGTTCGGACAAGAATTAATGTACCATGTGTTCAGACTTCAGTAGAGAACAAAATGGAAAAGTGAAACAGGATAACTTCTTCCAAGTCATTTCTTTTTAGTCTCCCTGGTTGACCTCAAGTCAAGATTAGGTTCTATCATAATTTTACTTAAACAAATAAGACCACGAGCAAAACTTAATCTTCAGATTTGGAAATGTAATTCTGAATTGCAAACATTTTCCATTATTGGTTTTGGGTATTAATGGATATGCATAATAATGTTTCTTTTTATCAAGAAAAGAGAGACTATCTGTAAATAAGAAATGCTCAAAATAATGTTGTATACAGAATTATTTTCTTTTGTCTAGACTTGTTAAGCTTTAACGAAAATCTTGCGAGATGCTCCTCTTAATATTTCTTCTGTTGTGGTAAGTTGTTTTTATATTTTTTAGGTTGTTAATCCTATTTCTTATTGGTAATTAATTATTTTTTGTTATTTTTAACATGATTGATAGCAGAAATGTTTTAATACTATCATGTATATATATATATATATATATATAGAAGTTGAACTTTCTAATATAACCTTATAAGGGTCAATTTACAAGAGTGAAAGCGAGACCAGATTTACAAAATGATAAACGAAATGCTCAATTAAAACATAAGTATTTTTATTTTATTTTATAAACACAAGTAATGTTGTGCATATTAACCTAAGGAACCAATATCAACCGTGTGGTTGAACAATTCAAATGACGCAAGATATCCTATAAATCAGTACTCTTTCTTTTCTTTTTTGTTTTCTACTTAGAGCACAACATGTGGGCCTACATATGTACGCAACTAGCAAAAGGACCCACCAAGTTTCCAGTTCTGTTTCTATCATAGGAACTTTAGTTACATACAAGTTGCGTGATATGTTTTTATTTGAAGTCATTTCTAGTGAGTTTTTGATATATAAAGTTGTTAATAAGTTTTTTATAATCGATTCTCTAGCTAATAGTTCATGTTCAATTGATAATATAACCAACTCATTTAATTTTTCTTGAGATATTGTTGATCTTAGATAAGATTTTACAGAACAATATAATTATAAAATTATTGGAAACTTAAAAGTATTGTTGAACACTTGAATTAAGGAAATTTTTGAGAAAGATGGTGAGTAAGAATATCAAAGAGAAAGACTGAAAATATGTAAGATTTTTTGAAATATGAAAAGATTAGAAAAAAGAAAGATTGACTTGGATAAATTAAGGAAGATATCAAATTTTTTAATGAAGGAGTAAAAAGTAGAAAACTGAAACGTTGGGAAAATTATTCATCTACCCATTTTAAGTAAGTCAAATTATTAACTTATTTATATATCTAAATTTTTTTTCTTTTATATTAAAAACTCTATTTTTATATTAAAAATACTAAATATTATTTTTGAAATATTTATGAACTTATTATTTTTTAAAAATGGCCCCCCCTAAATTTGGGGCCCAACGCACCAACTTTGGAGCCGGCCATGAGTTTCATTCCTCCGTAATGCCGCTCGCAATCATTGTCATTTTCTGTGGAATATTTCACAAATGCTGTCGGACTACTGTCTCAATCTAAAAGTGAGTTTAGATATTAAATTATTGTAAGTTTAAGATTTTACCTCTTCTTGCAAGTTGATATTCTTTTACTCATTCCGTCCCAACTTACCTAAGGTGTTTGACGAAATTTAAGAAAAAAAAAAATATTTTTGAATCTTTGTAGTATAAAACAAGTCATTGATATTTGGGTGACTATAAATCATCTCGTTAAAGGTAAAATAAAAAGTTTGAAGTTATATTGTTTCTAAATAAGGAAGTATGACATTCTTTTTGGGATATACTAAAAAAGATAGTATGACACATAACTTTAAGTTATTGACTTATAATATATAAATATATAATGCATGTTAAATTTGAAAAGTATAATGTATACACACATAAAAGAAATATATTTAGGAACTTGTGTCAGTAAAGGGTATTTCTGTCAGTGGTGGATGTAGCTTATTAGGCACGGGTGCAATCAAACGCCGTACTTCAATGCATAATCATGATATATATGTTAAAAATTACTACTAAATATGACATTCTTAGCTCAAAATTCGGAAAGTCTAACAAATGCAATAATAAGAACTTTAAAGGTTGAATCGCTTAAATAGTACAAATGTTAGGCCTATATAAGAGGCTGAAGCTGATGGCTTAATTTATGAAGTCACTAAAGGAGGTGACTTGTGGTAGTGCAAGCATACTTACAAATTACAATTACCAATCATAAAAAAATTTGGAGAAATCATTCAACAACAGTCACATAAGAAAATGTCCTTACCAGAGCTTGAGCTCCCTGGCTTCCGTTTTCATCCCACTGCTGAAGAACTCATCAACTTCTACCTCAAAAGGATTATCAAAGACAAAAAACTTGACTCCAATGTCATTGCCTTTGTCAACATATATCTCCACGATCCTTGGGAGTTACCTGGTTAGTAACACAGTTCCTTCCCCCCCTCCTATTCTTTCTTTCTGTAATTATTTTATTAATGATTTGATCGTGT
This sequence comes from Nicotiana tomentosiformis, assembly GCF_000390325.3. NCBI lineage: Eukaryota > Viridiplantae > Streptophyta > Magnoliopsida > Solanales > Solanaceae > Nicotiana > Nicotiana tomentosiformis. The sequence continues at coordinate 141,764,719 of NC_090813.1, forward strand.
AAATATAATTCACACAGTCAAAAACTCATTAACATATTGCAAAACCTTGATATAGGGGCGAATAAGTTTCTGATTCCAAATCAAAAGAAATTGGTACAGCAAAATATGGACCTGGAATTATTGAACTAATCAAGTCAGTTGCATAGTGAAGTCCCTATTTACATGTTTAAGTTTAGCCATCAGTAATTGCAAATATTGAACTTCATTATTTGAAACATTGGTAAAATATTATAATAAACTTTATAATTGTTTGAACTCAGACAACTTCAACTTTCTTTTTTTATTATGTAATATTCATACCCAAAGATAATTCAAAGTACTTCATCTCAACTTCAACTATACTCTTTATTTCAGCTTCAACTAGATATTATCTAAACGCCCACTTAAGTGTCAGAATATAACAATTAGTGTTTCTACGTGCCACTTTTAGCACATTTTTACTTATCTTTTTTTTTTTTTTTTTTTTTTGGGAAGTAGGATTGGCAAGAATTGGGGAAAGAGAGTGGTATTTTTTTGTACCAATAAACAGGAAACATGGTCCTAAAGGGAAGCCCAACAGAACTACAAGAAATGGTTTCTGGAAGGCAACTGGTTCTGATTGCCAAATTCGTTCAACATTAGACCCAAAGAAGGTTATTGGGCTCAAGAAGACTTTGGTTTTCTATGTTGGAAGGGCACCTAAAGGGTGCAGAACTGATTGGGTCATGAACGAGTACAGACTTCCTGATGGCCACCCCTTACCTAAGGTACTTTGGCTTTAACTTATATATATTATTTAACTTGTTATAATAGGTAATCTCCAAGTTATTGATCCCATCTTTTAAATTATCTGATGGTACAAAACAGTCACTATATAGAAGTTAAAGTCAATATTTTTCAATTTAATTGAATATAGCAGGTAAATACTATATCTTCCAGGTTACCACATATATTAGAATTGTTATGAAGAGATACATATTATTGTAGGTCAGCTACTTAACATGTCGATGTAAAAAATCTGTTAGGGTACAAAATTTAAAATCTTTCGCAATATAATGTTATGCCTCCGTTGTGCCTTGTCATTCAGATTTAACTCTTGCGTGATGTTTTCATCTCTCTTGTACTTATTTTCGTTGGAGCTTTTTCTTTTATCAATTTTCTTGATATAAGTTTGAAAGAATCCGGGGCAGTTTTTTTCAAGCTTCAAAATCGTGCATTGTGCAAAGAATGCATGTATTTTAATTTCTACATTCTGGTTCACATGAAAACTCTTATTTTACCGAAAATTTTAGCTTGTTATATGACAACTCCCTCCCAATCCAGTCCTTCCACTCTGATCTTCATCTTTTCCTTTTCTAGTTCATATTCTTTGTGACAGCGAATTCAGAATACTTGTACTATGAAAGGTTAAATAGAGAACTATTCAGAACTTTATTAACATGCTACACCAGGGGCAGATGTAGAATTTGAGATAAGGGGATGTAAGAGATGCTAAAATATCACAATTTGGAGATGAAATGATGACCTAAAACAGTTTTTGAACACTTTTTCCCACTATGCTATAAACTATTCTAACTTTAACGGGATCCAACAATCAGTATATAAACATAAAGAAAAAAGATCACCTATGCGCAATATAATTTTCCCACAAAGGGGATACAATTATTAATTCTAGGACCAATGTCCAAACCCCCACTCAGCTAGACAAGACTCGTTTATTTTGTCACTATCACATTTAAGGAACTCAATTTTGTAAATTTTAAATTGGATGCAGGATCATGACATAGTACTTTGCAAAGTTTACAGAAAGGCAACCTCCTTTAAAGTATTGGAGCAAAGGGCAATAGTTGAAGAACATGCAGCAAAAAGACACCCAACATCTACACAATCAGATGACAATCTTGGTCCTTTGTTCCCACAAGAAGACTTGGAATCATCAGCCTCACATAATCTTATCTCTTTCAGAAGCTTACAAGAAGAAAATCATAACACCGCGATTAAGCTACCTCAATTATCTGCTTCAAATCCATTTTTAGAGCCACCCAAGTTTAGCATTGACTCATTATCAAGTCCCCTCTGGACTGAAATACAGAGCACAGGGCAAGACTTGTGGAGTCTATTTTCTTTATCTTGAAGAGATCAATTCCTTACCCTTTTAATTTAAGCTTAGAATGATATACTTCAAGATGAAAGTCTTTTCAGGACTTTTTATAGTTACATGTTTGATGTCGGAATAAGTAAGTTGTCTCTTTCATAGTGGAAATTATGATTGTAGTCTGACAGTTTTAACTCTATAGCTGTTTAGGCTAATAAGTCATTATTAGGAATCTTGATGTAAATTACCTTCCCCTTTCTTTGGTTTATGATGACTTCTTTATGCAGTCAAATAGCCCATCAACGCCAGAAAAAAATTGCGAGGTTCAACCATGATTGATGCATCTAATTTTTATGTAAATTCGGGGGTCAATTTATTAATTTTAAAAACTTGTGAATTCAACCATGACTGATGCATCTAATTGCCGTCTCTGTTTTCCTGCTCAGTTTTTTAAAAGACGTTTTCGGGGCGAGACGTATCAAAAATACCTCAAGGAGATGGTGTGGGGCGAAAGTTTACGCCCAACAATTCGGAACGTACGTCCGGGCGTTTGAGGCGCGTTTTTGTAGTAAGGCGCCCCATAAACTTTTTCAAATTAAAATAAATTTTTTTAAATAAGTCCTTCATATAATACCTAAAATCTCAAAAGTAACGTGTAATTACTCAAAAGTTTTAAAAAAAAGTGAAATGTATTAAATTTAAAAATCAAGACAATTTTTATTGATTGAAGTCCTAATTTATGGTCTTTCCTAATTCTTTATCTTGTCTGCTAGTCTGCTAATATCTCCCAAAAGGAACGATTTTTTTTTTTTTACAAATGCAAAGAGAACTCCATTCTCCTTCATAGCAACAAGTTCAAAATTCAAATTGTAGGTTAGTCATCCTTTTTGTTCCTCCATGTAGAAAACTTTATTCTTTTTGACTCAAGTTACTTGTGCTTGTAAGTAGTGTATAATAGATTGTTTTGACTAGTTTTTTGTGAGGATGGAGCGCGCGCGCGCGCGCACACACACACACATATATATATATATATATATATATTATTCGTGTTTATATTATTTTAGGGGTTTTTGTTAATTAAATATTATTTTAATCTTACTTTGTTAAATTTTTAATAAGTAAATAAAAAGGCTGTAATTCCTGATTCCTCTTATTTGTCCCTTTTCCATGGGGAACTAGCAACTAGGACTCTCTCATTTATTACAAATTTTACTTGCTTATTGCATTTTATATAAAGTCGATCGGTGCAAAAGTCGTTATTCAGATACTGATAAAGATGATTCACAGGAAAATTGACTAGCTGATATCACAGCATTTGTTTTTATACACTTTGACATATTCTTCAAAATTTTAAGATCTTAAATTGTATTTAGGGGAAATGACATTGTATAGCCGCTATTAAAATATATATATATATATATTCTGTATGTTATATATGAAAATTATACAAATTTTATATACTTTTTCGACTACCGAATATAAATAATTTCAGGTGTGGGCTAAAAGTGAAAAATGTCCTTATATTTATGGTGAAGTCATCTATCAATCATGTCGAGTGTATGTTAAATTCATAATTATTGTTTAAGATAAAAAAAATTGAAATAATAATCACGGTTTGGGGGGAGGGGGAGGAGGTCCCCGTACCCAGCGTTTTAAAAGGCATGGGCAAGAGGCAAGACGTTTTATCTACAAGGAGTGAGGTGAAAGTCATGGGGCACGGTGCGTGAGCCCCATGGATATTTAATTTTAAATTTTTTGATAAATTAATAAATAAATATATAAATAAAAAATACATTGACAAAAAATTCAAAAAAATTATAAAATTAGTATATATATATATATATATATATATATATATATATATATATATATATATATATATATATATATATATATATATATTATAAACATGCTAGCATGTGCATGAACCATACAATTTGTTTTTTACTTGAAAAGTGAAAGAAGTAAAGATGCATTACACCTATAACATGGCTACGATAGAACATACTTAGAGTTATAAAAAATAATATTCTAGTGACAATAAAATAAAGCTATTGTTTAAAATTTTAAAATAGATAATAAATCATAAATACTCATTGTATAGTACATATAGCTAGAATCGAGTCATCAAAATAATATCTAAACTAACCAATGCCAAAACAAATTCTAAAACCAAAATTAAGTTGAAAAGAATAAATTAAAGAATGCAAAAAAAAAAAAAAAAAAACTTGACGAAAATGAAGCATAAAAACGGAAAATGTAAACTTAGAAGCTGATTAAGAATTTGTAGGATAAAACTCTTTGCTTTGTGGTTTACACTTTACCGAAAAAAGTCAAAAGTGTATTTATTACTCAGTAATAAAAAACAAAAAGAATGTAACGATCCGATAGGTCGTTTTGAGTATTAGCTCTCTTGTGTTTCGAGATCTCTCATAACTCGATTTGATGATTTATGACTTGTGTGCGTGGTCCGTGTCGATTTTCAGAAAAGCTTAAATGTGAAATTCTAAAGAAAATGTGATTTTGACGTTAAAAAATGACTAGAGTTGACCACGGTCAGCGTTTTTGGTAAACGACCTTAGATCGGTATTTTTATTTGTATGATAATTTTAGACTCGTACGCATGTTTGGTTGGGGTCCCGGGTGACCCGATACCATTTCGGCGCGTTATGTGACAAGTTGGAAATTTGAGTTTTGAACTTGAAAATCTTGAGTTTTAATGATCAATTCTTGAATTTTAATGTTATTTTGATGATTTGAGCTTGTGAGCGAGTTTGTATGATGTTGTTATACATATGTGGATGTCCGGATTAGAGTCAGAGGGGCTTAGGTGAATTCCGAATAGGTTGAGGACTGATTTTGGCTTAACATGTGACTACTGGTTTAACTGGCCTACAAGTCTCATATTTGCGATGACCTGTTTGCAAATGCGGCTTCGCTTTTACAAAGTCAGGCTCGCATTTGCGATGACTGATTGGGATGGGAGGCTTCGCATTTGCGAAGCTTTGCTCGCAATTTTGAGGAATGTATAGCATTTGCGGCACTGGGGGGTGGGGGGTGGGGGTGTTTAGAGGCAGCTTCGCAATTGCGAAGCTTGGATCGCATTTGCGATGGCTTTGTTGTATTCAAGAAAACAAATCGAACATGATTTAGGTATCAAAGGATTTGATAATAGTCGGCACGTGAGAATTTCAGAGATCGCGTTTCCGCAATGATAGAATGGACAACAGAAGAATAACCTTTAAAGGTCATTTAGGAAGACGCTTCCCTAAAGCAGGCACTGTGAGCAGAGTTAAGCTTAAGGAACTAAGTGTGCCAGTTACACTAGGTGTCACCCTCACGCGTAAGAAATTCAGTTATCCCTGGTAGAGAAAGGTTACCGAAAGGCGAGTAAGAGTCACTGAACACGTGAAAATACGTCGAAGAAGAAGGGGTAAAATATTTATAGGTAAATCTTCATAGCATTAAATATTAGTACTCCCCTAAAGGGGGGAAGATGGGATGATATGTTATTAAGTCGGAGTTAAGTGGTTCAGGTAACTATGGAATAGTAAAGGAAGGATGCGGTAAAAAGGCGAAAGGAATGAGATTGCATTTAGTTAGATCCTGCAGATATGTTACGACTCCAGAACATTATGCAAGCACGATGCCGGGGATAGGCAGTAAGGGTCCCATCCAGGATGTTATTGATAAATAAATGTGAATGAGCATTTGATACATTAGGAGCCATTGCAAAAGGTAAGTTAAGACAAAAGACATAACCCAAGAGAGGTTACGCAGAATATAAATATAAGCATGGACTGACGAGTAGTTAGTAGTTGATTCAGGAAGAGCCTTATTATGGCTAGACAAAATGTCTCAGATAAATCAGTAGATCATGCAAGATAAACGTAGTGAAACCCAGCATAAGAAATTTAGTCTCATAGATATGACATCGTAATCCTTGAGAAATATTCAGATATGATTTGGGGTAGTTAAAGGTACCGTATAAGTATTAAGGAAATAAAAAAGAGTGCCACGGGGGAGACAATAAAAAATTTGAATTCCGAAGTAACCCTATGAGAACAAGGGCACGAAGGTATGCAACTAAGGATATTTATAGGTGAGTAAGAACATCAAAAATTCCATCGGATATATGATGTAATAAGCTCGCAGCTTTACAAGAGTCAGAGTGTCTTCCCTAAGTACTACAACAAAAGACTAGCTGAGGAAATAAGGAAGAAGGTTTCAACCTAAGTATAGTAACCTAAAGAAGAAATGGTCTTGTAACAACAGTCTCACTACAACATTGTATGCATTCCATAAGAAAGTGGCACCTATTGTGGCTAATGAACAAGATGTAAAAAAATAAAATAAAAGTAATATTCTCGATCATATGAGTTGCACAAAATTTCAATATATGTGGGTACCAAGATAAGCCTAAGTATTCATGCAACAAGTTCCAGAAAGACCAGGATAAGTAATTGTTTACATTCAAAGACAACTGAGAAGGCACAAAATGAATTATTCAATCTATGACTCAGAGTTAGTTACATTACGCCCGCACTTAAGATTTTAGAATATTATTCATGTAGCATATATGTTGACATTCTTACAGTTATAGGAGACTCCTGTGTAAGTTAAACGAAAGAATTGAGTCCACGTCACAAACAATGGCTTGAATTGTTAGAAGGTTATATCATGGATGTTCCATAGCGTCCACGAAAGGCTAAAGTAATAACTAATACCCTGAGCCGCAGATCGGAAGATAGCTTAAGCCTACTTAAAGGATGAGAGAGAAGAGGAGACTAAAGAGTTACATCAGCTAAGTAAATCAGTAGTCTGATTATTAGATCCAGATAATTATAGTAATCGTGATTCAAAACATTGCAGAATCACTCTTAATATCAGAGGTACGAGAGAGATAGTACAACGGCCATATTCTATAACAGCTCTATGATAAAGCAGTTAGAAGAGTACCAGCCTCATAAGAAGTCAGTATGAAGCTCCAGCCGGAATGTGTATGCATCAGAGGTGCAAGTAATTTAGTGAAGCTTTAAGGTGTGGACGTAAATTCCACCTATGTGGAAGGAAGGTTATGAAAGAGACAGAAAATACAATGCAAGATTTAAAGATAAGAAATGTAAAGGTAAAGAAGGTAGAGATACTAAAGTGCAGAAGGTTGTGAATAGTCCAGACTTCAGATAGAGGGCTAGAAGCGCCGTGATTCAGTATCCACAAATGATAGTGGTGTCGTCAATGACATATCTTCTAGCCTATGGTTTTTAGGTACCGAGAGGTCTATTTAAGAGAGTAAAGAAGAGTTAGAGACGATGTGATGTCTTGCTTGAAGTTCCAGAATAACATAAGGAAATCTATGGTGCTAGCAAGTTAAAGGAAGGTTGCGAGTAATATAAATAGATATGTGCAAGTCTCAAGCTAAAGTATGGTAGAGCGACAAGGTTTTATGTAGACATGAGCAAGGATAAGAAAATGTGAGTGAGAAGGTGACGAGAATAAGTAAGTCCTCGGGATTAAATCCATCAAAACAAGAGAGCTGATTGTTTCTGTAAGTTATAAAAAGCTCAGTATAGCTTGAATGAACTCAAAGGAGTATAAGACTAGGGGCATTTAGAAAATATGGAATACTGCCCTAGTAGTAGAATGAGAGTGTAACTGTGATAAATGATAAGAGAATGGTGTTTAGGCCTTTGATTGAGTAATGACTTAAAGAAAAGGGATTTCATGAAATGCACGGGATTAGAATACTTCCCATAAGATGAAGCACGTTGGTATGCCATGAAATACGGTTATTGAAGTATAAAATCACCCTAGGTGGATCAAGCAAATCACTTCAGATGTTCCCCGATGAGATGTGAGCCCTAGTGACAATGTGTTATGTAAGAGGTTTCAAGTTATCAATGGTAGATTATAGATCAACATTAAGGTGGATCAACAATAGATGGATAAAAGTTCCAAAGTATGAGATAAGATTAGGAAGTCATTCTTAAGATGAACAGTAATGAAGAAGCATTAAAGGACGTAGATTTATACATATAGGTTATGCAACGAGAGACTAACCTAGAGCTGGGTAGCAAACCTCGGTAATAACAAACTGAAGTAAGTGTTATGGTATAGTATGACCTATCTAGATATAGTAAATGCATAAGGATGGATAAATGAGGCTATGAAATAAGATATAGCAATAGTCGTAAGTTCGACAAAGTACCAAGCGAAGGACTTCAGTACACCTATATATGCCTAGAGGGACAACTTGCATAATTCTGTATATGTTCACAAAGTAAGGCCTAGAGATTGGATAATAGCTGGAGGAAAAAGGAGAGAAGAGTCTCATAGGCGCATATACATGGATAAAGTCATACATGCTGCACGACAAAAAGTAGCAACAGTAATGAGATTGGAAGAATTCCGACCACAGGTCGTGGTGCGAGAAAGAGGCCTAAAGGGGGGAATGCCCTGGGCTTTAGATTTATTCATAGAATAGTTGCCTATATGTCAAGGACAGTACTAAAGTATTCGTAAGAGCTATATGTTATGAGACTGATAAGCGCATCAGTCAACATTCGAGGGCGAATGTTCTAAAGGGGGAATGATGCTACACCCCATAATTTCGTACGCGAGAGTACGTTGTAAGTCTGTTGATATAAGCTTTGAAATGAGATCATCTTTGAAAGTACATAAAGTAATTTAATCATGTTAACTTGGAGGTTACAAATATTTAAGATCATGAACTGCAAGTACCAAGAGGGTTGGAAGGCTTAGAAGCTAAACGAATTGAAGAAAATAAGTTTCGTCGAAAGTCGACCGTGGGAATGTTATAACATGTACTTTTGGGGGTGAGACTAGGGTGATCAAAATGATAAGGAGGTTATATTATGAGTTATTTTAGTTTTATTATAGTCGTGTATTATGTTTTGAAGTCAAGCGAGTTGTGGAACAAAAGTTGGCAAAGATCATCACAAGTTAAATTCATAAATATGTTGAACATTAGGTCAAATGTAGCTGAACATTTCTCCCAATGTACTTGGAATTATGGGATTATTTACCTACCATATTGAATATATATGAGTATAGTTTCCAACTGACTAAATAGTTTATTGATACAATATTGGAGTAGAGAGATATTCGTATTTTTGCAAGACTGCGCAGACTGGTAGGTGACAAGTAGGTGCATCACCTACTTGCCAAAAGGAGAGGCCTCTATTAAAAGCTCCTCAAGTTGGCCAAGAGGGGACTTTTAAGGACTTATTAACTCATTTATTTCACTCATTTCTCAGACCAACAAAATCAGATTGAACCCCTACAACTCCTCCCCAAAAATCCCATACAGACCCTTGGTAATTTCGGGTGATACGATGTGATTCTAGTGGCGAAAACCCCAGACAGCTTGCTAGTTTCTCTTTCTTAGCTGCATTGGGGGACTGATTTTGGATGAATAAGGACTAGGTTTTGTGGTTTCTACTCGGTACAAGGTAAACTTATGCTTCTCCTTCCATTTTATATGCTTGTACGAGTAGTAACTCGATCGTAAAGACTAGACCTAGCGAGTTTCAAAAGAGTGGTATGTTGTATGTTGTTGCGTCACTGTTGGCTGGCTGTAAACTTATTTTAAAGTTGAATTCATGTATGGTTTATAGGATAAGAGGCTTAATTATGTATTGTTAATTGTGTTGCTCAATTTTAAAGAAAAGACAAGTTGAAACGTGTTTTAGTAAACTGAAAAATCAGTTTTGAGTTGCTGAACTTGTGAGACTGTTTTGTGGACTATTTTGTGTTGCTGTTGGTTGTCTCTTTTGTTACTGGTTTTATGGAGTTTGGGAGGCAAAATGGTGTGGAGAAACACCACATAATGACAGGGTGGTTGGCTGGTCATTCGTCGTTACATTTTCGGGTTGTTTGACACTACTAGGGTTGTCGTTTTGTGTATGAACTGATTAGACTGTTTTGTGGTACATTGTGATGGATATAAGTTTGGAAAAATGATGTATACATGTTGTTATTGTTTTGTTCTTGTTGTTGTTGGTGTTATGTCGAATTGGGAGGAAGTAAAGATTATAGGGGAGATGCTACCCGTTTTATTATAAATAAGTTTGTCGTTCGTTGTGCGATAGTTGTACTTTCCATAACTTGATGATAGTATTGCTATCGTTGTTGTAGATTAAGGTGCAACGAGATGAGTTTAACGTGGTTATTGGACAGATTGTGATAAGGTATGTTAAGGCTAAACCTTTCCTTCAATTTGTCATGATCCCGTAAGTACATGTGTTTGATAATGAGACATAAAGAGAAGTTCATATTCCTAAATTTATGTACATTATCCTAGTCTCATAAGTTAGCATATTCTCCTTTATCGGGACTTTATATTCAGTTAAGTATTGTCTTCTTCCACTCAAGAGAGCCAAAGGTCTATTTATATATATACACACACAATATTATAGTATTTTCACCACCATCGAGCTATAATCGGTGGGCAAGCCCCTATTGGGCAACCTCTGATCAGATGGTAAGTTATATACCAAGCCTACTGTAGCTGAGTGCCTATGAGTGAGCCTAGAATGGACGAAATACAGAGCCTAGTATGGCCGAGCACCTATGAGCGAGCCTATTACGGCAGAGTAGTTATATGTACCGAGCCTTATAGATCCGTACAACTATTTTACTTACTATATTGAGAGAGTTGACTCAGTATCAACAGGTAAGCATATCTTTAGATCATCTTTGACTCCCAGTTATTATATTATCAGTTCAGTTTCAACTTTCCATTTTTCTGTTGCCTTACATACTCAGTACATTATTTCGTACTAATGTCATTTTTGCTGGGGACGCTGCATTTCAAGCTTGCAGGTCCTGATAGATAGCTGGATAGACCTTCCCAGTAGACAGAGTCAAACATCAGCTTGGTTGGTAAGCTCCACTTCCTAGGTGTTACCAGGTCTAGACCTTGGAGTCTATTTTATATATACAGGTTTGATGGGTTGGTCAAGGCCCTGTCCCGACCATGATACAATTTAGCTATCTCTAGAGGCTTGTAGACGAGTCCTATATAGTTTGTATATCAGTAGATGTTCATGGCGGTTCAGCCTGCACAGTTTTATATATATATATATATATATGAGCTTTTGGTTATGTTTACCCCTTAGAGGAGAGAGACGATATTTTTAGATGATTCAGGATATGGCCTCATCGGCCTAAGTTGAGGATTACCCCTCTAGAGTTCACAGTTACAGCGTGGTATGCTCGGGCAGAGTATGGCACCGGGTGCCGGTCATGCCTCTTCAGGTTTGGGGCTTGACAAGATTGCACGCCGCAGCATGCCTTCTTGGCTTTATATATATTATTATTATGGATCAGGCTGCACGTCGCAACATGACTTATAATATTTATCTATTATTTTGGTATTGGGTTGTATGCTGCAGCACGCTATATTGTCTTATATTAGATCTTGGGCAGGATCCGCCCCTCCGGAGTTTGACATATCATCAGTGAGCGCAGGTACCATACAGTGATGTGTGACTGAGTGTGATGAGTGAGAGTTGAGACAGACACATTTAGTATTCTGAGAGTATGAGTACGTGAGGTTATCATTGTGATGCACTGCATATGACATGCACATTTGACATGTAGATATAGAGATGTAACATTCCTCATATCAGTCGTAATTGGCATATTTTATTCGTGTTGAACTTAAACCGTAAACTTGAAAACATGTCTGCATTTCTGTACTTGGTACAACTGATTATGAGTTTACTGTTTGCTTGTCACTACTTTCAGCCCAAGGTTATACTGTTACTTATTGAGTACATTGGGTCGGTTGTACTTATACTATACTCTGCACTTCGTGTGCAGATCCAGGTACTTCTGGGCATGGCGGTTGCTAGATTTCAAAGCTCATCCGTTTGGAGACTATTGAGGTAGCTGCCTTGGCATCCGCAGACCTCGACTCTCATCCTTTTCCTTTTATTTAACACTGTTCTATCTTTCCAGATAGTTGTATTAGAAGTTTTGACTATGTTGATATTTAATAGCTCATGTACTCACTAACACCTAGATTTTGGGGGATTTTATATTGAGTCGCGGTATCTTCTTATCGGTTGTTTATGAGATTTTCATCGTTCAGCTTATTTTATCATGTTTCCAATTGAAAATTGCGTAGTTAACTGTGGTTGTCGGCTTGCCTAGTAATGTGATAGGAACCATCACGACATGTTAAAATTTGGGTCATGACAAGTTGGTATCAGAGCCTAGGTTACATAGGTCTCACGAGTCATAGGCAAGTTTAGTAGAGTCTTGTGGATCGGCACAGAGATGTCTGTACTTATCTTCGAGAGGCTACCGAACCCTTAGGAAAACTTCACTTTCTTGAATTCTTGTCATGCAGATTTATTGATTCCGGAAACTAAACTTCTGCTATTTAATTCTCTCACAGATGGTGAGGACATGTGGTATCGGGTCGGGCAGACGGCCACCGATACCACCAGCTAGGGCCATGAGAGTTCGGGGCCGTGGTAGAGGCCGAGGTGTAGCTCGAACTGCAACTTGAGCAGCATCTGTAAACCCACCAGTTGCTCCAGCTTAGGAGCAGATCTCACATGTGGTTAAGCTGGTAGGACCAGATCAAGCACAAACTGTGCCCATTTTGATTCTAGGCCTTTAGGAGGCTCTAGCCCAGATATTGACTGTATACACTAGCCTTGCTCAGGCGGTTTCAGTTTCGACCGCACCAGCCAATTCTCAGGCCAGGGGAGGTGCTTAAACTCCCGCCGCCCAAACTCTAGATCAGGTGGTTCAGGGACTTCAGACATCGGGGGTACTACCAGCCTAGCCGGTTGTAGTTGTCAAGCCCAGGTGGGTCCCCCTATGAGTGACGAGGAGCAGAAGAGGCTAGATAGGTTTGGGAGGCTCAGGCCTCCATCATTCAGTGGGGCTAAGTAAGAGGTTGCTCAGGACTTCTTGGACAGGTGCCAACGGATTCTTCGCACGACGAGAATTCTAGAGATAATGAAGTCTCATTTACTACTTTTCAGCTATCGGGGGCAACCTTCAGATGGTGGGAGGCTTTTGAGTTGAGCAAACCAGCCGGTGCTGCACCACCTACGTGGCACGAGTTCTCCGTTCTCTTCTTGGAAACGTTTGTGCCACCGACTCACAGGGAGGAGTTGCGTAGGCAGTTTGAGCAGCTACGCCAGGAGGGTATGTCCATGACCTAGTATGAGATGAGATTTTCAGAGTTGGCTCATCACGCGATCTGGTTGGATCCCACAGAGAGGGAGAGGATTATGAGGTTCATCGATGGCCTCAACTACGGGCTTCGCTTTGTCATGACCCAAGAGACTGCATCAGGTGCTAGATTCGATGAATGGTTGATATTGCAAGGCGGCTAGAGCAGGTCCGTAGTCAGGAGCGTGAGAAGAGGGAGGCCAAGAGGCCTCGTGGTTTGGGTGGTTTCAGCGGTGTTTCTTCTAGAGGACAGTCTCACTACACCAGGGGTCTTCCTTATAGACCCTCTCAAATGACTCGTCCGATTCATCGTGGTGCATCAGCTAGCTATGGTTCATACAGTGCTCGTCCGGGTCAATCATCTCTCAGTACCCTCCCTTCTCAGAGTTCATCTCGTGCTCCATCAGTTTAGGGTTCATCTGCACCAGGTTTTTCTAGTAGTTATTATAGTTCTCGGGGTCCGCTTCAGTACTTGCTACCATTGTTGAAGCGGGGTTGCTTTGAGTGTGGAGAGTTTGGTCATGGGAGGAGGTATTATCCTCATTTTTTGGAAGCTCCAGTTCTGTAGAGGGGTCCAGTTATGATTTCCGCACAAGTTACTTCACCACCTGCTCAACCATCTTGGGGTGGGGCTCACACAGCTAGAGGTCTCCCTAGAGGGGGAGGTCGATCAGGTGGCGTTCAGGCTCGATGCTATGCTTTCTCTGCTAGGCTAGAGGCCATTGCTACAGATCCAGTGATCAGGTATTGTCTCAGTATGCCACATGGATGCTTCTATATTATTTGACCCTGGTTCCACTTATTCGTATGTATCGTCATATTTTGCTCGTTATCTAGATATGCCCCGTGAGCCCTTAGTTTCACCTGTTCATGTATCTACGCTGGTGGGCAATTCTATTGCTGTAGACTATGTGTATCGGTCGTGTGTGGTGACTATCAGGGGATTGTAAATTAGAGTTTATCTCTTATTACTTAGTGTGGTTGATTTTGACGTGATTCTGGGTATGGATTGGTTGTCTCCATGTCATGCTATTTTGAATTGTCATGCTAAGACCGTGACATTGGCGATGCCGGCGTTACCTAGGATCGTGTGGAGAGGTTCTCTAGACTATGTTCTAGTAGGGTGATTTCATATCTGAAGGCCCAACGGATGGTTAGGAAGGGATGTTTGTCATATTTGGCTTTTGTGAGGGTTGTTGGTACTGATACTCCCATTATTGATTCTGTTCAAATAGTACGAGAATTTTCGGATGTGTTTCTTGTAGACCTACCGGACATGCCATCTGATAGGGACATTGATTTTGGTATTGACTTGGTGCCGGGCACCCAGCCCATTTTGATTCCTCTATACCGCATGACACCAGCAGAGTTGAAGGAATTGAAAGAGCAGCTTTAGGAGCTTCTTGATAAGGGGTTCATTAGGCCAGTGTGTCACCTTGGGTACACCGGTTCTATTTGTGAAGAAGAAGGATTGTACCATGCATATATGCATTGACTATTGGCAGTTGAACAAAGTTACAATTAAGAACAAGTATCCTTTGTCGCACATTGATGACATATTTGACCAGCTTCAGGGAGCTAGAGTATTCTCTAAGATTGATTTGAGGTCTGGGTATCACTAGTTGAAGATTCGCGACTCGGATATTCTGAAGACGGCATTCAGGACCCTCTATGGTCACTATGAGTTCCTTGTGATGTGTTTTGGGCTGACCAATACCCTAGCAGCATTCATGCATTTGATGAACAATGTATTCCAGCCATATCTTGATTCGTTTGTCATAGTATTTATTGATGATATCCTGGTGTACTCACGTAGCCAAGAGGAGAATGCACAACATCTGAGGATTATACTACATAGGTTGAGGGAGGAGAAACTTTATGCCAAGTTCTCCAAGTGTGAGTTTTGGCTCAGTTCGGTGGCGTTCTTGAGGCACGTGGTGTCCAATGAGGGGATTAAGGTGGATTCGAAGAAGATAGAGGTGGTTCAGAGTTGGCCCAGACCATCTTCAACTATTGAGATTCGGAGTTTTCTCGGTTTGGCTGGATATTATCATCGCTTCATGGAGGGTTTCTTGTCCATTATAGTGCCTTTGACTAGGTTGACCCAGAAGGGTACTCCATTCAGGTGGACGGATGAGTGTGAGGAGAGCTTTCAGAAGCTCAAGACTTCCTTGACCACAACTCTAATTCTAGTTTTGCCTTCAGCATCGGGTTCTTATACAGTGTAATGTGATGCTTCTCGGATCGGTCTTCGGTGTGTCTTGATGCAGGAGGGTAGAGTGATTTCTTATGCTTCACGCCAGTTGAAGCCTCATGAGAAGAACTACTTTGTTCATGATTTGGAGTTGGCAGCCATTGTCCATGCATTGAAGATTTGGAGGCATTATCTCTATGGTGTTTCATGTGAGATATTTACGGATCATCGGAGTCTCCAACACTTGTTCAAGCAAAAGGATCTAAATTTGAGGCAGCGGAGATGGTTGGAGTTGCTAAAGGACTAAGATATTACCATTTTGCATCATCCCAGGAAGGCCAATGTGGTTGCCGATGTCTTAAGTAGGAAGGCAGTGAGTATAGGTAGCCTTTCATTTATTCCTGTTGGTGAGAGACCGCTTGTATTAGATATTTAGTCCTTGGTCAATCAGTTCGTGAGGTTAGATGTTTCGGAGCCTAGTTAGGTTCAAGCTTGTGTGGTTTCTCGGTCTTCCTTATATGATCGCATCTGAGAGCGTCAGTATGACGACCCCCATTTTCTTGTGCTTAAGGACACGGTTTAGCATGGTTATGCCAAAGAGGTTTCTATTGGGGATGATAGAGTGTTGCGGATGCATGATCGGATTTTTGTGCCTAATGTGGATGGGCTACGTGAGTTGGTTATTGATGAGGCCCGCAATTCGCGGTATTCAATTCATCCGGGTGCCACGAAGATGTATCCGGATTTGAGGTAGCACTATTGGTGAAGGAGATTCAAGAAAGATATAGCGGAGTTTTTAGCTCGGTGCTTGAATTGTCAGCAGGTGAAGTACGAGCATCAGAGACTGGACGATTTGCTTTAGAGGCTTGAGATTCCTGAGTGGAAATGGGAGCGTATCACCATAGACTTCGTAGTTGGGGTCCCACGAACTTTGAAGAAGTTTGATGCTATTTGGGTGATCGTGGACCGGTTGACTAAGTCCACCCATTTCATTGTAGTTGGGACCACCTATTCTTCGGAGCAGTTGGCTGAGATCTATATCTGCGAGATTGTTTGCCTTCATGGTGTGCCGGTGTCCATCATTTCAGATCGGGGTCGGCAGTTCACATCATAGTTTTGGAGAGCAGTGCAACAAGAGTTAGGCACGCGGTTTGAGTTGAGTACAACATTCTACCCTAAGACGGACGGACAATCCGAGTGCACCATTCAGATATTGGAGGATATGCTATGCGCTTGTGTTAGGGATTTTGGGGGTTCTTGGGAACCGTATCTGCTGCTTGCAGAGTTTGCCTACAACAACAGCTACCAATCAAGTATTCAGATGGCTCCGTATGAGGCCTTGTATGGGAGATAGTGCCGATCTCTAATTGGTTGGTTTGAGCCGGGTGAGGCTAGGCTATTGGGTACTGACTTGGTTCAGGATACTTTGGACAAGGTTAAGTTGATTCATGATTGGCTTCACACGGCAAAGTCTAGACAGAAGATTTACGTCGATCGGAGGGTTCGTGTCGTTGCTTACATGGTGGGAGAGAAGGTATTTCTCAAAGTGTCTTCCATGAAGGGTGCTATGAGATTCAGGAAGAAGGACAAGTTTATCCCTCGATATATTGGCCCTTTTGAGGTGCTTGAGAGGATTGGAGAGGTGTCTTACAAGCATGCATTGCCGCCTAGTCTATCGAGTGTTCATCTAGTGTTTCATGTTTCCATGCTCTGGAAGTATTTCAGTGATCCGTCTCATGTTTTAGACTTCAGCACGATTCAGTTAGATGGTGATTTGACTTATGATGTGGAGCCGGTGGCCATCTTGGATCGGCAGGTTCGAAAGTTGAGGTCAAAGAATATAGCTTCAATGAAGGTGAATTGGTGTTACATCCCGTACTTTAACTTTAGGACGAGTCGTAGTAATCCATATGTGCTTGAAGGGATTAAGACTATTAATGAGGTTATAAAGGATTTGTGACTATATTATTATAAGACCCCGTAAGTTTAACAACCTTGATACCGTTATATACATTTGATATTGTATTTTGAGTGGAACGTTTTTGTAAAAGAAGGTTTGAAAAATATGATTTTATATAGTTATTAATATTACTACTTTCGAATATGCTTTAAATTATACACAAAATATGAGAAAGTTTTATGAGATTTTTTTATTGTAAAGATAGAAATTATTTTCTCACAAGAAAAAAAAAGGTTATCTTTTTACCATTTTAAGAATTAAGCGTACGAAAATTTGTACTCTTTATATGAGATTAGAAAAATTAGAAGTTGAGAAAATATATGTATTTTTATATGGATGTTTTAATGAAATAATAGTGTATGTATTGAATTATATGGTACCATGATTTATTAATATTTTAATAGTAGTATTTTAAGTAATTTGAGATAATTCTTAATTATACGGGTAATTGGTTAATTATCGGGTAACAGGACATTACCTAATTAACTAATAAGTGGGATAAAGATTAAAATAACCTTTCCCCCCACCCCCAACGTGGCAAGTAACTCCTTTCCTTTTAATGACTAAGTAATAAATGAGCAAGGTGTCACACTTTGAAAGAAATGTGACACCAAGCATTAATTATGTAGGTCACCTAAAAAAATGAGGATAACACTATAATATCCTATGAAAGCATTCCAACAAACCTTTCCATAACATCAGTAACGTTTTTGTTCTAAAGAGCTTCATTCAAGCTTTTCTTTTCATAAGTTACTTAAGGAAAAGGTTCAGCCAAGATGGTCTTTGCATAAGCAGCCTTATTGCTTCAGGCTTTTCATATAACTTGTTCTGTGTTTTGTCGTAATTAACATGTGTTAGAGAATTATCAAGAGAATCGACTCAGGTATGTTAAGGCTATCCCTTCTTTTCTTTTGGCATGATCCAAGTAACGATATGTCAATGTAATGCTATTCCATAAGTGATTCTACTCTTAGCAGTTAAGGATGCCTATATTATTCATTCTAGTAAAGTGATATTCAAGCATATCTACGTATGTCCCTAGTCCCTATTGAGGTATATGACAAAGAACTTGTGTTATAAATATATGTATTGGGATTTGTTTATAAATATAGTTTTTATAGTTTAACTAAACATGCAGTAATTATATGCATATAATGAACAAATATAACGTGATTATTTGTAATATTAGACTTACACTATTGTGTTATTACATGATATTTAATAGCAGAGTAGACATATTATGATCAATAATTGATTGTGGAAACATATTAATATTATAGTTTGCGGTTGTTTGTGACAAGTTACAGTTGAAAATTGATTATGAACTATAACATAATAAATTATAATATAGTATATATTGTTACAACACAAAATGTTATAAAATATCAATTTGATTATAATATATTGTTAGATTGTTGTAGATTGATTTTGAAGTAATGATTCATGCATAATAAAGGTTTATTATGCATTTTATTTAGTTGTATAGGTAGTTTGACATTGTGATATGTATGATTGTATAAATACTATGATGAAATTCATTCAACTTAATGTAAGACAATTACCACATATTGTCATGACTGATAATTGCACTGTTAACAATGGCTATCTTGACAACTATTGGGGTACTAACATAAAATATATACGATTGTGTATATAGTTTAATATAGTATAATTATAATGTGTTAAGGCTGTATGATATTGATGGAATTAGGTGTTTTGTGGTGTAGTTTTAGATAATTGATTTTGATTAATTGTGATAGTAGATAATGACGTGTAATAAGTAATAGAATTAATGTTATGTAATAAATATGATTAAAATGTTGAATGAAGTTGTGTATGGTATATGATAGAGAAGTTAATGTTTAAAATATAGTGATACATGTACATGCATCTTCATGCAGTTACCACTGTGCTACGGTTGGTCGGGCAGTTATCACCGGCTGGGCAAACATGCATATTCATTTACCACCGAGCTACGGCCGGTCGGGCAGTCATGCATTTACCACCGAGCTACGACCGGTCGGGCAGTTACCACTGCCCAGTTACCACTAATCAGTTGGGCAGTCATGCATTATACGATATGGATAATAGATTCAAAGAGAAGTATTATATATATAAGTATAAGTATGCATATACGATGACACTTTAGAGATTCAGGTTGATTCTTATATGTCTTTAATTAATGTTGACTTATGGATATGTTTCAGTTCTTCCTTACATACTCAATACATTATTCGTACTGACGTCCTTTTATTGGGGACGCTGCATTCATGTCTGCATGTATAGATAATCAGTTGGACGAGCCCTCATAGTAGAAGAGGTTAGAATTTAGCGAAGGATCGGTAAGACTCCACTTCATTCAGAGTGCAACCGAGTCTATAAGTCATCGTGTCAGAGTTTTGTTACAGATTTATGGGTAGGCCGGTACCCTATCCCATTTGATGTCAAATAATCTTATAGGCTTAGTAGACAGAGGTTTATTTTGAACAGTATGTCAGAGGCCTTGATGGCCCGTATGTATTTATGCTTTAAGAAATATGGTTCATTGATATAATGTTTTCCCACTTATAATTATACATTATGAGTGGTGGCCTTGTGGGCCCATGATAGTTACAAAAGGAATGAGTTCAGTTAACTCGACCTATGTATGTTCTAGTTTTGGTCGAACGATCATGAGTTACAGAGTGGTGCGCTCGGGCTAGCATGACACTGGATGCCAGCCACACCTCCCCAAGTTTGGGGCGTGACAAGTGGATAGGCCAGCCAGTCGAGGAGGCTACATGGGAGACCGAGCGGGAGATGCGGAATAAATATCCATGCCTATTTGAGACTCCAAGTATGATTCTAGACTCGTTCGAGGACGAACATTTGTTTAAGGGGGGAGGGGGGAGAATGTAATGACCCAGCCGGTCGTTTTAAGTATTATAGCCTTGTTCCTCCATTTACTGCCTATTCTATTCTCACTTGTTGTTATGTGACTTTTCGGGGTTGTTGGTTTAGTTTCGGGGGTGTTTCGGAATAAGTTAGGATACTTAGTCCCAAGGTTGGAAGCCTAAGTTGAAAGAGTTAATCGGATGTTGACTTATGTGTAAATGACTCCAGAACGGAGTTTTGATGGTTCTGATAGCTCCGTATAGTTATTTTGGACTTAGGAGTGTGTCCGGATATTGATTTGGAGGTCCGTAGGTGATTTTGACTTGAATTGGCGAAAGTTGAAAAAGTTGAAGTTTGGAGAGTTGAGAGGTTTGACCGAGAGTTGACTTTATGGTTACCGAGATCAGATTTTGGTTCCAGAAGTTGGAATAGGTTTGTTGTATCAATTATGACTTGTGTGCAAAATTTGAGGTCACTTGGAGTTGATTTTATAGGTTTCGATATCGATTGTAGAAGTTGAAAATTTATTAGTTTCATTAGGCTTGAATTGTGGTGCTATTCATATTTTTGATGTCATTTGATGTGATTTGAGGCATCGACTAAGTTCGTATAGTGGTTTAGGACTTGTTGATATGTTTGGTTGAGGTCCCGGGGGCCTCGGGTGGATTTCGAATGGTTAACGGATAAAAAATTGGACTTGGAGCATTGCTGAGATTTTGATCTTTTGGTGTGATCGCTCTTGCGAGGGGATTGACCGCAGGTCCGGCTGGAGTGGCACAGAAGCGGAGTTGGGCCTGGCCAGGGGAGTGTAGCAGGCGCGGAGAAGCAGCGCATCTGCGAGTCCGCAGAAGCGGAATGTTGGTCGCAGGTGCGGAGTTTTGGAAATTTGCTGGGACACGCAGGTGCGGACGCGGGACCGCAAACGCGGTCTCGTAGGTGCAAGCTGTTGGCCGCAGAAGTGGCAGATCTGGGGTTGAGTTTTTTTCGCATATGTGAATTTTTAATCGCAAAAGCAGTACCGCAGAAGCGGAACCCATGGCAGTGTATTAAAGTCGAAGGGTTAGAGTTATTTCTTTATTTTTGGACTTTAAGAGCTTGGATTGAGGTAATTTTTGAAGGGGGTTTCACTAGATTTCAAGAGGTAATCCACTTTTGATCATTTTTATTCATTAATATATAATAATTATTGAATTTACCACCTAGATTAGGTATTTTTAAGGTGGAATTTTAGAAATTTTGGACTAGGGATTGGAGAGTAAGATTTGAGGATTTGAGTGATGATTTGATGTCGCAATTGAGTAATTTTGGTATGGTTGGACTCATTATTGATTGGGTATTCAGATTTTGTTGGATTTAGAGACGTGGGCCCGAGGTTGACTCTTTGACTTTTGTTAAAGAACCTAGTCTTATCATATGGAATTGATTCCTATAGCTTGTGTTGATTGTATTGAGTTGTTTGTGGCTAGCTTCGAGTCGTTCAGAGGCCGATTCGCGAGGCAAGGGCTTGTTGGTGTAGAGATTTGCATGGTTTGAGGTAACTAACACTTCTAAACTTGGTTATGAGGGTATGAATCCCTAAAATACGTGTTATGTGGTTGGTGTTGAGGTGATGCACGTGCGAGGTGATGGGCGTGTTGGCGTGCACCGTAGTAACTGTTACCTTGTCTATTCTTTGGAAGTGTGTAGTCATCTGATCTTGTTATTATTCATGTATTCGCCATGTGTTAGAGAAATTGAGCTATGAATCATGTTTGAAATCATGTTTAGGTTATATGCTGGTACTGTTGGGACCCACAAAGGTCATTTTGTTGTTGAATTATTTGCTTAATTGCAATTACGTACTCAGTCACATCTATCATTTGCATATCGTATCTCAGTCTGTTGTTATTTATTGTTGCATCATGTATCATTGTTTTCGCTGATTGGCATGAGATTTGTGAGCCTAAGAGACTGGAGCGATTGATGACTGAGTTGGGGTATGAGAGCCGTGTTGTGAGTGAGATTGTGAATCGGGCTTCACGCAGCAGCGGGCATTCTTGGCTTTATATATATTATTATTATGGATCATGCTGCATTATACAATAAGCCTTATAGGCTTTATCTATTATTTTGGGATGGGGTCTGCATGCCACAGCAAGCCATATTGGCTTATATTAGCACTTGGACAGGATCTGCCCCTCCGGAGTCTGACATACCAGCAGTGAGTGCAGGTACCACACAGTGTTGAGTGACTGAGTGTGATGAGTGAGAGTTGAGACAGTCAGAATAAGTGCTCTGAGAGTGTGAGTACGTGAGGCTATCATTGTGAAGCATTACATATGACATGCACATTTGACATGTAGATATAGAGATATAACATTCCTTACATAAGTCATACTTGGCATATTTTTATCCGTGTTGAGCTTAAACTTTAAAATTGTAATCATATATACATTTCTGTACTGGGTACAACTGAATTAAGAGTTTACTCTGAGCTATTACCGTCATTTTTCTTGTCATAACTGTATTGTTTTAATTTGGACTTGGACTGTACCTATCTGAGCTTGTCACTGCTTGCAGCCCAAGTTAGTCCTGTTACTTATTGAGTACATTGGGTCACACTCATACTAATCTCTACTCTTCGTGTGCAGATTTAGGTACTTCTAGGCACGACAGTTGCTAGATTTCAGAGCTTCATATGTTTGGAGAATATTGAGGTAGCTGCCTTGGTGTCCGCAGACCTCGACTCTCCTCTTTTTCATTTTATTTAGCACTGTTCTATCTTTCCAAATAGTTGTATTAGAAGTTTTGACTATGTTGATATTTAGTAGCTCATGTACTCAGTGACACCCGAATTTTGGGGGATTTTGTATTGAGTCGTGGTAATTTCTTATCGGTTGTTTATAAGATTCTCATCGTTCAACTTATTTTATGAAGCATGCGCTTTCAGTTGTTTCCAATAACTCCAATGGAGGAATTAGAGTACCTCCCAACGTGCCTGCGAATCAAATAGTTCAAAGGATCGGTAGCATTGATCAAATGGAGGAGTTCGATTTTAATGAACATAAAGCAGGTGGTGCAGGTAGTGGATCCGGGAATGACAATAACACTAATGATATTTTCAAAACCAAGCTCATAAGATTCAAGAGGGAAATGAATGAATGAATGAATGGAACAAAATGCTAAAGAGTTTCATGCTCGAATGGATCAGATCTTGGGAGCGCCACTGAGGTTGAAGGAATCGGATTCAAAGAAGTATACGTAGTTGTCGTTCAAACTAGGTGAAATGACTTGGGCCCGCATGAGATCGAATATATCTTTTTGAAGAAATTTGGTGAAATCCTAACAAAGGGTGCTTTAACTTTGTATTATCTTTTACCTGAGCATTCAGCTGACTCTTTTAAAATACTTGTAGATTCTTTCATTAAAGCTCATGGGGTGGCAAGAAAAGTCCAAGCTAGAAAGGCAGACATATTCAGAATCTCTCAAGGAGAGTCTGAACTATTGCGAGAGATCGTGATCCGGTTTCAAAAGGAGATGATGCTATTATCGGTAGTACCGAACGAGTGGGCAGCTGAATTGTTCACCAAAGGTGTCAATCCATTAAGCTCTGTTACCTCCAGGAAATAAAAGGAAAGCCTTTAGAATTTCAGGAATTTACATGGGCATATGTCCATAATCGTTAAGGATCGAAAATTAGAATAGAAGATGATCAACTGAGCTCTTCAGTGTCTTCCAAAGGACATAAATGTGATCAGAATTAGGAGAAGTTCAAAACAAATTACCATGAAGATTAGAAGTCTTCTAGGAGTTGCTTTCATCCTTACAAAAGGGTTAAAGGGCGTGTAAATAAAGGATCTCATTCATCAGATAGGTTTTCTTCCGATAAAAGGGCGGATCATGGTCGGAGTAGTATGGCTTTATAGGAGAAGGAATCATCGGGGTCTCGAGATTTAGCTTACCCCTAGTTATCTGACTACAACTTTAACATAAGCTTAGTAGAATTGGTGTCGGCTATGAGAAACATTAAGGAGGCTAGGTTCCCGAAACCAATTCAATCGGATCCTAGCCAAAGGGATCCTAATCTATGGTGTGAATTTCATGGAACGCATGGTCATATGATTGGGGACTGTCGGCACCTTAGTGAAGAGGTTGCAGTGTTATTGAAGAATGGTCACCTTAGAGAATTTCTAAGTGATAGGGCCAAAAGGAATTATGGGAAGAATCGAGATGATGTGCAACTAGCCAAACCGGCTGTAGGGTCACCTCGCTTAACGATACATGATCTTTGGTGGTGACGAAGTAAATGGGGTGACATTTTCAGTGGAAAAAAAGATAAAGATATCAGTAACTCATGGCAAGCGGATTTGAGAAGCATCAGAAGATGATGAAATCACCTTCACGGAAGAGGATGTTGATGGCCTTCTTAGACCACACAACGATGCTTTGGTAATATCGTTTCATGTCTTAGATTTTAAAATTAAATGTGTGTTGGGTGATCTAGGTAGTTTAGCCAATATCATTCAATGGGGAGCTTTGGAACAAGCAAAACTTAATCAGAACTATAGTTCCAGCAACAAAGATTCTAGACGGGTTAAACCTGACAAGTGTAACGACCTGAGGAGAGATTTTACTGCCCATATATGCCAAAGGCGTAACGAATATAGCTTTGTTCGAAGTGGTAGATGTAGACATGGGATATAATGTGATCCTTGGAAGGCTATGGATTCATGAAAAGAAGGTTGTGTCGTCGACTTATCATCAACTATTGAAGTTCCCCACACCGGAAGGGGTCAAATAGATTAGAAGAGATAAACCAGCTTCAAGAGAAATTAATGTAGTTACCTTGTCCAGTAGCAAGGAAAACGAAACAAGAAAATAGCAACTACAGGAGTTGATGCTCTCTTCCATCCCGATTGAAGATAATGGAGCAGAGGAGTCATCAGATTTCTATCAGGTATCGAGGTCTTTTCAGGTACCAGAAGAAACATATGCAACCAAATCAACAATAAAGGAGCTCTAACAAGTTGCCTTATTCACGAAGTTCTTAGAAAGGAAGTTCCACTTAGGAATGGGGTTGAGCCCGAATTAAGACTTAAAATTATTGATTTTGTTAAAGCTAACATCAATTGTTTTGCATGGTCTCACTCAGATATGAGTATGACATGTATTCCATTGGAAGTGGCTGTCCACAAGCTAAATTTGGACCCTAACCTCCCTCCGGTAAGGAAGAAGAAATGACCAATAGCATAGGTCAAAAATAGGTTTTTCAAAGAAGAGGTAACCCGGTTACTGAATATAGATTCAATTCGAGAGGTAAATTATCCCGATTGGTTAGCTAACATAGTGGTTGTACCTAAAAAGAGTAATAAATTTAAAATATGTGTAGATTATAAAGATTTCAATAAGGTATGCCCTAAGGACTCTTTACCATTGCCGAACATTGATCAAATGATTGATGCTACGGTCGGGCATAAATTAATGAATTTTTTTATGCCTATTTCAGGTATAATCAAATTAGGATGCACCCGGAAGATCAAGAAAAAACCTCATTTATTACAAATTTTGGCACATACTGCTATAATGTGATGCTTTTCGGGCTTAAAAATATCGGAGCCACTTATCAAAGGCTCATTAATAAAATATTTGAACAACAAATTGGTAAAACTATGGAGATTTACATTGATGATATATTGGTTAAGTCTCTTAATGCATGATACCATTTGGCTCATCCACAAGAGGCATTTGATATTCTGAGAAAATACCACATGAAGCTCAACCTGGAAAAATGCGCTTTTGGAGTTGGCTCTGAAATATTTCTGGGGTTTTTGGTTTCTCAAAGAAGAATCGAAGTAAACCCCGATAATATAAAATCCATCGAGGATATCCCGGACCAGTTAACAAGTGTGAAGGAAGTGCAAAGGTTGACCGACAGGTTGGTGACCCTAAGCAGGTTTATATCAAGGTCTTCAGAGATATGCCATTATTTCTTTTCACTCTTGAAAAAGAAGAATGATTTCGTGTGGAATCCGGAATGTAAAAAATCTTTGAAACACTTAAAAAGTTATTTGTCTAGTCCTCCACTGTTGTCAAAACCAATAGAAGGTGAGAAATTATTAATTTATTTAGCGGTTTCGGAAGTTTCGTAAGTGTTGTTCTGATCCGAGAGGAGGAAGTTATGTAATTTCCTATTTATTATGGTAGTACAATTTTATCAAGGGCGAAGACACACTATCCTCACCTAGAAAAATTGGCTCTAGCTTTCGTAGTCGCCTCTCGAAACCCTAGACCTTATTTTCAGTTCCACCCAATAGCCGTTGTGACAACATTTTCCTTGAGCAATATCCTTTATAAATCTGAATTGTCAGGTCGTTTGGCTAAATGGGCGGTAGAACTTAGTGAATTTGATATAGAGTATAAACCTCAGATAGCTATCAAATCAAGGGTTTTGGCCGACTTTAGTCCGGGAATGATACCTTTAGCTGCTAAGGAAGTAGTTTTGATATCGAAAACTGTTTTCGATTTATGGACCTTGTTTATTGATGGGGCTTCCAACGTAAAAGATCCGGTCTCGGGATAGTGTTAATCACTCCTTCGGGAGAGACTCTAAGATAGGCCATTAGAACTGTACCTTTGACTAATAATGAAGTCGAATATGAGGCTTTGGTTGCAGGACTTGAATTAGACCGGGGACTAGACTCTGAGGTGATTAAAGTAAAATGTGATTCCAAGCTTGTAGTAAACCAGGAATAAGGAATCTTTGATGCCAAAGATCAGCGCATGCAACTATATATGAATAAAGTACAAGTTTTGCTTTCCCAGTTCAGGTAATGTTCATTTATTCATATCCCAAGGGAGGAGAACGTGGAGGCGGACACATTGGCCAATTTAGGGTCGTCAACAGAAATGAAAGTAACTAATTCCGGTGCAGTTGTTCAACTGTTGCATTCGATACTAGACGTGGACGGCTATTGCGAAGTTAACTCAACCAACTTGATTTGGGATTGGAGAAATGAATTTATAGAGTATTTAAGGCATAGAAAATTTCCTATTGAAGGTGCAGTTGTTCAACTGTTGCATTCGATACTAGACGTGGACAGCTTTTCGCTATTGCCTTGTTGATAGCCAATTATATCGAAGGTCATTTCAAGGACCACCGACTGGGTATTTTGGGATATTGGAAGCTGACTATGTGATGATAGAGGTTCAAGAAGGAGTGTGCGGAAATTATTCTAGTGCAGACTCACTGGTTCTCAAATTGATGAGGGTTGGCTACTATTGGCCCTGATGGAACAAGACGGTTGGCATTTGTACAAAAATATGATAAGTGTCAGCATCTTACACAATTAGTGCATCAACCGACAGAACCTTTGCATTCGGTGGTGTCACAGTGGCCATTGATGAAATGGGGAATGTATATAGTTAGTCCCTTACAACAAGGGCCCGGGCAGAAAAACTTTCTTTTGGTTTTAACTGATTATTTCACTAAGTGGGTTGAAGCGGGTGCTTACAAAAATATTGGAGAGAGATAAGTGATTGATTTCATATGGGATCACATCATTTGTCAGTTTGGAGTACCAAAAGAAATTACTTGTGACAATGATCCGCAATTTATAGGTTCCAAAGTCACAAAGTTTTTGAAAGGATTGAAGATCAAAAGGATTGCATCTTCTCCATATTATCCAAGTGCCAATGGACAAGCGGAGTCAACTAACAAGGTTATAACCCAAAACCTCAAAGAGAAATTAGAGGGTGCAAAAAGTAATTGACAAGAAGAGTTATCGAGAGTGTTATGGGCATACCGAACAACGGTGAAGACAAGCATGGAAGAAATATCATTTTCACTTGTGTATGGTGCGGAAGCTTTGATCCCGATAGAGATTGGCAAACCGACCATAAGTTATTCCCGGGAAAATGAGGAAACAAATAACGAAGCACAATTGATTAAGATGAACCTATTTGAGGAGTATCAAAATGCATCTTATATAAGGATGGTGGCACAAAAGCAAAGGATGGAAAGATATTACAATCGCAGAGCAAATCTTTGATATTTCAAAGTTGAAGATTTGGTTTTGAGAAAAGTAACTCAAAGTACTTGAGAGGTTAATCCCGGGAAGTTGGGACTAATGTGGGAAAGACCGTACTGGATTTCAACTGTAACTGGTAAAGCTTCATATCAGCTGGAAAATCGAGATGAAGTTAAATTGCCAAGCAATTGGAACGTGACTCACCTCGGAAGGTATTACTACTGAAGATCCTTACTAATACTGAAAATATGTGTTGCACTCTTATTCCTTTCGTCCAGTTTTTGTCCCAATTGGGTTTTTCTGGAAAGTTTTTTAATGAGGTAGCAATGTAAAGCATACTACGAAGATAGGGTCATCGGCGATAGCAAGAACTCCAGTGTTTGAATTCTCATACTTAGCATCCGAACATAGGGGGGAGGGGGCTGCTATTGCATATTAGAGCACTAAAAGTGTCACGAAGACCGAGAACTGTTAGGACCGGGGGCTATATCTTTTCAGGACCGGGGGCTATATCTTTTCAGGACTGGGGACTACATGATTAGCCCCGTAGAAATAAGTTGTCCTAAGTTAGCCACATGTATTGACAACTTTATTTACTTAAGTAGATAAATTTTTATATAAATATAATTTTGAGAATGGAAGGAATAAATCAAAGTCCTTTTGTTTTTATCTTATTTCTTGTCCAAATGATAGGTTAATTTCTTTTTTATTTGAAAGTTAATTAAACTTCAAATGCCTATGTCGGAATGAATAGGAGACGTCCTCTTCAAGAGCACCGTAAATATAAAGTCCCTCTCTTAAGAAATCTTCATAGTCAAATGGTAGATACCTGAAGTATGAATGCCCGGGATTAGAGTTATCGGATGTTAGCAATTTTCGAACTTTATCAAATAATAAAAAAGCTGTTTTGCAAAATATTTAAGAAAAAGATTTCTTTCATTACTTAAAATTCCAAACTCAACAAAAAAGTTTTGGCATAGTTACAAATGAAAAATAAATACATCAATTATTTTTGCTTGCGGAGTCCGAAGGAAGAGAAGTGTCTTCTACTTCATTTGCAGGTGAAGGTTGTTCTGCATCCGGTACAAGGCCTTCATTCTTATCTTATTCTTCTTCTTCTTCTTCAGCTTCCTCTTTGGTTCCTGAATACTCGGAGGTGGTGTTCGAAGAGCTTGAAGCGATGGGCCGAGCAAGAATATTGTTGAGGGAAGTTGTCTCCAATCCACGAGCTTTGGCAATGCAATCATCTATGTTTGCAATGCCTTCTTTGGCCTCCTTCATAGTCTTCCCCCTCATATGGAAAATTGTGTAAGTTTTCCCAATGAGAAAAGAATCTTCTTGATCTTGGAGTTGAGCTTGGAGCTTCTCAATTTTGGATTTCAACTGGTCATTTTCATCCCTCACAATGCCATAGGTTCAGTGAATGTCTATATTTATCTTCGCGCGCTTGCAGTTCTGCTCCATAACCTTTTTGAACCTTTCCGCCATTTTGGCTCTCTTCTCTTCAGCAGTAGTAGCTTCTTCGATTTGGAGCGTAAGCTAGCTTCCAGATTGTTGATTTGCTCCATGAAAGCAGACTCATGCTCGGCCGAGGCAGTTACTGCATCTTGCATTTCAATCCACTTGGCCTTTGCCTCCTTAAGCTCTTCATAAAATTGAGCAGCCTCTTGGTTGTGGGACATTTTATCTTGCTCGTATTGCTCTAATCGAGGCTCGCGCTCGCCCATCTGAGCAACTTTTGGTTCCAAAACTGGGAGGAGCTCGATAAGTTGGTTCCTTTCGACAACAAGCTAATTTCGTTCAGCAGTGAGTTCCTCTTTGTCCAAGATCAGTTTTTGTAAACCCTCAGAGGTAAGGAGGTTATCCTATAAAGGTCGAAAATTAAGGTTTTGAAGACAACGTTTAGCAAGAAAAAAGGGAAGACATGAAGATTATATTGTTACCTGAGTTGAACAGTGTATGTTGTTGTTGATCAGACACTCAGTAGATGGAGAATCCATCTTTCTCCAATCTTTGTCCATGGCCAGAGACTTCAGGTAATTGGCGACCTCCACCGGCTTGCAGAGTAGGTGGCACTCATTTCGAAACTGTGAGAATGACACTGCATTTTCCACTAGGGTTTTAAATGGGTGTCGGGTAAGTGTTCCTTAAATTTTCATGGTCGGGTGACCATAGGGAACGAACATCTTCTATCTGTTGGGTTGGGGCCGGTGGAGAGGTAACCGTTGGTGTAGAATGTGTTGCGGTTTGTGTAGAAGTTGATATTGGAATGTCAGGGGTAGAATTCCTCTGACCGGAAGCAATATTGGGGATTCAAAAACGAGATTCATCATTTTTAACTATATCCATTTCTGTAAAGAGCGCTTGAAGTTCTCCCGGATGAGGTGCTTGAAGTTCTCCCGGATGAACATCCGGTTGAGCTGATGAAGATCTTTTTCTTCTTTGAAGAGGAGTTGTTTCCTCATTAGTTCCTTCTTCATCAAGGACCACTGTGACCAGTCCGGTTGGAGCCTCTTTCGTTAAAGTGTCCTCTTGAGTCCCAACCGTAGAGGTACATTATCTCTTTGGTTTCTTATCCTTAGGATGAGGACTCCGGGAGAAGGCACCTTCACCCGAAGCAAGAGAGGCTTCATGAGACCTCTTCTGATTAAGGACATCTTGCAATTGTTGTTGAGCCTCCTCTTGGTCACCAGAGACGTCAATAACGGGGCAGATGGAAGACCCATTTAGAAGGCCTATGTATTACAAAAGGAAGTCACTGAATTAGTTATAAATCATGTTGAAGGTTGAAAGGGAAAAAAGAAAACTTTTACCGTGGTTTTTGGCTTTCCTATTAAATCTGGGAGCAATCTCTTTCCACCAACGAGAGTCTGGTGTGGAAACATAGAATTTTCTGTACCTATTTGTAAGGCCCCAGAACTTTTTCTAACAAGATAAATCCTAATTCGAACTTAAGAGAATAATTAGTGAGACCTTGAAGTATGTGCGGGCCCACACAAGGGTATCAGAATCATCACAATACTTGGACATAAAGGTCATGAGGGCCGGAGTTCCCTAAGTTAAGTACTAAGGCAATAACTTTGGAAAATTGAATAAAAAAGATTAAAAACATATCTGAAGCCCTGTGTGGCCAAGATGTGTAGCCCATGTAGGCTACGTTGCCCATTCCATAAGATGGGAGGAAGAGGGGAAGAGAGGGCACAAATGCGTGGCCCACGCGGGCGACCCACGTAGACCCTTGTGTTATAAATTAGAGGGAGTTCGGGGAGAGAGAAAAGAACAAGATTTTGAAGGTATGGGGTTCTAGAGAGAGACATGTTTTATGCTAATTAATGTTGAGCAACACTAGTATTAACATTGCAACATCCTTGGGTTTGCTAGATTTCATCAAATCAACCAAGAACACCAAAAGAGGAATATTCTAGGGTTTGCTTCCAAAGTTAATTCTCACTACTTAAAACCCATTTATGGATGAATTGGACTTAACATTCAAGGATTGACCTTCAAATGGTGAAATAAGGATTTGTTTTTGTGAAAGTTGTGAAGTTGGACCTAAGTGCTAGGCACTCAGTTGGTTTAATTGGTATTGTTATGATGTATTAATGATATATATGAACTCATAGATGTAGATATCAACTTGTTGATGGAGTTTGATCATTTAAAAAATTGGAGCATAGTAGCACTAGTTTGATAATTGGACTTGAGGTAAGTTGATTAAAACTTACTCTTCTTGAGAGATTTTCTCTAAAACATATTTGAGTTATTACGTGAGTTTATTTGTAAATGTGCATCCATACTTGTGGGGACAAGCGGAAAAGGATGTCACCAAGTATTTTGAGTTGTGTTGCTTAAAAAAGTCTTGTTATTTATAATTGAAAATTCTTATTTCTAAAGATTTGATGTCAAATGATGCTTAAGGAAAATGTTATAAGTTTTATATAACTTGTGTATTGGAAAGAATATAAAATATTTGAGTGCTAAAGATGTATGTTTATGAAAAGTATTTATTTTGAAACATGATTAATGGATAGCACTCGTTGTATCTTTGAAGGATGTATGTTAAATTGCTAAAGGCTTTAATATGAAGAAGATCATATGTTTGATTGTTTTTATTCAAATGGTTTAGTTTGGACATGAGTAATAATTTGATAAAAATAGATCCTTTGAGTCTAATATGCTATGAATATATGTTTTAAATATCAAACTTTTGGGAGTTACTAGTGGAGACCACCGAGATTAGTTCGAATGTTTAGTTCATTACTATGGAACTATACGTGCCGGTGTAGGGATACATTCTAAGGCTAAGCCAAGGTTTGTAGGATAAAGTCCCCTATTGTGAAGAAAAATTATCATTTCTTAAAGTAATGAGGTTAAGTCGACTTGTACGACACTACAGAAAGCCGCCCAGATAAGTGGGGTCAAATAATTATTGCTAGGTTGATCACCTAGTGGTTGTTTATTATATCGGTATCAGTATAGTACTCCCGGTGAAAAGGTGAAGGATAATTTTGTGATGTTTAGTCTTAAGGGGCCGAAAATGATTTCAATGAATTATTAAAGTTGAAAATAGTTTTCTTGATTATTATTAGGATTGCGAGTCGATATAAATATTTTAAAATTTTCCACATCATTTATATTTTTCTAGTCTCTTCATTTAAAATGATAAAGAGCATGAATTGATATAATTGATATCATTATTTATCAAATGTTGGTTGCATTATTTTTGTAAAGCATTGTCGTAGGAACTTTAGTTAGAAAGAGTTTATGATACTTATTGAGTATCGTCGTGGTTTACTCAGTCCTCAGGGGGCCCTATTGAGAGTCTCACTTACTTTATATTTTTTCAGGATGAGATGTGGTATGTGATGAGTGGATGAGGCTAGGATGACTCTATTTCTGAGGCATATAGCAAGGCACCACTTCTATTTTCTGGTAGCCTTCATGTTGATCTTACTTACTTTTTGGTTGGGTGTGTACCAAGTATTTATTTCATCCTTGTGTCTTAGAGATTCCATAGACAGTTGTTATTCTTTTGGAGTTGAAATGAAGAGTCATTCAGATGGCATGCACGAAGGAAATATTGTTATTCTTTTGCATTTTTCAATTATTGAGAAATGATAAATTTAAAGAATATGCTCCACGTATCAT
Source organism: Nicotiana tomentosiformis (assembly GCF_000390325.3). Taxonomy (NCBI): domain Eukaryota; kingdom Viridiplantae; phylum Streptophyta; class Magnoliopsida; order Solanales; family Solanaceae; genus Nicotiana; species Nicotiana tomentosiformis. Next base: position 141,798,192 of record NC_090813.1, read on the forward strand.
TTAAATCAGTAAAATGGTCGTGTTTTCAAAAATGCTTCCACATATATCTATTTTGCTTATAGATGGGCATTCTTGTACGGTTTGGTTCACCCGAATTCGATAGTGTGCCGGGTTCTGGTCACGTAGTTTTGGATCGTGATAAACTTGGTATCAGAGAACTAGGTTTCTAATTCGAGTCCTAGGAATTCTATGAAGTTGTGTCTAGTGTAATTCTCCTTATTGGTGTGTTGTGCACCACATCCATATCTGAAAGGCTACATGGACATTGTACGATTGTCTCATCCTTTTCTTCTTACTCTAGATCGTGCGTTAAGGCTTGAAGCAAGGAGAAAATTGTCTAGCTGTGTCGAAAGTTTGATGAGGTTTATGAAGGAGAGTGAAGAACATAATGCTTGAGATTTAAGTAATGATACTAGCTACTAGAGGAGTTGCCAAGAAAGTGTCAGTGGCTCTCTATATGAATATAAGGGAAAATATAAGGAATGAATTAATATGGATTCAAACTGAATTATGTAATAATGAATCATAGTTTTTTGCCAAGAGCTAATGACAGCTTGAAGGAAGATAAGGCGGGAATGCCATTGATCATTATCGTGATGCATTGAGAATAGCAGGAAGTTTGTGCTACTGAAAAGAATAACCGCATCTTGAGAGGGCATGACCCTAGTATATGGTTGGGACTGCTTAGGGAAAAGGACATAAATATAATATGTAAGCTACTAGTTATGAAATACAAGTAAAACATGAAGAGGTAAAGTTCAATTGAGGGAATACGATAGTTTTGAGTTGACTAAAGGAGTTTGTATCCCGAAATATTTATAGACATATACTGAAAGTTGATGTGGGCTAGATGGACACTTGGTATGACCGGTTGTAGTCATTATCATGCCACATGAGCTAGCAACGACTTGTCTATAGTATCAAAGCACGTTTTTGAGTGATCAAAACAATATGAATGGAATTAATTGTCAATAACAAATATGTATATACATGGGAATAATGTAAAGACGCTTGAATGGATAAGTAGAAGACATGCCAAGGTACAAAGAGTACAAAAGGCATTACTTCAGAGGTTAAAGGAATAACATAAATTGTCTAGAAAGTAAGTCGTCATTAAAGGACAATATTAAACTTGTATAGATGAGGCATATCTCATTATGATATTTATAAATTTGTGAAAGATAAAGTTTCAAGAATATGCTCCAAAACTCTTTAAATGGCACAACGGAGCAGCTGAGTGTAGATTGATTAAAACTCTTATATTGTAAAGGGGTTGAATGTGTTGAATGAAGCACAAGGCTAGGTTCATACTTTTAATGAGTTGTAAGATATTACATGAACGAATTAAGACTAAAGAGATGGAGAACAACAATAATATATTTTGAAAGTCAACGAATTGTAAGTGTTTTAAAGATATGTATTGATGTCTCATGCATCCTAAAGATGTTGTGTTGGGAATGAGGCTAATGGTATTTTATATTATATGGAAGTTCTCATTATGTAAACACATGTTACATTTCATGGGTAGTAGGGGTAAGCCTAGAAAAAAAATACACATAAAAAGACATGGTTTGAAAATCTATATGGCATATAAAGATAGACCGTGAGTTGCTTGAATTATATTGTGAAAGAAAAGGTTTATTAAAATCTACATAAACTTATGATATACTAATTTCTGTGAAGCAGTCGTACTTGTTCAAAGGTTGAGCTTCAGCTCAGAGGTCTAAGGGAGTCGTACTTGCTAATGACATATTCGAACATGGACTCAGAGGCATAAGAAAGTCGTACTAGCGGACAAATATCTGTTGACATGGACTCATGTAAGTGCAACAGAGTTGTACTCAACATGTATACTAAGCTAAGATCAAGGAGCGTACACATTAATAAAGTTATGAGGTTTATACAAATACGGAAAGAGTAATATGTTCATCATTATATTGTAGCAAGGGTAGAGAAAAATGATACTTAGCAACATAAGTTGCGTTTGAAGTGTCGTGATATTTAAGAAGGGAAAAGAACCAAGAGAGCTCTGGTGAGTATAGAGATTCGATCATGTCATCCGAATCGGAAGATAACACAAATATGATGATCACGAGATTTGAGTCAAACTCAGACAGAAGTGAAAACAATGAGAAGATATTACTTATTGGGAAATAAATGACCCTTAACATCAGAAAGATAAGTATAGAGATTTTATGCTCACCAAGAGAGCTCTGGTGAGTATAGAGATTCGATCATGTCATCCGAATCGGAAGATGACACAAATATGATGATCACGAGATTTGAGTCAAACCCAGACAGAAGTGGAAACAATGAGAAGAGATTACTTATTGGGAAATAAATGACCCTTAACATCAGGCAAGACACATAAGTATACCGCGCAAGTGACTCGTAGAATAAAGACTTTGTAATGTCTATGAAAAATGAGCAGAAGCTTGAGAATGGACTCACTCTTAAGTGGGGGAGAGTTGGACATGTAATTTCCCTTAAGGTGATGGGTGGTAAAGGAGAGATCTTACCTACCTGAAAGGAAAAAGACATGTTGAATTTATCAAATACCTTCCAACAGTAGGCAAGTATAGGAGCAATAAAGGAGGTTGTACTGGGTTGCGAGCTTGACGTAAATGAAAGAGATACAATATTTTTATTGTGGAAGTTAAGAGATAAATCATCATTATTCAGAAAGGTTGTCAATGAACAACCAAATGGTTTGAATGAGTCCTAGAATTTTGGATTGGGTATGAATCGACCCGAGTACTGAAAATGTTATTGCACAAACCTAGCACGGGATGAATTAGAGAAAGAACTTTCCGAGTGTATTCCTAAACAAGAAGTGGAATATGTAGGTTAAGACATGGTTCCCAAGTCAATTCAATATGTCGGAACGGAATGATAATCCTTAAGAGATGGAAATACCATGGGGGTTATGTTGAAGGCCAAGTATCGAAGGCCTACGGGTAGTGGTGAGATTATGATGATAAGAATTTCTTAGCGAATGGAACCACGGACGTTGACGTTCAGAAATTGATGGCCGGTCTGTGTCACAAACTTAGTAATAGTGGGGAATGAATATTTTCTGTGAAGAGGGCATATTAGCCATAAAGGCGAGGAAATAAACTACATGTTATTGGCAAACAAGGTAAGACAATGTCGTGCTTGACTTTCGATGGAATGAAGTAATGTTCTAACTAGATGCAGGTGAGCTTAAGTTGTTAGAGTTTCAAATGGATGAATGACATCATGAATAAGATTCGAATAGAGGAGTTTCATGATTTTGAAATCTTTGCCGCGAGGAAGTTAGTAAATGGGATCCTTACCCAAAAAGGAAAACTCATAGGTGTGAATTTAGTCAAAAAGTTTAAGAATGGAGAACAAATATGCAATGTTACTTTACGAGTTATGATGAAACTTTAGTTCTAAAAGAACTACAAGAGACACAGGGATGAAATAAATAGATGACATCTCATATCTAAAGCGGTTATTCGGACATACTTCACCAAGAACATGGGTTTAGGAAATATGATATAATATAAATAAAAGGGAATTGTTAATAAAAGGTGTTGCAATGCCCAAATGGAAGCGCATGCTTTCTCAGGGCTGCGTAAGGTTTCTAAAAAGAGCGGAGGTGTTCACGTGAGTTTACTTTGCTACCGGAACTACCTTTAGCGGATTTGATCTTATAATTACCTAACTACGAGAGTATATGGACGACGAGGTATGCATGATTCATATGGTGAATGAGGTAATAACCTTAGAGGCAATGCTATCTTTTGGTCTCGAAAAAAAAAGGTTCACGTATTGAGAATGATAGATTCTTTTATGAGGAAGAATCAGTTGAGACTCTTTTGATGTAACTTTGTGTGTTGAGAACTATAGTAATAAATTCAGTGAAAGTATTATAGCGTAATCATGATGTCGAGAAGGCCACTTGGAGGGCCGACGAGGGATGTGAAAATCTGATTCCCTCACTTGTTCATGACTGCAAGTATGTGTTTCTTAAAAATTTTCTTTTAGTTCAATGTGTATTATGATTATTCCATGAAGCGAATGAGTAAATTGTATATCTTGCTTATGAGTTAAGATTCCGTACATCATTTATGTAATTGATTCATGTATTTCCTATGGTTGATGGACCTATCCCAAGGTATATACCTTATTAGTGTAATGCTGGAAATGTCTAAGAGATCCCTCACATGTCATTTCACCACGAACCATTGAGTTAAATGAATTACCAATATATGAGCAGATTTCTATTGCTATACTTGATTGACAACCTCGGAAGTTGAGGGCAAAAGAGATAGCATCAGTTAAGGTGTTATGCAAAGTCAAGATGTTGAAAAAGCAACATGGGAAGCGTAGGATGACATGATGAAACGATATCCTTATTTATTTCAAGAAAATGCAGCTTAGGCTTGAATAGTGTACTAACGTGCCTTATGTTTTCTTTTGAGACTTGCATTGTTATCACTGGTATTTGGTAGAGTGTAATAAAATTTTGTTGGTATTTAGAGGTTTATTGTATTAAATGGTAGCTATACGGGGCCGTCGTACTTTATGTATATCGTATACATGTGGTTAGCTAGCAGGTAGATATTTTTAGATGGTCCTATTTATAAATGAGACTCTGTCGAATATTTGAGAATTTGGAGAATTAGTCAAAAGGGATGAGTAATAAGAGGCCATTTGGTGAAAAGATCTAGAAGGGTTATGATTGGATATTTGAACTTGATTACGACTTCGTCTTGACATTCGAGAACAAATATTTCTAAGTGGGAGAGATTATAAATCCCCAGAAATATTTTTGACAATATTAAGCCCAATTCAAGCTTAAGAGAATAATTAGTGAGACCTCGAAGTATGTGTGGGCCCACACAACGGTATCAAGATCATCACAATACTTGGACATGAAGGTCATGAGTGCGTAGGTCCCTAAATTACGTGACTGATGATATAACTTTATAAAATTGAATAAAAAAGATTAAAAAAATTATCGAAGTCCTGTGTGGCCAAGATGTGTGGCCCACGCAGGCTACGTGGCCCATTCCAGAAGATGGGAGGAAGATGGAAGAGAGGGCTCAAGTGCGTGGTACACGCGGGCCACCCATGCAGACCCTTGTGCTAAAACATAGAGGGAGTTCGGAAAAATAGAAAAGAAGAAGATTTTGAAGGTTTGGGGTTCTAGAGAGAGACACGCTTTACGCTAATTAATGTTGAGCAATACTAGTATTAACATTGCAACATCCTTGACTTTGCTAGATTTCATCAAATCAATCAAGAACACCAAAAGAGGGATTTTCTAGCATTTGCTTCAAAAGGTAATTTTCATTACTTGAAACCCATTTATGGAGTATAAAAATAAGTATTTTAATATTACTTATGAGTTAGAAAAGTAGTTAAAATAGTGAAATAAATGAAGCTAGCTTTGACATTGAAAAACTTGTTGATTGGGAAGATAAATAGTGTTGGTTTTATTTAAACGACGTCGTCTTGAGTTTCTAATGGAACAAGTAGATTCCATAACAATTTAATGGATGAATTGGACTTAACATTTAATGTTTGACCTTCAAATGGTGAAATATGGGGTTTTTTTTTAAAGTTGTGAAGTTGGACCTAGGCACTTATATGTATATGTGCATTTGTACTTATGGGGACAAGCGAAAAAAGATGTCACCACGTATTTCTAGCTATGTTGCATAAAGAAAATATTGTTGTTTTATAATTAAAAAAATCTTGTTTCTAAAGATTTGATGTCAAATAATGCTTGAGGAAAATGTTATAAGTTTTATTTAAGCTTGTGTATTGGAAAGAATATAAATATTTGAGTGCTAAATATGAATTTTTATGAAAAGTATTTCTTTTGAAACTTGATTAATGGATAGCATCCATTGTATCTTTGAAGAATTGATGTTAAATTGCTAAAATTGCTAAAGGCTTTAACATGAAGAAGGTTATATGTTTGATTGTTTATTCAAATGGTTTGGTTTGTCCATGAGCAATGATTTGATAAAAATAGATCCTTTGAGGCTAATATGCTATGAATCTATTTTTGAAATATCAAATATTTTGGGAGTTATTAGTGAAGACCACCGAGATTGGTTAGAATATTGAGTTCGTTTTCATAGAACTACAAGTGCCGATGTAGGGACACATTCTAATGCTAAGACGGGGTTTGTGGGATAAAGTTTCCCATTGTGAAAGAAAATGATCATTTATTAAAGTAATAAGGTTAAGTCAACTCGTACGGCACTACGGGAAGCTGCCCAGACAAGTAGGGTTACATACTTGTTGTTAGGTTGATCACCTAGTGGTCTTTTATTATGTCGGTGTCAGTATAGTACTCTTGGTGAAAAGGTCAAAGATAATTTTGTGATACTTAGGCCTAAGGAGCCGAAAGTGATTTCAATTAATTAATAACGCTGAAAAAAGTTTTGCATTATTCTTATTAGGATCATGGGTAGATATAAATATTTTAAAAGTTTGTATCATGATTGACATTTTTCTAGTCTTTTCATTTAAAATGATAAGAAGCATGAATTGATAATAATAGTTATCATTCTATATCAAATGTTGGTTGCAATATTTTTGTAAGGCCTTGTCCCAGGAACTTGAGTTAGAGAGAGTCTATGACTCTTATTGAGTACCTTGTGGTGTACTCAACCCTCAGGGGCCCATCTCCAGGGTCCCACTTACTTTACATATTTTCAGGATGCGACATGGTACGTGATGAGCAGATGAGGTTAGGATGACTCTCTCTCCGATGCATATAGCAAGACGCCATTTCTATTCCATGTTAGTCTTCATGTTGATATTACTTACTTTTAGTTGGATTTGTCCCACGTATTTATTTCATCCTTGTGTCTTAGAGATTTCATAGACAATTGCTATTCTTTTGAAGTTGAAATCGAGAGTTATTCATATGGCATGCATGAAAGAATTATTGTTATTCTTTTGTATTTTTCTATTATTGAGAAATAATGGATTTAAATATTTTATTTCATGTATGGTTTTAATCATTTAAAATGATTGTGTTTTCAAAAAGGCTTCTATATGTATCTATTTTGCATATAGATGGGCATTCTTGTACGGTTTAATTCACCCATAAATTGGATAGTGTGCTGGGTGCCGGTCACATGATTTTGGGTCATGACACCATTGGGCCGGGTTCATAACCGATGGTGCTTCCCAATGAGTAGCTGGAATAAAGAAAATAAAAGTTAACAAAGGAGAAAATTCTTTTTAAACGTGGTAAGGAAAGGATATTTGAAGACTTACGAGCATAATTCCAAGATTCGGGAATGGAAGGGGCTATTGCCGGGAGAATGTCCTTGGTAGCAATGACAACAAACCATTCCATGCAGCCATGGTCGTTATCATCATCGATACTGGTAACGATGACATGGTTGCCGTATTTATTAAGTTTAAGCACACCTCTACAGAAGTTCTTCGGGGAGTAGAGGTTGATTAAATGTGCGAGAGTGAGGGTCTTTTCGACCTCAGAGCACAATTTTCGAAGGCAAGCCACCGTACGCCATATTGATGGACTCACCTAAGTCAAGCAGATTTGGTAGCAGTGGCAAAATTTTAAAATTATGAGATCAATTTCTTTTCCCAATTTTAAACTAAAAGGGTATGTATAAATATATGAATCCTGGTTTGCTAAAGGTGACCCTTTCCACCTCGTTGGGGGCAAAGATTTCGATGTTATTCTAGTCCCAATCCTCCTTTACGACGGGAATGCTAACAAGGCGAATGGAAGAAGGATATCTACGGACATGCTAATTTCTATCATTTTTGGGGTTGATAGTTTCCTTTTGAACTTGAAGGTCCGACTGAGAGTTAAGTTGAAGAGGTGTGATGGTATTAACAGTAGGAGGCTCGGATTTAATATCGATTTCCTTCGTTTTGTTCTTTTCAGTGCCACCACCAATGAGAAGGACATAGGTTTAGGGAACAATGGTAGAAGAAGATATGGTGATAAAAAATTTGAGTAATAAGATTTTATTGAGAAAGAGGGGTTTTGCAGTACGGTTCTAACGAAATTCGAAGAAGAAGAAGAAGAAGAAGAAGAAGAAGAAGAAGAAGAAGAAGAAGAAGAAGAAGAAGAAGAAGAGTTTTTAAAAGTAAAAGGTAAAAGTGATGAGTAGTGGATAATTTTATAGGCGGCAAAATTCATTGTCATAATTATCTTGAAAACTAGCAAAAATATTCGCCGAATTAAAGTATAACACGTGTTAGGTTCATTAAATGAAAGGAGACGTGCGTCCTATCAAATGTCAAAAACCGTTTAGGTTCTTTCCCGCCAAGAAAAAGGGGTCTTATCTACTTCCCGATAACATAAAGTTTTGTCAACGAAAAGTAGGGGGACTATTTGTATGGTGTAAAATTGATCAACACTAGGTGGACGCTCGACGAGTTGACACGTGGAATTGAAGATAAGTAATTAAGGTATGAGTCATTAAATAATTGTTACCCGATATAAATATGTGACCGGTGCTGAATAAGTCCCGAAGGCATTGGAACCGAGAACGAAGGAAGACATCAGTCAGAAAAGACATTATTCAGTGAGCAGTCGTTACAAAGAATCTTTGTATTAATGATCAACCGTTATGCACCCTTCAAGAGGGGTTTTATTCTCATTAAAGAAGAATTTATTTTTGGGATCTTGTCTCCCTGAATAAAGTTATAAATAGGAGAATTCGTATCCATAGTGGGACATGAAAAATTATTTGTACACAAAAGCTAAATTCTGCTCTTATTATATCAAATTACTCTCTTTCTTTTGTTCTTAATATTGCTCTTATTACTACTTCCGGAGAAGCTAAGTCCATAACCATACTTGTATGTCTTTCAAGTTATTTTAATAATCTTATTTTTGTTTTTACTTATTTTATATTTTTGGATGAAATTAATTCACGTGTCTATAAACCGTTTTATGGATAAACACGTCCCACTAATATGCCACTGTGCATTTTTGGTACGCCCTGCACCAGGGCTCGCCCAACATATGCCTTTTAAAACACTGCTTGTACCAATTTTTATGAGAAGTGATAACTTTATATCGAATGTAATGGTTCCCCGTGACTATCGAATCCTCTGGTGGGAAGGCGGGGGGAGTTGGATTTAGTTTTATATATTGATAGTGTAACAAATTTTTACACTATGTAATTTAATTTGTTGTATCATGGTAATACATTTAGTTTAGGTTACTTATAATGCGTATTACATAAAATTAGTTGTAATTGTTTTTTAAGTGACCTGACTTAAACTTGTTTTTGGGATGCCGATCATTAGTTCAATAATTATCCATATGGAACACTAAACACGAATAAACAAATAGTTTTGACAATAAACTCTTTTCTGGCTCCATATTAAGCAAGAGATCATATTATTTTTAGATGGACCAAACCTTATTAGGGTCTCAAGTGCTACACAAAAGTACTATAATTGATTCAAGGTCCCTACTGGCCGAAAGGCTTTTGGTTAGCACAGTCCAAGTTATTGCCAGGGTCAACTCCCAAAATCTGACAGTATCTTCTGTAGAACCCAATTCTGCTCTGCATCTGTGCATTTGAACCTTTGTTACATTCAATTCCACCATTGATGATGTTGGTGATTACACCAAAGCCGGGGACGCGGCGCGCGGCCGAATCAGCTGCGGATGGAGTCCATCTCCCAGTTATGACATCGTGGGCTGATGGCTTTGGTTGCTGGGGTGTCATCCAGAACCATAGGGCTGTTTTGAATGACACTACTGGATCATTGGCTACTAAATCTGGGTTGTTTAACAAATCGCTTCCTATTGCTCTCCCTGCTGGTCCATAGTTGTAGTTGCTGCATCACATATATAATTATTTTGTACTATTTTAGTGTGTGATTTTAAAGTACGGACAGTATAAAAATCTTTTAACACAGTCAAATCATCTAAATGATAATGGACTTAACTAACTTATTTACATCGGTATTGTGAAGAATTTACTCGATTAGCATATATCAAGCAACCTGCCTTATCTTTTAGTTATAAAAAAATATTTTACATTGTCAATGTGCAAAAGTTAAACCAAAGAAAATGACATGTCATTGCTCATAAAAAATGACAAATTATCCGTTACAATAAGTTAAGTAAATGCATTAACTGTGTAAAATTCGTTACTTCTAAGTTCTGGAGCCGCAATCTAGTTAACAAATACTGACGAAAATGAGGGAAATAAACGTTAATTACTTACTAGGATATTTGGATAGGGCCTCGACCGAAGTACGTTTTACCAGGAGCACAAGGCCACTGCTGATTTGCAACGCAGTAATTTGGAGGGCTTCCTTGTTCCTGCTTGAAGCAATATCCCCATGAATATGGGCCATCCGGTGCTGTTGCCCATCCTCCTATATATATATATATATCATAGATAGATGATAAGTATGGATTGAATGTATCATTTCTCATATACCAATCATAGTACGCTATCTAAACTTAACGAGTTCAACTGTAAAAGTTCTAAATACTCATGACTTTATGATATTTGTTGAAATTTGAGTGAATTTTTACATAAATATAAAAAAGTAGTAGCGTCAATTGAATATGCCATTGAACAAATGCTCCATATGCCTAGCAAATCATAAAAGAGATAGTAAAACTAGGAACTGATAAATTATATGCAGGTGAATGTACAGTGTAAAGGAGCAAATAAAATACCTGTAGTTTCATGAGAAGTTTGAGCCAAAAAGGCAGCAATTTCCTTTTTACGAGTATTGGTGTCCCCAGTAGTTCCAAAAGCACCAAAGGATCTAGTAGCTGTTACGAAAGCTTCATAAGTATAGAATCCTTTGGCAGGACAATTGGCATCGTTGCGATGCAGTAGTATTCTCTCAAACAGATTTTTACTAACAAGAGCACCAACATCTTGTGCCAAAGCATATTTTAGGCAAAAGAGACAAAACAAAGACACTAACCAAAACCTCATCATTCTGTTTTATTTGTCTTGGTTTTCGTTAAGGTGATAATAGAGTTGTATATATAGTGAGTAATAAAGTGAAGTGGGGTGTAGAATTTTCGATCGAGTTTTCAGTAAAAAGAAATCAAACCTTGGGATGGATGATTTCATAATTTATTCTCAGTGGGAGCAGGGGAAGTATGACATGTGTATGATCGTCGTCAAATCACACGTTATTCTGGTCAATTTGACTATGGATAGTGGTGGCAGACAAAGACTTTAGCTGAGTCTTGGATAGAATATATTTTTTTAAAAGAACAGTATGTTATCACTCATTCTTTTCTTCCGAACATGTAGTATAATTGTATCACCCAAAATTTAAATTTAGATTTTTGTACGGTTAGATTTATAGTGAAAAGAGTTAATCTAAGTCAATATTAATACCCAAATGATAGATCTTGCGTGTGCTATTAGATAGCAATAAATAAGAGCAATAATGGAATAATGAATAATTCAAAAATATGAAAGGAAGCAATAAATTATAATAAATTATATTTAAGTAAATAATTAGATAAATGTCACTCGACGGGGATGAGATTTCCCAATGATTCTTCTGACTATAATGGATATTGATAGCCTTTGAATAATCCGATTCTCCTTGGATCGAGAAAAAAAAAATAGATAAAGATATAAGAAAAAAGTAAGTTTTGTATGCGTATGATAAAGAGAGAATCTTAAAAGAATATCAATATTATTCTTTATAAAAAGTGTCTAATCCCCGTCTATAAATACATATATTTCTATTTATAAGGTTTCATGGGCCACATAGTACAACAGGAAAATATTTACTTGTATATTCTCTAGGGAATAGAAATTTTAGAATTATCCATTATTGCACACCGAAAAAAAGTGTTTGTCCTCGTTTCATCTTTATCCGACCACCTCGACCTCATCGACGACTCCCCTTCTTTTGGTGACGTAGATCTCTCGATATGCTATAATGCCAATGCATAGTTGCTTTAGAAGGCTTTTACACCGTTGACCAAGTCAAATATGTGATGTGAAACTTTTCACCCATACAATAACTCTAGTTGTTCCGAATTTAAAATAAAAGAAGTATAGATCTAGTGTTCAATATTGCAATACATTTGTACACTTTAAAAATAACATATGTATAGATCTAGTAATTATCGCATTAAAATTAGATATATGGTACATATATAAAAGTTTTTAAATTTACCCTTATTTTAAAAACAAATGAAAGATAGAATAACAATATTACGTTATGTTTATTTTTAGGTGTTTTATCCGCATAATTTAACCCTCGTATAAGTGTTTACCCGAAAAATGGATAGAGTTAAATTTGTACGCAATTCCGAAAATATGTGGTGCAACTTAATACAAAATGCAAGGATAAATAAAATGTGAATGTAGATTGGAGAGAATATAATCTGGATAAGGCAATCAAGAACAGTGAACCTTAGGATTTAACAAATAGAATCAATCTAAGAAACTGGAATAGCCATTCTTCATTGTAGAGGAATATAATACTTTCATTCTAATATAAGTCTCAGAATAATGTCCCATACAGAAATGATAACCAAGCCCTTTTATAGTGGAGGGATTCAGCTCCAAGCATAATAAAGTAAACATTCAGTGGGAGACCCATGATAAGTCAGTTTTTCCATAATTTCTGCCAAGGTTTTCTCTAGTGGGATTGTAACGGCTTTTGTCTGCGAGCTCGATCTTGCTTAGAATCCTCGATTTTGGTTCGAGCTAGATTTCGACTCGAACTTGTGACCTTGTTTCGAGCCCGATCCTGGTTCGAGCCCTCGAATTGATTCCAGTTCAATGTTGGTTGGTCTTTGGATTATCAGCACGATAGGTCTACCTGCGTCATGGTTCGATTCTTGTTCTAGTTTAACTATGATATCGATCTCGACACGGACCGGCCTCCCCGGGTTCGAGGTTGGTTCGTCCCCCTTCGGGATCTTACTTCGATACATCACCCTTCGAACCATACCGGATATGCCAAGGCTGAAATCTATTTCGACCGTATACAGATAGTCCCCTCGTTTCTTAGAAAGAATATGGCGAGAAACGATATGATTTTCAACAGCTCGATTGAATTATATCTTGTCGTTTCCATCGGGTTCGACCATGACGCATCTGGTAGCTGTCCCGTCGGTTTAGTCTTTCAAGGCATTTAATGCATGTCAGGCGGTGGTCGGCCACTGCTGATACTGAACCGCCATCGTTTGAACCTATAAATAACCCTTACTTTTATCTTTTACCATTTTTACATCTTCTATCTTCCAAAATTTCCCAAGTTCTTCTTCGTGCTCTCTAATTTACCAGCAAAATTGTGATTTCTTTCCGAAAAAGAAAAACCCCTCTTCAATTCTACCAAATCTCTATCACTTTCTTCTATTCCTTACTTTTGAATTCAAAAATGGCGAAAATATCGCAAACCATTCCTCAGAAAGAGAAGGCTTCATCTTCACAGTATGTCGCCGATGAGGCACCGACAGAACCACGGCCTGAGGAGTGTGTTCCCGGGGCGTGCGTCCTTACTTCAGATTTTAAGGTTGATAAAGGTTCATTGGTCCCTGGCCGGTGTGAGCCGGTATCGAGGTACATGTGTTCGATAACCGAGAAACACCTCGATCTATTAAAGAAGGATTGCAATTGGGGTGAAAAAGAAGTAATAATACCTACCCCTGACGAAGATATTACTTCTTACGTGAAAGGGTTTTTGAACGTATATACTTACCCTTTCACTTTGAGTCCCCTCGATTCTGTTGTTATTGACTTCTGTCGACAATATCAGGTAACCTTAGGCTAGGTCCATCCTTCTTTGTGGCGGATCGTTATCCTGATCCGATATTTTGTGAGCAAAATTGAGGGGATGTCGTTCACCCTCGATCATCTTATCTGGTTGTACCGTCCCTAACTTTTTCGGGGAGGGTTAATAAAACTCCAGCGTCAGGCTACCAAGGCTCTGTTCTCGAGTATTGACGAGGATAGGGACCGGGGTTGGATGAGCAGGTTCGTTCGAATAAGGACTTCGGACCTGATCCCGACTGAAAAGATGCCCTTTCCCGAGGAGTGGAATATGAAATGTAAGTGTGATCTTGCTGTTGCTTCTATTTTGTTCTTCCATTTGTTCTCTTATCGACACTCCTTTTTTTGTGATGTAGCGGTTCCTTGGATGCCCGGAGCAGTTCCTGATCTCAAGAATTGGGTACGGGCTCTTGTTTCGAATTCCACATACGCCGAGCGCTCATGGTGTGATTTTACAAAGGGTCGGTGGGAGGCCAAAAATCACGGTAAGCTCATTTTTCGGACTCTGACGATCCGAATGAGGCGTTTCTCAAAATATTTTTTATAAGGTTTCCCATATACAGGTTTGGGTAAAGACACGATCTTGAGGCCTCTGTCCAATGAGGAGGATTTTTCGACATCTTTCCCAAATCCGGTGAAGGAAAATAAAAGGAAGAGAGCCTCGTTTCCCGAATATCCAAAACCGAAGAAGAGGACGGCTCGTAAGCCGAACAAGAATGTCATTCCTTTGACCGTGGAATCCGTTTTGCGTCTAAGGGATGAAGAAGAAGAAGAAGAAGAGGAGTACAATGAGTCCGCGCTGGCGGTCCGAACGAAGAGAGCCACCGATGCTTCATCGCCGGCTGGATCGATGATGCTCTATGGGGCTCCGCCTCGAACTGAAGATATACCGGAGAAAGATTCAGGTAGAGTCCCCAAACTATCGGATGTTGAAGACGCCTCTCATCGGAGTCAACCGGAAGGGGTTAAAATCGAAGAGCCCCTCGAACCCCTCCGAGCCGAGGGGAACGCTCCAAGCAAGTCATTTGGGGCAGCAGCGATCGAGGATTCGCCTACCTTTCCCGTTTTTTCCACATGGGTGATTCGGGAAGCTCAAGCTCTGGGAGCCCTCGATCTAGACAGGCCTCACGACAAAGAAGATCTATTTGTGACCTGTTTACCGGTATCGAGGACGTTGCCGGTGCCAGTGATGAATCAGATCTTTTTCACGGATTGCGGCAGGCTTTGAATCAGGTGTGCCTTTAAAATTGTTTTTTGTTGGTACTGCCTTTATATTCGTTTTTCGTTAACTTCGCTTCTTGTTTCTTTGTAGGCTGCTGCAGTCCATCGAGAACAATGTTCTCGTTTCCAGAATAAGCTGCATCGATACGCGGCTGACCTACACCGCGCTACTGACGAGAGGAACTCCCTTAGACTTTCTTTAGGGCAGAGAGAGGAGGAAATAAAAGACCTCCGAGCTGAGCTGGCCAAGGCTTATCGAGATCAGAATGATTTGTCTGAGCAGGTAATGATGCTTTTGAAAACCTATGGGTTTGATACCGGAATGATAGCTAACATTTCGGTCTCACAGCTAGGGAAGCTTCGTGAGGAGGTCGACGTGATAAGGATGGAATCCTTGCGGTGGAAAGAAGGTATAGACCGCTTTGCTGCAGAAAAAGAGACTGCTCGAGCCCAGTTATCATCGTCTGAAACCCAACTTCAGAAAATGAAGGAAAAGGTCCTGGTTCAAGCAAGAAGAATTGAGGAGCTTGAGGCTCGGTTGGCCTCTATACTTGCCAAGGCCGAATCCGATGCTGAAAAGGCAAAGGCCGATGCGGATGCGCTCGTGGCCGTCTATCGGGCCGATGCTGAAGCTGCCCAAGTCCAGGCAAGAGAGGCAGCCGAATCCGCCGATAGTCGAGTGCATCGGGTCGCCGAACTTGCTAAGTGCCGATCCAGAAGGGAAACTCTCGAGGAGATTCATGCTCGCGGCTTCGATCTCGCGGAAGAGATAAAAAAGGCAAAAGAACTCAAAGATGATGCTGAAGCTCTGGTTTCTGATGGTGATGACAACGACGATGGGAGCAAGAGCGGATCTGAAAATGGGAGGGGGGACCTGATAAAGAAGAGACCGCTCCCGGTCGAGAAATTTAGTTCTTAGTTTTTACGTTGTAATCACCCATGTAGATAAATTTGTGTATAGGCATATCTCCCCTTTCGCCGACTTGCTTCTATTTTTGTTTCCTGTTTTGCGAGGACTTTATTCGCCTTATGAATGTTTCCACAATGTTTTAAACCACACAATCAAATTTGGACCTCGTAGTCTCTGCAACCGAGCAAGCGTTTACTCTAACTTGGGGCAATGTAGCCCTTTAGGCTTATTAGTTGTCAATGATTCGATATTCAAGAAATATAGCCCGTGGGCGTGATGGTCGAGCGAGTGTTTGCTCGGACTCGAAAATGTAGCCCGTAGGCTTAGTCGAGTGAATGATTCGAACTCGAATTAATGTAGCCCGTAGGCTTAGTCGAGTGTTTGATTCGAACTCGAATTAATGTAGCCCGTAGGCTTTAATGGTCGAGTGAGTGTTTGCTCGAACTCGAAATAAAAAATAGCCCGTAGGCTTGATCGAGTGAATGATTCGAACTCGAATTAATGTAGCCCGTAGGCTTAATGGTCGAGTGAGTGTTTGCTCGAACGCGAAATAAAAATAGCCCGTAGGCTTGGTCGAGTGATTGATTCGAACTCGAATTAATGTAGCCCGTAGGCTTAATGGTCAAGTGAGTGTTTGCTCGAACTCAAAATAAAAAATAGCCCGTAGGCTTGGTCGAGTGAATGATTCAAACTCGAATTAATGTAGCCCGTAGGCTTAATGGTCGAGTGAGTGTTTGCTCGAACTCAAAATAAAAAATAGCCTGTAGGCTTGGTCAAGTGAATGATTCAAACTCGAATTAATGTAGCCCGTAGGCTTAACGGTCGAGTGAGTGTTTGCTCGAACTTGAAATAAAAATAGCACGTAGGCTTGGTCGAGTGAATGATTCAAACTCGAATTAATGTAGCCCGTAGGCTTAATGGTCGAGTGAGTGTTTGCTCGAACTCAAAATAAAAAATAGCCTGTAGGCTTGGTCGAGTGAATGATTCGAACTCGAATTAATGTAGCCCGTAGGCTTAATGGTAGAATTGTATCTTAATTCTTCGAACGTTATTACACGCCTGGGTTCGGGGCAATCTATATGAGCATGGTTCGCTTCGACCATTTGTCTCTTTACAGTTTTCCTATTGGGACCCTGTTGCTGTGAAATAACTCTCTTGCGGGACCTCAGATATTGTTATAAATGCTGCACGACCAATGGTTGCCTCATTAAAAACCTTGTCGAAAAACCCATTTGGGATAAAACCGGTCTAAGGGAAAAAGAGTGCAACGCGTGCTTTCTGGCGAGAGATCCGTCCCTTGTTCGGACTTCTGCAGGGGTCAGTTTCGAGATATAAACGAATATGGAAAAGTTGTACCTTAACAGTAGTACCGTTTTAGATGTGATACATTCCAGTTGCTTGATAGCTGTTTGCCGTTTATAACGTTGATCCTGTATGACCCCTTTCCGATGTCCTCGAGTACCTGATATGGTCCTTCCCAATTCGGTCCTAGTTTCCCTTCATTCAGATTTCGGGTATTGATGGTAATTTTTCTCAACACTAAGTCCCCAGGCTTGAAATGGCGGAGTTTGGTTCTTCGATTATAATATCTTTCGATTCGCTGCTTTTGGGCGGCCATTCGGACGAGGGCAGTTTCTCGCCTTTCGTTCGATAGTTCGAGGCTTATATTCATAGCCTCGTTATTTGATTCTTCTATCGCGAATCGAAATCTAGTACTGGGTTCACCAACCTCGACTGGTATCAATGCTTCGGATCCATATACTAAGGAGAACGGGGTCTCCCCCGTACTGGATTTTGACGTTGTCCGATATGCCCAAAGGAATTCAGGCAGGATTTCTCTCCATCTCCCTTTAGCGTCGTTCAACCTCTTCTTTAAGTTTTGAATGACAGTTTTATTTGTTGATTCGGCCTGCCCATTCCCAATGGGGTGGTATGGCGTCGACAGTATCCTTCTTATCTTGTAGTCTTCGAGGAATCTTGTTACTTTGCCGCCAACGAATTGTTTTCCATTGTCACATACTATTTCGGCGGGTATCCCGAACCGGCATATGATATGATCCCAAATAAAGTCTATAACTTCTTTTTCTCTTATTTTCTCGAACGCCTGCGCTTCAACCCATTTAGAAAAATAGTCAGTCATAAATAAAATGAATTTGGCTTTACCTGGGGTCGATGGCAGAGGGCCGACGATGTCCATTCCCCATTTCATGAATGGCCACGGGGATAGGACCGAGTGGAGTTGTTCTCCGGGCTGGTGGATCATTGGTGCGAACCTTTGACATTTGTCACATTTACGAACAAATTCCTTCGTATATTTGCCCATATCGATCCAATAATACCCTGCTCTGATTATTTTTTGGACTAATGTGTCGGCTCCAGAGTGATTCCCGCAAGTACCCTCATGCACTTCCCGTAGGATGTAATCGACATCCCCCGAACCCAAGCATACCGCCAACGGTCGATCGAACGTTCTTTGGTACAGTGTTCCGTCTGAAGCCAGAGTGAATCGAGCAGCTTTGGTCCGTAGGGTTCTGGAATCTTTAGGGTCCGATGGGAGTTTTTCGCTTTTCAAATATTCAATATACTTGTTTCTCCAATCCCAGGTTAAGCTTGTAGAGTTTATTTTAGCGTGACCTTCTTCGATTACCGATCTCAAAAGTTGAACAACATTCCCCGAGCCCGTATCATCTACCTCGACCGACCTCATTATTCTGTTCCCGTGGTACATGCCGTAAAGTCTATTATTTGAAATGGCGCAAAGTGATAAGCAGTTTATCTAAATACCTCTGCATTCTACCTTCTTGAACTTCGAAGGTTTTGTTTACTTGACTCACCACCAGCAAGGAGTCGCAGTTGGCTTCGATGACTTCTGCTCCCAAGTTTCTAGCTAGCTCGAGACCTGCAATCATGGCTTTATACTCGGCCTCGTTGTTAGTCAACCTGCAAGTTTTAATAGATTGCCTAATAATGCCACCCGTGGGTGGTTTCAAAACTATGCCCAGCCCGGACCCCTTTACGTTCGAAGCCTCGTCCGTAAAAAGGATCCATACCCCTGATGATGTACCTGATTTCAACATTTCTTTTTCGACTTCGGGTACGAGGGCTGGTGTGAAATCGGCCACGAAATCTGCTAAAACTTGAGACTTGATGGCCGTGCGAGGTTGATATTCGATATCGTACCCACTGAGTTCGACGGCCCATTTGGCCAGTCGGCCTGATAACTCGGGTTTGTGCAAAATATTACGAAGCGGGTAAGTGGACAATACACATATGGGATGACATTGAAAGTATGGCCTTAACTTCCTCGAGGCGCTTATCAGTGCAAGCGCCAACCTTTCTAGGAGCGGATATCTAGTTTCTGCCTCTCCTAAGGTTCGACTCGTATAATAAACGAGGAATTGCGTACCTTGCTCCTCTCGAACTAGGACACCGCTTACGGCGACTTCCGATACTACCAAGTACAAACAAAGTTTCTCGTCTGTTTTTGGAGTGTGAAGAAGTGGTGCGCTTGATAGATATCGCTTTAGTTCTTCTAATGCTTGTTGGCACTCCGGGGTCCAAGAAAAATCGTTCTTCTTTTTGAGTAGAGAGAAAAATTTATGACTTCGATCAGATGATTTTGAGATGAACCGGCTTAAGGCGGCGATCCGACTCGTTAGCCTTTGTATGGCCTTCACGCTGTCTACAACAACGATGTCTTCAACGGCCTTGATTTTATCGAGGTTAATCTCTATTCCCCGATGTGATACCATGAAGCCGAGGAACTTGCCCGAACTGACCCCGAAGGCACATTTTTCGGGGTTGAGCTTCATTTTGTATTTTCTCAAAATTTCGAACGTTTCCTGCAAATGAAATAAATGGTCCTATACGCGCAGGGACTTGACTAACATGTCATCAATATAAACTTCCATTGATTTTCCTATTTGTTCTTCGAACATTTTATTCACTAGGCATTGGTAAGTGGCCCCTGCATTTTTTAGCCCGAAGGGCATCACATTATAACAATACGTTCCATATTTGGTGACAAATGAGGTTTTTTCCTGGTCCTCCGGGTTCATCTATATTTGATTATACCCGGAATAGGCATCGAGAAAAGTGAGGATCTCGTGGCAGGCCGTGGCATCGATCATGCGATCGATATTGGGCAACGGAAAGGAATCTTTGGGGCATGCTTTGTTCAAATCCTTATAGTCTACGCACATTCTAAGTTTGTCCCCTTTTTTAGGGACTACAACTACGTTGGCTAACCATTCGGGATATTTCACCTCCCGAATGGACCCTACTTTGAGAAGTTTGGTTACCTCGTCCTTTATGAATGCGTTCTTTCTATCGGACTGGGGTCTTCTTTTTTGCTTCACCGGTCTGAACCTGGGGTCCAAACTTAGCTGATGCGTCGTTATGTCCGGCGGGATCCCTGTTATATCTAAATGGGACAAGGCAAAACAATCGATGTTATTGATAAGAAATTGAACGAGTTTCTTCCTGAGTTCAGGGCTCAACCCCGTTCCTAAGTATACCTTTCGCTCGGACCGGCGCTCGATTAATATGACTTGCTCTAGCTACTCGATCATCGATTTTGTGGCGTCGGAGTCATCGGGAATCACGAAATATTAAGGGACCCTTTGGTCTTCATCCTCTTCGATTTTCTGGTTGTCTGGCTGGGTTGAAGCCGATGTCTGTGATTGCTATTTGGTGTCCCGTTCTCCTTCCGGGCCCGATCCTTTTATCGGCGAAAGTGAGGACACTGGTTTAGCTTCGTCAACGGCGAACATTTCTTTCGCGGCTGGTTGTTCTCCGTACACCATTTTGACACCTCCCGACATCGGGAATTTGAGGGCCTGGTGTAGGGTCGAAGGCACAGCTCTCATGTTGTGGATCCATGGCCTTCCGAAAAGGGAATTATATCTCATATCGCCTTCGATCACGTGAAACTTTGTTTCTTGGATGGTTCCGGCCACGTTTATTGGTAGGACTATCTCACCTTTGGTGGTTTCGCATGCCATATTGAACCCGTTTAGGACCAGAGTTGCAGTTACGATCTGATCCTGCAGGCCGAGCTGCTCCACTACCTTCAATCGGATGATGTTGGCCGAGCTACCTGGATCGATTAACACACGCTTAATTTTAGTTTTATTTACGAGTACGGATATTACTAGCGCGTCATTGTGAGGTTAGATGACCCCCTCTGCATCTTCATCACCAAAGGATAGAGTCCCTATGTGTGCGTAATCTTGAGTCCGAGATCGCTTTTCCCTCACCATCGATGTTTTAATGCGTTTAAGCATTGGTCCCAGGGGGGTATCGATGTCGCCGATGATCATGTGGATAACGTGCTGCGGTTCTTCTTGCTCATTTTGCTTACTGAAATCCCTACTTCTAAAATGGCTCTTTGCCCTATCACTCAGAAACTCCCGAAGGTGCCCTTTGTTAAATAGGCGAGCTATTTCCTCTCTTAGTTGCTTGCAATCTTCCGTTCTATGGCCATGGGTACCATGATATTCGCACGTTTGATTGGGATTTCTTCGGGCAGGATCGGTCTGCATTGGTCGAGGCCATTTAGTGTCTTCGATGCGTCTGATGGCCGACACGAGAGCAGATGCACCAACGCTGAAATTATATTCTGATAATCGAGGTGCTTCTATAGGCTCGGCATATTTATCATAGCTGCTCTTACTCATAAGCCCTCGAGAATTTTATCCTCGATCAATTCTTTGATTGTTCGGAACTGCGTTGCGTGCTGAACCGTTGTTCACTCGATCGACGTATGGTCGATATCGGTCTCTATTCGACCTTTGTTCTCTGTCGATCTGCTTTTGATTAATAACTATCTTGTGCTGATAAACGGGTCTGTACGGGGCCCCCGACTGATCATCCTCGACCCTAATTTTCGATTGATATCGGTTGTACACATCTGCCCAAGTTACCGCTGGATACTCGATCAAATTTTGTTTCAGCCGATGTGATGCTGTCAAACTTAGCTCGTTCAACCCTTGGGTGAAAGCTTATACGGCCCAGTCGTCTCTGACCAGAGGTAATTCCATGCGTTCCATTTGAAATCGGGATACGAATTCCCTCAGCATTTCTCCCTGCCTTTGCTATACTTTGAACAGGTCTGATTTTCTCGTTGCAACCTTTATGGCACCAGCATGTGCTTTTACGAATGAATCTGCTAACATGGCAAAAGAATTGATAAAATTCGGCGGTAAATTGTGATACCAGATCATAGCTCCTTTCGAGAGGGTTTCCCCGAACTTTTTCAACTACACGGATTCGATCTCATCGTCTTCAAATCGTTGCCTTTTATGGCACATGTGTAAGAGGTGACATATTCGTTAGGATCGGTCATACCGTTATATTTGGAAATTTCGGGCATACGGAATTTTTTAGGGATTGGCTTCGGTGCCGCACTCGACGGAAAAGGCTTTTGTATGAATATTTTTGAATCAAGCCCTTTTATCATTGGTGGAGCCCCCGGGATTTGGTCGACCCTAGCATTGTACGTTTTCACCCTCTTGTCGTTGGCTTCGACTCGTTTTGTGAGTTCTTCTAGCAATTTAGTAATTCCGGGAGTAGTTCCCGATTCTTGCTCGTTAGATTTCACTATGGCAGGCTCTGTTCTGGGGGTGACTTCTCGAAGTGGATTGGAAACCGGCCTGCTTTGTGCGCGAGTTTGGCTCTGTAGCTGAGCTATCGCTACTTGCTGGGCTTGCAACATCTCGAAGATCATGCGTAAGCTGGCTCCGATTTCCCCTGGGTTTTGGGTGTCTTGGGCTACGGATCGAGCACCGCCCTGAATGCTTCTTTTCGGTTCGGAACGCTGGTTCGCTTCCATAGCAATTTGTGAATTGACATCCAGTGGTATTTTGGCTCGAATCTCGGGTACTTCGATTCGAGCCTCGGGTGGTGCAAAGTTGTTGGTTTCATCTTGAAGGCCGGCTTCGTAATCAGTCGGTGAAGCCATTCGATCGGTGGCTATTCACAATGGCGTGTTTTTGATTTTATTTTTATTTTTTATATATTTGTATCAAGTGATCACTGTTATTCTCGGCCCCACGGTGGGCGCCAAACTGTTTACCCGAAAAATAGATAGAGTTGAATTTGTACGCAGTTCCGAAGATATGTGGTGCAACTTAATACAAAATACAAGGATAAATAAAATGTGAATGTAGATTGGAGAGAATGTAATCTGGACAAGGCAATCAAGAGCAGTGAACCTTAGGATTTAACAAATAGAATCAATATAAGAAACTGGAATAGCCATTCTTCATTGTAGAGGAATATAATACTTTCATTCTAATATAAGTCTCAGAATAATGTCCCATGCAGAAATGATAACCAAACCCTTTTATAGTGGAGGGATTCGGCTCCAAGCATAATAAAATAAACATTCAGTGGGAGACCCATGATAAGTCAACTTTTTCATAATTTCTGCCAAGATTCCCTCTAGTGGGATTGCAACGGCTTTTGTCTGCGAGCTCGATCTTGCTTAGAATCCTCGATTTTGGTTCGAGCTTGATTTCGGCTCGAACTTGTGACCTTGGTTCGAGCCCGATCCTGGTTCGAGCCCTCGAATTGATTCCAGGTCAATGTTGGTTGGTCTTTGGATTATCAGCACGATAGGTCTACCTGCGTCATGGTTCGATTCTTGTTCGAGTTTAACTATGATATCGATCTCGATACGGACCGGCCTCCCCGGGTTCGAGGTTAGTTCGTCCCCCTTCGGGATCTTATTTCGATACATCACCCTTCGAACCATACCGGACATGCCAAGGCTGAAATCTATTTCGACCGTATACAATAAGTTAACTCATATAAAAATTGGTATAAATAATAACAGAGTTATTGTACAAACTATACTGGTATTGCTTATACGGAAAAGAAATATCAGTCAAACACTAAATAGTGCCAAATTTTATAAAAAAATATTTTTTAATCATAGTTATCGAGTGACAATGTTTCGCATGTACTTCACGCATAATTCTGTATTTACCATTCAAATTAGGAAAAAAGAGTGAAAGAAAAGGGAAGCGCTTCTACCCGTGGCAGAGAAAGAAGAAAAAGACTTCATGGATAATGGCAGCTGAAAAAGACTTTCAGAGGAGTCTTGGATAGAATTGTAGCAACTATACTAGATATTCTAATCTAACCAATCAGTTATGACTTTTGACACATTTAACTTGACTAAACATTGGTGCTCAAGAGCGATTTTCTTGCCTCTAGTATAAACTAATGCTACATTGCACCACATACATGGAAACCATGTGCATTAAAAGTTTTCCATATAGGTAATTCATAATTATATATTTCTTTTTATAATGGGGTGTCCGATATAATTTTTTTACATCTTAACTAGGTTTACAGAGCATCTGCTACCTTATACTAGTATTGATTAGATAAATAGGAAGAAATTAGCTAATGTATTTTGCCTCCGCTTCAAATCTGTAAAAAAAAAAAGGAAGTACTTCTATTCCTAGCATAGGTAGAGATGAATCACATTGGAATTGAATATATAAATTACGCAGCAGTTAAAGATAAATCTCTTAATTTTTTGACTAATGATACGTAGATGTGAGAAATTTAGATCCCATCATTTTTTCTATAACAGTGCTTAACTTGTGTGTATTTTATAGATAGATATGTGTCCGTCCCACATATGAAGAAATCACCCCTAACCTTTTATCTCTACTGAAATTAAATCCTAATATCTTATAATTTTCAGCGTGAAGAACGGACTGAGTCAAGGGAATAATAACGATGCCCAATACAGCGTGTCAATATTTCCATCACTTTTTATGGGAAGTCTAATTTGCTTCTATTCACATCTTTGTGATTGCAAACCGTTTGTGTCTCAGTTCAATTTCTTAGTTTGGACTAATTTTCCCTGTGACTTCTTGTACAACAATAATTGTACCTTAATGATCTTATTTTTATATTTAAACTATCTCAGACCAATATTGCCACGAATTTCCAACACAACTTTCATATTGATTATCTTTCTAGAAATAAAAAACAGCTAGCAAGAAAACTAATTGAGTAACTCCATTTGTATAAACTTTGTGTCTACGAGTCATAACTAATTATGATCAGCAATTCACAGAGAAAATTTTCCTTCCAGACCCCCCACCCTTAGGGTCACCCCAGTGGCAAAATCAAAATTTTTATTAAAGGAATATTTTAAAATATAAATTAATATAACATCTCATGGGTTATATATATATATATATATATATATATATATATATATATATATATATATGAAAAAAAATTTTAATTTTATATATACAATATAAATTTTCGACGAAGGAGATTCGATGAACCCTTGCGCCCGCCCTCTAGCTCCACCCCTGGTCACCCCAACCGAGCATACTCTACCTTTAAGCCATTCTAGTAAAAGTCAAATTCAAACAGCTACTAACTGGTACAAATTCAAGGATGGCAGCCCATACCAAAACTTAAAGAAATAAAGATAAGTCAAGATCCCACTTCACAGAAGACTTATTCTACAACGAACTTGACTTCAAATCCAATTTTGTTTTTTAAAATTAACCTACCTAGTAAGTTAAAAATTTCTTTGGAAATATCTTTAAACTAATTAAAATTCCATATATATATATATATATATATATATATATATATATATATATATATATATATAATATATATATATAATATATAATAAAATAATAGTAGTATTTTAGGGCTTAGAAATTAAGAATAAAATAGCAAGTTTTTTTAAAAGTACTAATACGCTGGAGGTGATCGACTCGTGATTTCTGATTGACTTTCACTTATGAATTTTTTAGCGTTTTACCAAATGTGTCAAATGTGATAGGCCAACAATTGTTCACAAACTGATTTGACCAACTTATTATCGGATACTGTCACGATCCAAATTTCTAACAAAGGGGATCGTGATGGCACCTAACGTCACTTGCTAGGCAAGCTAACCATAGCAATAATTAAGGTAAATCGAACGTAAATAACATGATACTATAAATAAACAATAGAATTCAGAAGAATTAGATCAAGTTTGAAACCCACAACTATCAAACATCTCTTATAAACTGAAGACACTAAGTACATGAGCGCCTACAAAATTAACTAAATACAAAGTCTAAAATAACAACACACTATTTGAAACAAATAAACAGCAATAAGACTATGAGATGGGAGACTCCAAGGGCAGCGAATGAGAGTGCAACACTACCTCGGGCCTCCTCCACCAGCTAGCTAGTCTGCCCTCTGAGTACCACCAGAACCAACACCAAAATCTGTATAAGAATTGCAGAAGTGTAGTATGAGTATAACAGACCCAATATACGCTGTAAATATCGAGCCTAACCTCGACGAGGTAGTGACGAGGCTAAGATAAGATACTTACATACAAGTCTGTGCAGTTAAGTAACGAGAAATAATGAGACAAGTTAACAAGTAAAATAGCAAGTAAGATGACAAGATAAATAACATGTGAGAGAGATAACAAGTATAAGAGTAAGAAGATATGGAACGAGAAAATAAAAAAAGATACAACTAAAGAAAATCACAATTTATACTTCCACAAGCAACTCCGAACAAAAATAACCACGAAACATCATATCCAAGTCCTCAATATGCATGGTAAAATAAGGAACAAGCGATATAAAAAATGGCACAATATCATCCTTCGTGCTTGTACCCTCATTCTCACAAGTACAATATAACAGCAAGCACAGAAATATCCTTCGTACATAATTTCTCTTTCTCCCCAGCATAGTAACATCATCCATGTGATGATATTGATATATAAAGAAAGCAGGGAAACACCCTTCGTGCACAATCACTATTCCTCACAAGTACGGAAATGCCCTTTGTGCAACTCACTCTTCCTCACCAAGCATAAACATGTAAGGAAATACCAAGCAAGGTGGGAAGCACAATCAGTATCAAGAAAGTGCAATTGAACACAACTTTCCATTTAGGAAGTATTCAACACTTTGCACCAATAGCCTCAACAATTCAATACTTTTATTACCCCCAATATCAGAACAAGCTTAACACGGCTACTAACATGAATGGAAACAGTAAAAGGAGTCTTACAATCTAGAAAAAGCATTACAATTATAATACATGAAGCAACAAGATGTCAATAACTAGTTCCACCCCATGCTCAACCCATAGAAAACACATATATACTCATCTTGCATATA